>NC_141697.1:517876607-518360584 GCF_964263255.1 Lissotriton vulgaris | reverse complement strand
AGGGAATCATCACTTTCCTCATCAGACATAGGGTTGTCTTTAGACTTATGTCTCTGCAACCTCTCTGTTATTGAGGGTCTTCTGTGAGAAAGTGCAACATATTTTACACTCTTTGACTGTGTGGTCAGGATAAAGGCAGTAAATGCACTTTTTATGAGGATCATCAATGTAAAGTCCCTTTTTGCTACAGGTGTTACATGACCTGAATAATCCCTTTCTTGAATGGTCTGACATGTTCAGTGAATCCCCAAGGATAAAGAAAGCAATATATATCTGACCTGGTAGAAGGTTCTTGAAACCAGAAGAAATAACTGAGCAGAGCTCAGGGAGACTCTCTTCACATGACACGCATAGAAAATCTGAGGGAACTAGCCTCTGAAGGTGCTAGATGGTGCTATTGCCTGATTGCCTGATTGGCTGGTGTCTGAGTTTGGGTCTTTTTTTTAATGTTATTTTATTTTATTAAATTCATGGCCTAGTGCCATCTTAGCCTATGCTACTGATGTAATTGCTTTGATATAATACTGTGGGAATCCCACTTCTACAACGGGGAATGATTCAAGTATGTGAATCTATGAAAGATCTAATACTGGAGAAACAAAAATGTCATTGGGAACATTGAGAAAGCATTTCAGTGCTAAACACATCATCGGGCGGGATGTGATTCCCTTTGCAAAGAATTTTTGTTACTACATACAATTTAAATTTATTTATTTATTTATTTTTAA
Source organism: Lissotriton vulgaris (assembly GCF_964263255.1). Classification (NCBI taxonomy): domain Eukaryota; kingdom Metazoa; phylum Chordata; class Amphibia; order Caudata; family Salamandridae; genus Lissotriton; species Lissotriton vulgaris. The sequence continues at coordinate 518,359,856 of NC_141697.1, read as the reverse complement.
GATTTGTAGAGCGCAACAAATACCACGCGTGGTGTCTCGGCGCTGAGTTAGCAGAAAAAAGAAAAAAAAAAGGCGGCACTCCCTGTAAGTTATTGAGTAAATAGCCATGTCTTCAGTTTCTTTCTGAAAATCATCAAAGATGGGCTGCTTTTTATGTGGGTAGGCAAAGAGTTCCAGAGTTTAGATGCGGCCACAAGGAAGCGTCTGTCTCCCCATGTGACCGTTCTCACTCGTTGAATACATAGAGCCGCAGAAGAGGCTGATCTTAAGACTCTGTTAGGGACATATCTACACAGAGATTCCCTGAAAAACTCAGGTCCCAGGCTGTTTAATGCTTTGTAGGTTATGCATAAAGCTTTAAATTTAGTTCTCTTTCTGATCGGGAGCCAATGAAGTTGGTGTATAATAGGGGAAATGGAAGCAAAACTTGGGGTTTTGGTCAGAATTCGTGCGGCTGCGTTCTGTACCATTTGTAGTTTGTTGAAAACCTGCTCCTGGGCATTCAACAGAAGCCCATTACAGTAGTCCACCTTGGACAACACCAAGGAGGACATGAGGGTTTTTCCAGCCGACAGAGGAAGGAATGGTAACAACTTTTTTACCTTCCGAAGCGTAAAAAAGGATGAAGATACCACCGCGTTGGCGTGACTGGTAAAGTTTAACTTGTTATCAAACAACACTCCCAGATTTCTGACCTTCGGAACCGGGATAGGTGGATTATCCATCTCCGAAGGCCACCAAGTTGGAGACCAAGATGGCTGTAGATCTCCAAACACCATTACCTCAGTCTTATCAGTGTTTAGTTTTAGGCAGTTCCTATCCATCCATTGACTAATTGCTCTCATGCCTGACTGGAAGTTAGCTGCGACCTCACTCCCGTTTTTTTTCACTGCCAGCACCAGTTGAGTGTCGTCTGCATACGAAGTCACTCCTATCCCAAAGGTTTTGATGACCCTCGCCAAGTCCGACACATAGATGTTAAAGAGTGTCGGACTTAGCGAGGATCCCTGGGGGACTCCGCAGGGCAACATAAAGGTCGGAGAATAGAAACTTCCCATCTTTACCGAATGCTCCCTGTTCGACAGAAAAGAAGCCAGGAGTTCGACAGCTTTGCCCTGTATGCCCATGGCGGTGACACGGTCGATCAGAGTGTTATGATCAACCGTGTCAAAGGCCGCTGAGAGATCCAGCAGAATCAGGACTGCCGTGCCACCCTGGTCCATGATCTGTCTGATCTCCTCAGAGGCCTTTATAAGCGCTGTCTCCGTGCCATGGCCTCCTCTGAACCCAAACTGGGTGTTGGCAAGCATGTTGTTCTGGTCAATGTAGCTCGCTAGCTGTTTATTTATTACCTTTTCAAGTATTTTAGCAGGGAAAGGCAACGCTGCTATCGGACGATAGCTTTTTAGTTCTGAGGTATCAAGAGTAGGTTTCTTCAAAAGTGGCTTTATTATAGCTGATTTCCAGCTTTGAGGGTAGTTCCCTGATTTACAGGTAGTATTGAAAATATTTTCCAATACTGGGGCCACCACGTCGGTGGATGATTTTATAATGGCCGGTGGACAGGGGTCCAGAGGAGAACCCGACGTGGTGGCTTTGATGAGATCCTTTATTTCTAGCAGGGATGGAGGGTTAAATTCAACCAAAGAGGGAGTAGTGGGTGATATGTTGTTCAGTGAGCTCGAGGGTTCCACTTCTGTAATGTTATTGAATTTGTCAAAGATTTCTGTGACCTTGGTCCTAAAGAAATCAGCCATTTTGTTACAGAATTCTTGATTCGTATCTATGGTTGTGGGAGTTGGAGTGTTTGATAGTGTTGCCACTACCTGGTATAGTTGTTTGCTGGAGTTCTGGGCCAACTCTATTTGTTCGCACAAGTATCTGCTTTTTTCCGTTCTTAATGTCTTTCGATAGCCTGACCATGCTAGTTGATATCTTTCTTTATCATTGTTGTCATAGCTGACTCGCCAACGTCTTTCAAGGTTGCGGCATTTCTGCCTCTCCAGTCTTAAAGATTCTGAGAACCAAGGGGCCGATGGTGTTACGCGATTCAGGCGCAGTTTCTTTAAGGGCGCTACTTGGTTAATAGTGTCTGTGAGCCATTGATTGTAGTTATTGACTGCTAGATGAGAATCTGACACTATAGGTGGTTTGTTGTTTTCAAGCTTCTCAGCTAAAGCTTTGGTATTTATGTTTTTCCAGTCCCTACATAGCCTATGATTACTTTTAGCCGTCTGTACATTTTTGTGTTGTTTAACGGGGATGTAGAAGACCACTACTGCATGGTCTGACCACACAACTGGGACAACCGTGGGGGGGGGGGGGGGGGGGGGGGGGTGATATCTGGATTGCTTGTAAATAGGCCATCAAGAATGTGGCCTGCTGTATGCGTGGCTGAGGTGACTAGCTGATTTAGCCCAGCTGCCTTAAAATCATCAATGAGAATTGATGTTTCTTTATCTGCTGTGTTTTCCAAATGAAAATTAAAATCTCCGAGTACTGTAAAATCTGGGGCTACTAATGCCAATTCCTGTAGCGTGCTTATCGATTGGAGAAAAGGCGCTCTGGCTGCCGGGGGGCGGTATAGCCTTTGAAGGTGTGACCTAAGTTTTTTTTGTAAAGCAAATGGCACTAGTTGACCGCACTAATGAATGGGCAGGGGTGGAGAGTGAGGCGGTGGGGAGGCGGTGAACCCAAGACAAACACGTTCTGAACAAGTTATGAAGGAACCATATGATATAGGTGATTAAGTGCACACATTGTAATTCATACCTTCTTTGTAAAATCTATCGGTGTTTTTAAAATAATCTCAAACAAGATCCTAAAATCATTCTTCATAGGTCAGCATATAAATGTTTTAGACTCAACTACAATATCTCCATAACCCAAAACAAGACCAATTTGACATCCTAAGTATTTAAACCCCATATTGCAAGTCAACAAGTAATAATGGGTCTGAAATACCACACAGATGGCAGTAGTTATATTTTTAAAGAATCACTTACCTCTGATACACTCTACCAATTTGGGTCTTTGAGGTTTGGATTTGGGAGAAGGAGATGTGAATCTGAGGTATGGTCCTTTCTTAAGAGTACTGCGATGGCTCTGGTAAATAGGTCTCCCATACAACTGTGTGAGATGTTCTTCGGTGGGATGAACTACTTCGCTTACTTTTCTAGGTGCCTGTACATAAGGAAAAGCTGTTTTAGGCACACACATGGCAAGACAAGCCTTTACCAACAAGCCTAGGTGGAATCAAATGTATTATCGAAAGATATTTCAGAATTCAATGTGGCCTTCACAGCCCTCTCGGATGACCAGAAGATCTTCTGACCTGAACCTTCAAGGACCTTGGACTTCTATAGGACACTGTCTATTCTAAAACTGAAGCATAAGAATTTACGTTACCTGTAATTTGCAGACCTCCACAATGAAATGAATCATTTGATATTCAGTTAATTGCTTAAAAATTTACTTTTTAAGTTTATGATTCAGAAAAAATTAAATATTTAATTTTAGTTTGGTGACGGACTAAGAAACCCTAGGGCCTGTGGCTAAATCAAACAAGAATTTTCATTATTAACAAATCTGTTCGAAAATTCAAAGAATTTAAGAAACAGGTATTGAACTTCAGAAGAATGGGCAATAATTGGACTAGCATTCCATCCTGGCTCCCTGCAATGGAAATACGTACACTCTTATAATGAGAATGGACATATATGCTCCACAATCGCTAATCAAAAATTTATGAACGCTGTACTCCCACCTGTCTGCCATCTTTGTGAAGGGCAAAATGCAGTTTATGGAGATGCAAGGAATCCATACTAATGTAATAAAGAGAGAGCCCAAACCTTTGAGGCGGGTAATCTCCGGAACCACAGCACCAATCACTACACCCAATACAGCGTTGGAAAGGGCAGTTGCAGCAGAAGGACATAGGCTATGCAGACGCCCACCATATACATTTAAAAGGTAAAAGAACCGTGCCAGCAAAGTAGTCCCTTGTGGGCGTGTCTGCCTTGTGCTGTGGGCATGTGCTGGGGTCGTGACAAACGCTGGGGGCGTGTGGTACGTGCCACCCATAATGCCATGTCTCATATTGTGTGCTAATCCCACCCTGCTCCCGTTAAATACCCCTGCACCCCATAATCATACTCCACCCTTACTCCTTAAAATACCCCAACACCTTTAAACACAAACCCATCTTAACCCTACGAATATACCCTGTACCCCCAAACCTAGCCCTGAACCCTATAAATACCCCTGTACCCCAAAACCCAAACCTAGCCCTGAACCCTTAAAATACCCCTGTACCCCAAACCTAGCCCTGAACCCTAAAAATACCCCTGTACCCCAAACCTAGCCCTGAACCCTAAAAATACCCCTGTACCCCAAAACCCAAACCTAGCCCTGAACCCTTAAAATACCCCTGTACCCCAAAACCCAAACCTACCCCTGAACCCTAAATTACCCCTGTACCCCAAAACCCAAACCTAGCCCTGAACCCTAAAAATACCCCTGTACCCCAAAACCCAAACCTACCCCTGAACCCTAGAAATACCCCTATACCCCAAAACCCAAACCTAGCCCTGAACCCTAAAAATACCCCTGTACCCCAAAAGCCATACCTATCCCTAAACGCTAAAACTACCCCTGTACCCCATAACCCAAAACTATATCTGAACCCTTAAAATACCCAAACACCCCAAAACATATACCTCAGTACCCCAAAACATATACTCATATACCCATACTTACCTTATCCAAACATTTTTTTTAAAAACATGCTTTTACCATTTATGCATTTACAACGAATTTCGTTGTAAATGTATGCGTGGTAAAAGCATATAAAATGTAATGCCATGCGTTATAATGGCATTGCGGAGTCATGGTACTTTCGTAATGAAAGTATGCGGAGAGATGGTATGCGGAAAGAAAGTTGCGGAATAAGGGGTGTTTACCCTCCCCCGGTAAATACATTGGTGGCACGGCGCCCCACATCTCCAGCAACATATACATATTTTTTCACCACCCATTTAAAAGATGCATAGGTCTCTCTCATTGATGGCCAGCACCGACATACACTTTTAGACACACCTCCAGCCACAAAATCTAGAATTGCGAACTTTAGAGCTGGGGAGCTACGTTCGAATCTCGGCATCAGCTCAAAATCTTGTGATTCCAGGCAAATCGCTGTGTCTCCCCGTGCCTACCACAAATGAATGTGTTCTTCTGTAATGTAAATTGTGCTCATGCCATGTTGTCGAGTTCGCTCTATATAATATTGCAAGGAAAAATAAAGTAGGGAAACTCGAGTTCACACACTAATGAATGCGCACTCTTAAGGGCATCGGCAGTGCACTGTGAATCGGAGCGTTTCACAGGACTGTCACAGATAAGAAATGCTATCTAAATGAAATCCTACAAAACAATATACTACTGGCCGGCAGCAATTCATACCCGGACAACGTCGGGACGGGCTGCTAGTTATTTATATAGCATTTTTCTGGTAGAGCAATAGTAGTGATCTCTGTAGAATGCACCTGAAATCTCATGAGAACTACAGTTAGGGAAATAATAATGTTAATTTTACATGTGAATTGAGATTCTCACTGTTTAATGGAGTATCATTCCTCACCACCTTTAAATGTCTTGTTTTTAGTGAGATTTCACTCTGGAAATCATACTTTATTCTGTTATGTAATATCTTTTGTCCAAAGGTTTATCATCACTGGGACAGGAGGACAGAACAGTGCTTCTAAACAGTATTATCAGGATAACTCACTAAAAGAGTCCATTAGAAGTTCTTAAAAATTCATGGAATCTTTCCTTTCAGACTAGCAGGGAAGAGAGCGACCTGTACTTCACAAAGAACTTCAAAAATAGTCACCCAGTAAAATTAATTTCAATAAGATTTAAGATGGGGTGCCATTACAGCATCAGAGCACCCAATTAAAACAAGCACTGGCGTTGCCAATAGGTCTCGCAGTAGGAAAGTTGGAGCTATTACAATTGCAAATAACAATGCCTTTTATTTTTGTTTTCATTTTAAAAACATAAAGGGCTTTGTCATTTACAAAACCAATAGCTCCAACTTTCCTACTGCGAGACCTATTGGCAACGCCAGTGCTTGTTTCTTGTAGAAGTGAGGACATCAATAAAGGGCCCAGTGGGGACCCGTTTCAATGCCTGTTTTAAAAAAAAAATATGCCAGTGCAGCCCCAGCTGTGAGTTGAACTGCCAGTTAAGGCACAAAGATGGAACATAGCCTTCATAAACATCAATGGTTAACCCTTTTAAAAAAAAAAAACCTTTAGCACCCTCCAAAAAACGGCCATTCTTCAATCATCTTAATAGGACCACCCTCTTCAATGTCTTACTTCACTCTCAGTTTTGAGACAAGGGGTTGAGAGGTAGTGTCGTCCTTTACGTGGCAGTAGTCCTTAAACAATTCTCAGGCAGAAAATGTACGACTTCCCCTCAGTAAAAAGCAAAATGCATTTTCAAAACGTGCAGTTTTGCCAAACATCTAATAACTGCATGGCGTTTTTATTTTTCCAGAAAAAAGATGCAACTTACATTTTATACAGAAGGTGTCACAAATGAATAATGTTTTCAAAGAAAGCATGCGACTTAGACATTAGCTTAGGGGGACTTGTTTCACGACAATGCACACGAACCTGTCCTCGCGGTCTTTAAGATTACTGCGAATTTCGAGCAAAATTCCACAGCAGCTTTTTTTTTTGTTTAAGCGCCAAGGATTCCCAGAGGGGCAATCAGGGGTGAGAGGTGAGCAAGTGCAGCAAAGGAGGAGACGGGCCAACGTGAGAAAACTGGCCTTGATTCTCTCAGCTGACGTATGTTCTGCTTCCTGTTCGGAACAGCCATTGAAAGCCGCTATCAAAGAGCCGGAGTGGAAACTCTTGGCATTGTCTTGGGCCTGGCGGAGGTTTGCGGATCAAGCCTGAGGCTTTAATTCGAGGAAGTGAGCCACCACACATTCCTGGGGCAGCCTAAGCCCTCCTCTTCCCTTTCCACTTGGTTTCTCCACCACCACTAGCTCCCCCTCCCCTCATATGACAGCACTCCCCGCCCTCCGCATTATCTCGCTGTTTTCTTTGGCATGGAATGCCTCAATTGTTCGCTGCAGATGTAAAGAGGTGATTTGAAAGAACTGAAGAGAAAGCGAGGTAAAACAGGCTGGAGAGACAGCCAGTGAGCCAGTGAGAAATTTAGCGTGTGAACGAGAGGTAAAATACGACAGGAGAGTAAGCACGACGCGAAAGGAAGGAGAAAAGAATGGATGGAAAACTGGGACTAGAGCTCAACGACGGAAAAGATAGGAGAGTAGTGAAACGACGAGGCGAACATGTGTGAGAAACAAGACGGAGGGAAGGCAGAGAAGGGGAGGGGGGAGGAGAAATGCGACACGGTGTGAAGCAGCAGGGGCCTTTGAAGTGAAGCTAAGCTTCACTTCAAAGGTGTGGGAGGAATGCTGCTACGGCCTGGGTGAAGCTGGCTGGGGAGGGGGAGGAGAAATGCAAGTAAGGCTGTGTTTGCGGGGAGAGAGAGGGGAGGTCCTGGAGCTGGGGAACAGAGTTTATGGCCCAAAAGCGCGTGCCTGTGGCCACGTGAACTCAAAGAAAACCGCAGCAAAAAGCCCTTGGTTTGACGAGGATTTTGAGGACTTGAATTCTCGCTCCGCTCAATGCGCTTGCGCGCATTGATAGGTCGCGAGACCTAAAAATTAAGTTCAGTGCGCTCTTCAAGTTTGGTAAAGCAGAATCTTGTCCTATTAAACAAGGCAAGCAAGAGTTGGGGAAGCATCCGAGTGAGGGAGGAGAGCAAAGAAGGGAGGATCACATAGGCCAAGCAACTTAGTCAAGGGAAACACAGACACAATCTGATACTGAATCACACCACATTGATTTGAGGTTTTCTTGGGTTTGTAAGACGATATTCTTGGCTGTGTGTCACAAAGGTTGTCCAATGTATTTTCTAACAGAGTCAGTGATTTAGGGATAGAAGGAAAGTCCCACTGTGATGCATCACCCAATTATTCATACTTACTTATTTTACAAATGCTTTTCCTAAAGCCACATCTCTCTAGAGGATACAGAAGCACTAGATAGGCCAAACCTCCATCTTCCTTGCCATGCAAATCCCGCAAGTCCCAGAAAGCAGATAATTTTGCACTTTTCATAACCATTTTCAGGTCTCGCCTACGCAGCGCTCATGCGCTGCATAGGAAAGAGACCTTTAGTCATCGGCACAGCTTTCCCTGCTTCCAATGGCAACGCGTGCACGTCTGGTGATTCACTTGTGGGAGCTAGCATCTGGCGCCATATGGTAGCAATTATCGTGCCTTGCCGCTAGCTCCCGCAAGGGAATCGCGAAGGCCCCCTCCTCTCTCCCCCCCTGCAATGTGCTTTCTAACACAGTCAGTGATTTAGAGATAGAAGGAAAGTCCCACTGTGATGCATCACCCAATCATTCATACTTGCTTATTTTACAAATGTTTCTCCTAAAGCCACAGCTCTCTAGAGGACACAGAAGCATTAGATAGGCCAAACCTCCATCTTCCTTGGCATGCAAGTCCCGCAAGTCCCAGAAAGTAGTAACAGATAATTCTGCACTTTTCGTAACCATTTTTAGGTCTCGCCTACGCAGCGCTCATGCGCTGCTTTGGAAAGAGACCTTTAGTCATCGGCACAGCTTTCCCTGCTTCCAATGGCAACGCGTGCACGTCTGGTGATTCACTTGCGGGAGCAAGCAGCTGGCGCCATATGGTAGCAATTATCGCACCTTGCAGCTCGCTCCCGCAAGGGAATCACGCAGGCCCCCTCCTCTCTCTCCCCCTGCTGCCGCGCGAGCCGCAGGTGCTTGTTTTTTTTTTTAATCAGTCAGAGTGGAACTTCAGCCTTTTGTTGCTGCTCTTGTGGCTGCGTCCCTTTTGTCGCTCTAAGCCGCTTATTGTTCGTACAGTTAAAGGTAACATCTAAAGATTTCTTCATCAATTCGAGCAATCAATCGCTTAAAAGAAGAGCACGGAGTGTTCGCTGTACATTACCAAGCAATTGGATTCAAGATGAACTTAAAATTTAAGCAATTGATTTTTAACTGGGCTTATTTTCAGTCTGGGGGGACGAAGGAAGCAGGATGGTGCGATAGATCGTAAAGTGCCTTTTAACTTGTTACAACTCACTTTGTACGAATGGATCCTTTGGGGAGCATATGCGCGTCTGCTCAATGGTTTCCAAGCTGTAGTTGCTTCATTCATTTGCTTCGTTAACAATCAATTTTTAGCACTAAGTTACGGCGCGGGGAAAAGGGCTATTGGAAGTCTGGCTGCGCTGTCCGCGCTCATGACATTATTAGACAGTGACCAGGAGATTATCTGCCAGGCGGCGGCTAATTTAACAGGACTCTCAGCCCGGCTATCTCCTTGGGCAGAACTCGTTTCTACGAGAGACCGGCAGTGGTCCTTCTATCGAGGCATTTCAGATTATCAATTAAGGGATGCTAAAATACTATTTTTTCCTTTTTTTGTAATGTGTTCCTGATCAGTCCCTCCTGCAGTTCTCTCAGTAAAAGGTGCTTCAAAACAAGGGTATTAGTTAAATGAATTGTCTGGAAACTGTTGGAAATTACATTTGATGCATTACACAACGCAGCCTTTTTAAAGATTTTAGTTATGTTACTTGTGTATATGTTCTGTTCTGTGTTATGCTATGTGTTATGTTATGTTAGTGGCATTTGTAAATTTGTAAGCACACTCTGCCTTGGTGGGTTTTCGTAATGTGGTGGTGGGGTATAATAGCTTGCGGGTACCCAATGTTTGATAGTCCCGCTCCGGGGTCCCTAAATATACCGCCCTGCACTCAGTGTATTCGTGTCAGAGTGAGACCCCGAGCGGTGTACTCATATTTATTTAAAGCTTCTGGTCACGCCTGGCCAGAGGATGTGCGAATGTACATCCGGGTGATCCACAGGGAGCAGGACCGTTAACCTGCTACTCATAACTTTGTTTTTCAACCATTGCCATCCACAGGTTTATGGGATGTCAAATCTTAGTTTGGAGTTTGCTTGATCTTGTGATGATATATGTGGAGGTTCTGTATGTCTCAAGGTTGGGTGGTAATATCTAATTCTGAAGAGATGGGGGTCATGCTTTTTAGGTCTCGCCTACGCAGCGCGCATGCACTGCATAGTAGGACCTTTAGCTGCCGCTCTGCTCTTTTTGGAAGCACATACTCGTGCTTGTGGCGGCATCCACCTTGCGCGAGTGAGCAGGGGCATGCCACAAGCGCGAGTATGTGCTTCCAAAAACAGCAGACTGCCCGTGCACGCACCACTCCCAGGCTTGTTCCTTCTGTGCAGTTACCAGCAACACAAGCGTGCGCGCACACCACTCCCTGCCGGGCTTGTTTGTTTCTTCTGTATTGCACATCTCTCTTGGCTTCTATCTTTCATCTGTCCACCAGTGCCGCCCCCACTCTCTCAATACCTGTTACACATCCATGCGCGCTGGTCTCCCACTGGATCCTCGTCCCTTTCTTTTTCCCCCTCCCAGTGTCTGTATACGTCATCCACGTCTTTCTGGCCTCTTTGTTTCCTCCTTCCCTTTCTTCTCACTTTCTGCCTCTGCCATCTCCCTGCCTTTTACTTCTTAGCCTTTAAGGCAGCTCAGTGTATCAGAACGGCGCCCACTTGTTATCCTTATATTAAATCATTTACTCTGTTACTATTATTTTCTCATTTCACTTTGTATGGCTTATTCTCTGCTCCCACTCTGCTTTAAAATTGCTGCCTGTTTCTCTATAGTGGAGTATTTTGTTCCGGGAGACCCCGGCACTAGTTTCGTCCTTTATTTATTTGAAATCTCCCCAGGGAAGCTGTAGTTCAACTACTATTCCTATGCGCCGGTGTACCCACACAAAGCACCTTGTTTGGCATCTCAGAAAGATTGTAGTCCTTTCTCAATTCACCACACTGATCACTGCAGCTTACTAGTGGGCTTTCCAACATCTGCATCACCAGTACCGTTTGAGGCCATACAGCATTTTCGGGTCATGGTGTTCGCAGCTCTAATCGCCACAGGCTGATTGTAGCCTCCAAGAACCCTGCTGGTTGAAGCCGTCCTTTGCCATCCTCAGCGCGTCATACTACAACACAACACGCTCTTTTCTATTTAACAACTCCTATTCTCCGAGTCAGCTTCTTTATTCACTGGTTATGTTTTTGAATTCACTAGTAATTTTGCTGTACTGCTCTATTTGATTATGTTTATTATACTTAGGCCAGCCCATGCTCTCCTTACGTGATGCAGTCCACTCTTCTGTTATGTTGGCATCTCCTTTAGGCAGGGGATCTCCTGTGTTTACCTCAACTTGACCATCCCCTCTCGTTCACAGTACTAATAGTTAGAAACTATTCACACGTCTTTCTTTCAGTGCACCTGTCTTCATTCATTTCTTACTCTGAAATTACATGTCACATTCTTTAATTCACCACGTATTCCTTGTATCACTTTTTCCCTTGTAATATCACTATTCCTTTATTGTTTTTTCTCCGGCTTGCTATATTGTTTTTAGTCCTGATGATGATCCCACCATTCATAATGGGATCAAAATACAGTTGACCATAAAACATGGATCCTAGTTAGTTGCACTTATATTTTTCCAACAGTGCATTTTGCACATTTTAAAGCCACAAAGTACTGGATAAATGTACAGTAAGCATTTTTGCAGCAGTCTACGGTGTTGCATAATTTGCAACAGAATGTAATGTACATATTTTGTAGTACTCTACATTTGAGTACATATTTGTGCAGCGATGGGCGTGATTTGAAGCAGTGCATAATCGGTGTTGTCTGCAGCAGTGTCAGTGAGCAGCACATTATGGTTATAGTACTCTGTTTCCCTTTCACGCAGCAAACATGTATTCATAAATCAGACTGCATAACCAAGTGTGTTCTAATTGTATAGCTCATCAATCCCTGGCAGCACAGCACCCAGGTTAATGTGATGCATGGCTAAACATGTATAAGGTCCAAAAGGCAAGACCTATTGGCTATGCCAATGCTCGTTAAGGTTTGTATATGCATACGGCGTTGTACGACCCCAGAAACTGTAGAACAGTGGGCTTATCAGGGTTGTGCCATTTTTCCTCCAGGAAGTAGAACTGAAGTAAATACAAGTTGGGGAATTATTCTATGGTTTGTCCACTACAGGGACAACCATTACTCAGAGGCTCCAGATAGACAGAATCGCCCCTATACCTTGTACACACCAAATTTGGAGAGGCTGCAGAAACAGTACGGACTTGTTTCTATATGCATAGTCTTGAAAAGGTCCAGGAGGACGAAACACGTGTCGGCTGCGCTATTTTCTGGGCAATACTGTATGAAAATGTTCTTTTGGAGTAACAAACTATGTGGAAGAATTTGACTTGTGTGGAATGGATCTGATCACTACAACAGAACCTTACAAAGAAGAGAGCTACCTTTGCGAACTGTACTGTGTGTGCTTGAGTGTATCTCTTTATATACATTAGATGCAGCATCTATACTCGAGGTTTATATTTACTGTCATGCTCTGTAACCAGCCATTACATTTCTCTATCCATCTTTCCTCCAAATGCATTGGCCAACCCCATTCCAAGTGCCGGGAGGGCTCTTTTACCTACGTCTGGCATCTTGTCGGAGTCACAGGCAGAGCCTTGTGTCTACTACCTCATTCGCAACAGCACAAACAAAGAGTGGGTACCACACTGCAAAATGCACACAGGGAAAGCAGACCACCATGCCCACAACCAAGATAGCAGGAGCGAACACGGGCACACTCCGAGCTGGAAGAGCAGTGTTGCAAGCTCCGGGGCAAAAGGAGGATGAGCACAGTGTGCTCAGACTGATCTGACAACTTCAGGAGAATAAGAGGTGGGTAAGAAAATAGGGATGGAAGAAGGATTGTTATTGCATAACAGATCAAGAAGAATAACCAGGGATGAAATTACTTTCCATATAATAAAATGGAGACCATTTTAATTGTTGTTAATAGGTAAATGGATTGGTGAAGAATCGGGTGCAGTGATGAATAAATGAGTGCATGGATGGATGGATGAGTGCATGGATGGGAGAAAATGTGACTAAAAATATGGAGGAAAGGCTGGATTGATGAATGGGTGAGCATGCATGGATGGATGAAAGTGTGACAGATGAGTTAATGAATGAATGGGTAAGATGATGAGTGAAAGCATGGATGGCTGAGATGAGGTTGCAGGAGATTTTGACCTCCTGCTGTTGCTCACAGATTAATGCATTAATCGTTCTTGTGGCCAGTCACTCAACCAAATGCTCATCAGTCTATTCACCTACACACTCACTCATTCTCGCATTCATTCAGTCACCAATCAGAACATCCGTGTAACATCACCAACCAATTTGCCCTCGTTATAAAGAGCCAGGCCTATACCGTTGCCATTGCTTGTTCTGTTTTGCTCTACTATTCACCTAAAAACACTTGGAAGTGATATAAGCTGTCCCTACTGCTACATCAATGGGCTTTTTTTCGGTACTCTTGGTATGGCTAGTTTCAATTTATTTTTATTTACGACTTTCTATAGCACAGCTATTCCTAATGGCGGAAGTGGGCTTTACAACTAACCAGAGAAATCTAATGCAAGAGCAAAGATATTTCATGAAATATATAGGGTGTACTAAGGAAACGGAAAAGATGGGTTGCAACAAACAGGAGGAATTATTCAACACAAGCGGTTAAGGTACAGACGGAACAGGGAGGTTTTCAATAGCTACTAGAAAGTGAACTTATCTTGTTGGGTCCTGAGTAACTTTGGAAGGAAGGTCAATGAGCTTGATGTGGCACAAGTAAATAACTGTGTCCAGGCTAGTAAAGTGTTAAAGACTGGTGAGTCCTTGACCCAACGTCCTCTTCCTGCTTAGGAGATAAGATGTGAAGCTAGAAAGGGACTGGTATTTAGGTGAAAATATTTGTGAGCAAGGCAACTGATTTTTAATGCTATTCTGGCATGAATGGATAGCCTAAGAATTTCCCTCAGCACCATTGAAATGGCACTGTTTCTCCTCTTTAAAGAGATCAGATGATCCACTGAATTGAAGTCCCCCTTCAGGAGAGAGAGGGAAGACTGAGGGACATCTTTAAGAGCCACACTGACATAGTGCAGACAGGAGATGATCAGTGCATGGGCTGCAATTTTGAGTTGATACGAAGTAACAAGATGTTGGATTTTTCTCAAGGAAAGAGAAAGAAATGTGAAGATTGTGCCAAATTGTTGAGGTGGTGCATTACAGTTAGAGAATTATACATATTCTAACTCAAGTATTTCACAGATAAGAGATTTGGGAGAAAATATTCCAAAGTGGGCCAATCCGAAGGGCTTTATCCAGTGTGATTAAGTCAAGTCAAGAAATACTTTATTCGGTTCATTTTACAAAAACCATAAAAGTACACAGACGTAAAAGAAAAAAGGTCCACAGCATAACAATGATAAAATACAACATAAAAAGGGAGGGAGTACCCATTAAGATATGCAGCACACGAGGGCAAAAATATAAAAACAACAGCATATACATTGATCAATAATTAAAATAGAAATCATTATGAAAGATTAAGAATTTAAAAAACTTGATTCAGGTTACAGTGGTCAACATTTGTGAAGAATCGTCTAGGACCAAGTGATCTTTTCACTGAGTCTCACCGCTATACAGGGGTATAATGAACTTTTTCCTAATGCCTTTAAAGTGATCACAGAAAAACAGAAAATGGGCAGTATCCATAATTGAACAACCGTCACATTTGCACAGATCTAGATCTGTGCCCCTGGTCCAGCCAGGGCGGCCAGAAATTAATAAGTGGAATTTGTTCAATCGGAACTTAGTTAAAAGATACCTATGGTTAGAGTTGTTGACGACCTTAAGGTAAAGTTCCGGATCATGGCCAGAGGAAACAATCAATTGATGGGTCCTGACAGAGGGCTTTATCAGCTCCCTACCTTCTCTGTCCATTCCTCTGTTCAACAAAAAAGTGTTTTTAACACATTTCAAGTCGCCTTTCACCAGGCTGGAAGGTTTGTTGAACAATTCAGGCCGACCCAACTTTTCACACATTTGTTGTACAGTGTGATTATATTCTTAGGTGTGGAGAGTATATATTCTGCCTTTTGGAGGTTTAATAGGAGAACGCTGCCCGAAATCCTGGGCAGTATTTTCAAGAGGCAGGACTTAGGTGTGAGGATGTCGTTCAAGCACATTACAAGTAGATCAGTAGGACACTGGCATATTGGTGTATGCCGACACCAAACTCATAGTATAATGGATAGCAAATCAAAATGGAAGCTGCATTGTAAAGGAGCCAGAAATTATACTTCGGCAATTCATGCTGGATGCCAATGCTAAGTTCTAACCAATTTTTACTGACTACAGTTGCAGGGTAGGAAAAGAACCGGGTCACCAAAGCCTATTATATGTTCAAGTAGTAATACCAGCCTAGTATGAATCTGTCAAATGCTGCTTGGAGAGCCAGGAATACCAGAGGGCAGGTGATGTCTTCAATGAGAGGTATGGGTAGAGGCAGCCACATATCCTGCTCAGCCCATGCTCTTCTCTAGCCCTGCCTGCCTTTCATTGAGCCTAGCGATACCAAAGGGGATGATGGACGGAGCGTTTGAGCAAATCAAACACTCACCCCCAGTCAACTGATCTGGGTTTAACCCATCACCATTCTTTAGCTCACTCCACCACCCCAGTTCAGACATGGTCATATGCAAATCAGTCTGACCCTGTGCCTCATGGGAACAGTCCGGCCCGAACTGCCAAGCCATGTCTTCCCTGGACCGGAAACAAGCATCCTGAGACCGGTTTCAGGTTCATAACCCTCATCAGCCAGGCTATCTTGAATCCAGTGGCAAAGTGAGCAAGGGACCCACGTCTGGGCATACCCTGCCAACTTAGGCCGAACAAAGCGATACCAAAGGGTACCATCATCTTTTTGTGTTGCATTTTCATTGAGCCTATGCATGATTACATTTTTCTATATTTAATTCACTGCTTTATTTTCTGAGGGAGAAAACAGCTGGAATGTCCTTATTTGGCATTGTTAAACATTATTTCACAGTGTGGCATCATAACACTGACTGATTTGAAGGGAATTCATTGTTTTGGAAAATAGCCACTAGAGTAAAAAAGTGAATGGTATTTGTTGGTATTTACTACAATTAACATGTGACACAGTAAAGCATTTCTAACAGCTCACATTGTTCTGCAACTTGTCTCAGAGTGAAAAGAAATGCAACACACAGCTCACAGAACACTGGGAGTGGTTTAATTCCCAATTACCTCTAACAAGCCCTTATCTAGCCATGCATTGTCCAGTTTTCTCCAGCAGTCACAATTAAACTGTTCAGATAAAATACACACATTAAGAATGTTATTACCTTTTCACTTATCCGTGAGTATATGACTCCTGGAAGACTTTTTTTGGGGGGAGAATGCTGGCTCCCAAGGAGTGGTACTCCGTGCCAAGTTCTATGTAAAACATTCCACCTTACAAAGGTTTTAAAAAATCACAAATAGATCATATGTACAATGAATAATGATTGAACTTCTCACCTTAGCCATTACTTCTTTTTTCTGCAATTGCGTTTTCACATTTGGCCTTGTAGAAATTTCTTCCGATTGCTTTACAAGAGCCTTCGCTGAGTTAGCAGGTAAAGGCTTCTTTGCGTCTCCTATAGTCCTCGGAAAGGGCCTAATACCTCTTGCAAGATTATCTTTTGTATGTTTTATAGTCTGAGCCGTTTTCTTCAAGGCCAAGTCTTGACTACTTTGATTATGTTTCACAGATTCAGAGTCTTTTCTCATCATTTCTTCCTAATGGAAATAAGAAAATACATATACTTTAATTGTGCTTCTGATGTCGCTTGGTAAAGTAACTCAACTGCGAAAATAATATACCATGAAACCACCATTTATCTGCAGCTGATCCACACTGGCCTAGAGATGTTGAGAAGCAATCAAAGGGATCTCTGGGGCAGGTTGGCCCCCGTTTGCTCAACTGGCACCTGTTCTCCACTGTTTACAACTGAGGTATGAGATAATAACTGAGCTCCTGGGCCACAGAGACTGACTAAGGGCCTAACAGCGAGTGGTATTGACGACGATGTCTGGTCACAGCCTGCTCCCACACTGTCCTCTTGACGAGTTACTGAGGGAAGTTGTTACCAACCATTGTGCGCTCTCTGTGGATATCTCTTACAGATGATCTCTAACAAACTCAATAGCTGTTCCTGTTCAGGAGATATACCATCGATTTGAATGGTGGCTGTAGGCTTCAGGAGTCTTTTAGCAATTGTGTACCCTGGGGTTTTGTCGAACTTTGCTAATATTTATTTGATTTCATTCCTGGGCTTAAGCCACCTTGCTACAGTGAGAACTGCCCCATAATCCAACAGTGAAAAAGAACCGCAATTGCACATAGATGTTGCTGCTGTAAGTACTGAATGTCTTACAGTGGTTCACTCATCTCTAATGATGAGCAAACCGGGGTGATCACAAATCCCAAACTACCAAACTTAGAATATAAGTAGGACAGTCATGCAGTGGGCATTCCCTGGCGATAAGAAAGAACACTGTAGCTGAAAACTCTAGACTGGACTGCTCATCTGAAGACATGGCTGGTCATAGATTTTTTACTAATACTTTGATGGTATCTGCAAAGCTCAGAAGCTCACCAGGCATGTCAACAAGAAAAAATGAGAAAAGCAGCCAGAAGCAAGCAAAGCTTAAATTCACACCAAGAAGTCAGCCAGAATGAGTTGGAACATCCAAGAGGTTGGCACATCTCAAACTGCAGAGGTGGCTCACCCAAATAATAGTTTATAAGTAAAAATGTTCTTCCTAGACATGCAGAGCCGCATCGGCATCTTACACAGGAAGAGTGATTCCCTAATCACCATCAAACTAGTCGTGTTTAATATGTTAAGAGTAGTAAGGAATTGTAGGAACAGCAATGCTCTCTTGCGGCTCGCCCTGTATGATGCCCCTTTATTGCCTGCACTTCTTGGGATCCCGCTATGAATCATAAAACATCCAATTTCTATTCACATTAACTCATGCATAACAACTCGTCGATGGGCGAAGATGCCCATCCTCTTCAGCTTGTATGTTTACTCTGAGCTACAGGTTTTATTGAAAATCCTGCTTGCATTATATGGCCCGCAGTGGATAAACTAACCATTTCAGAGATTGCTGGATAGGGTCCCACTCTTCTTATTTGGGAGAAGAGCCTTAATCAAAATGGTAGTGCTTTCCAAAAACCGGTTTAAAAATATTTGCCACTTACAGAGGCCTTTGTAAAACTCAGAATTCAGCAGACGCATCTTGCAGGGACAAGCAACCAAAGACCCAATAGGAGATATTAACCAAGAAGGGAGCATGGCATTTCCTGGCCTTGAATAGTATTGCAACACATCTCAGGTGCATGATTCAGTCTAGTCATACATCCTACTGCGAACCTTAGCATAGAAAAAAGATCTGGTCTCAACTGCCATGCTACCGATGACACTGACAAAGAAACAGGCAAGAACACAGCACAAATGTACACTGTACTGTGCACCAACCAGTACATAGGTTTCACATGTTGGGGTGGAATTAACTATAAGAACACGATCAGATTGCCTGCCTCTACCTTAATGCAGTTGCTCTACTTCGCCAAACCGCTGTCTGACTGGCAAACCGCTGTCCGACAGGCAAACCGCTGTCTGACAGGCAAACCATTCTCATCCTCTGCCCTTCTACCAGAAGAATGAAAGTGTTGATACAGCCTAAAGTGATGTTTGAGATCAATGATGTGTTGAACCACTAGTGAGTTATGCATGCAGTGGGTTCTGGGGTTTTGCATGGGACTACTGAATTTCTGATGTGAGCATATATTCCTGATCTTGATAACACCCTAATTAGATATTTTGTGTACATTGTTTTATTGGCAACAAAAATACCAGTCAGGCTTGGTGGAGCCAAATAAAACAACATTAGCTAGAAACTGCACAAAAGAGGTGCGATGCAAGGGCTAAGGCAATATGCCATAACTCCAATAGGGAGCCACCATTTTTTTGAATATATTAAGTACTCTGTCATTGAAAAGACATATATGTAGTCTTCTTTAAGGAAATATGAGGGGTGCTTGGGGGTGAAAAAAAATGTAAAATGAAAGAGAAAAGGAGGAGGGTTAAGGAAGCATCAGAAGACAAAGGCATAAATTCACAATTTCTAGTGCCCTGCAAAGAAATGCCTGAATTACCCCACTAACATTCGCCTGTGAGACATTACAGGTATAACCCAGGAGCTTTGACATCAGTATCCCTCTTGCCTTTGTCCAGGATATCAAGTCTGCTTTCTACTGCAACATGGCGAAAACTGCACCATGCCAAAACTCCACCAGACTCTGAAGCTCAGGATCCAGTAAGTCAGCATGACCCTCTGCAACACAGTCTCCAACTTTACCGTCGCTGTCTCAACTACAGTGGCACTGATCACCATCTTTGATTCCATTAATACTGCTAGCGTCTGCTTCTGCCCCTTTATTTCTTCACTCTATGCTTACGTCCTGCCATCCTTTCTTCCCCTAGGTCTGATGTTGGAAAAAGTCTTGTTTCACAATCCTGAACTACTTGTTTGGAATTGCTTCCCTCCCGGACTAACTCGCAATCATCACTCAGCAGCAAAGTACTGTTGAGAGCTTGCTGGAAGAAGCTGCAGGATGCAGGAATGGTCCTATGCACCTCATATTAATGATGCTGAGCTGCATCTGCTTAAGAGTTTCACATTGACCATGGTGCAGATGCCATCCACCACCATCCATGCACCTCATAATAGTAATAACCGGTTAGCATCCAGAACCCCTCAGCAATTCTCTAAGACAGATCATGCCCGGATTTCCAGTGTGACCACACAGTAGCGTGATCCACCATGTTTACAACTCTGAATTCCTTGAAGAGACCCCCCTCCCCCCCAACACTACTCAGCAGCAGTAGACCAATATACACCGAACCAGCCATTTTCCTGGACCACTCTGCCTTCATGCAGTGCTTCCCTCACACCAAAGAGTCCTTAGTTTCCCACATGCAATCAATGTAGTTGGGCTTTAAAGCTGGAGCAGCCATTCAGCTCACTGCCAGGATCTGCCCTGGGATATTTTGTTTCTTAATGGAACTGGATGGCATAGATTTGCATGTAGGACTTCAAAATATACATATTTCTATTAGAGTTACCCCAAAAGTGTGGAGCTATTTTCTGGCACTAAATAACGTGAATATGGATGCTAGTGGAGGGTACCAGATAGCCCCAGTAATAGCACTCAATAACAGCTAGGCTGTTGCGATAACTCACATAGTAAATGGTAGAGAGAAGCAAGTGGTAATCCAGCGAGAGTTCCCAATTGTACTTAATACATCTATAGGTACAACTGCCGATAATGAGGGTAGGAGGGGCGATAAGACATAAAAAATCCCAGAATAGATATTAAACTCGAACATTGAGCACACACCTGTGGACGGAGTAGAGAGAATGATGACTAACCTTGCTGCAGAAAGGAGAGCCAGTTTCACACCTGAAAATCGAACCAGACATGGATTAAAGAGACTTGTAATGTGTTGGAGAGAAATATAGAAGACTTGGGCTGTAGGTTTGAGATGCATCGCGCTAAGGCGAATGGCTGAAGAGAGCGCACACACAATAAGTAAATTAAAATTGCAGTATAAACATATTGTGGAAAGCCTAGGAAGGCTGGAGAATCATTCAAGAAGAAATAACCTGAGTTTATCAAAAATTCTGGAAGGATCGGAAGGTAGTGATATAAAACAATTTGTAATTTTCTTACTCCAGGAATCGGTGCGTAAAGATCAGCAAATCTTTGATTTAGAGTAGGAAATTCAGAGGATCCATACAGATCCCTTGAGGCTAAACCCCTTTCTGCAGAAACCTAGGAAGATTTTGCTCTGCTTCCAAATGTATGCTGGAAAAGAATACATCCTTAGATAGTGCTAAGGAAGAAAGTGCTAGCAAGCCAATAAAATTACTGTTTCGATAACCTCTGATATATGCTGGGCCATGAAAAAGAGACAGTGGGAGTTGGTGAAACACATCCCAGAATGCAACTTATGAGGCCTACTGTCCAAATGAAGTTTCCTGCCCATGTGAAAGTAATGTTGCAAAATAAAATGCATAATTTTAGAAGCCCGGATGAAGTAGATCGGTTCATGCAAGAGATAAAAAAAATAATTAAGAGTTGAAAGCACTGTCTTTTTATATGTAACTTGGGCATGGAGAGTTGTTGAAGTACCGTTTACTATGTTATCCTTTTGTTAAGTCGGCAGTGCAGCTGGCACTTCATTTGTGTCATGAGAAGGGAAGGCTCCCATGGGAGGGGGATACACTGGGGTATAGCAATGATGGAGGGAGAACAGTCAGAAAAAGTAAAAGAATCAGAAAAATAGTTCAGGAAGAGATTTAGTCCTCATAATGCATTTAGGTTGGTAAACTGGAATAGAAATGATCTAAGAACTAGAATGAAACAGTGTCAGCTTTGCTACAGTAGATGTATTTGCGTCAAATAGAATGCACAGCATTTTCTTAAAAGAGGGCTGGGTAAAACAAGTGGTTAGTACAGATACTGTTGGGCCCCCTTGAGGGGGTAGCAATAATAGTTAGGCAATCACTTAATCTTGATATTATAGAGAAGGATATAGATTTTTCCCGAAGGGGAACAGTAGCAAAAATTAAATATTTTAATGAGTTATATGTTTGCACTAATTATTATGGGTCAATCAAGATAAGTGTGGGCCCATTAAAGCTCTGATTTATCTCATGAAATTTGAGGAGCATTTTATTAAGGGGTGAATACCTTAATGCGCTGATAAGATGTCATATTGTATAGATCAACGCGCAGACCGTAAACTATTAGGGGATTGTGGTATTGAAGATCAAGTAGGGAAAAGATGCTAGAATTCTTTGAGCTTAATGATGGGTCAGTATCTCACCAGGTATTATCGACTGCTTATAAGGCGTACCTGAGAGGAATGCTTACCTTGATATCCTGGTGACCGGCTAGGTCTGAGAAGGCGGTTAAGGAAGCCTTGGCTGCTAAAATTAGAAAGATCCAGTCTGATAGGTTAGAGAAACTCAGCAAGGACCTCAAATTGTCTCAACAGGAATTTAGAACTAAATAAAAGACAGTATAAGGAAAATATGGGAAGCTATAAGGATTAGGCACTTTGAGTATGGGAAGAAAATAGGAGCATTTCAGGCCTGTAAAGCTAGGGCACCTAGGTAAAAGAATAACATAGCAGAGATAAAGGACTCTCAATCGCATCGGGCTCCATCAGATATAAAGCATATTGAGGAGTTCATTTATAGATATTATTCGGAGTGTCTAAGGAAGAAGCAACTGTTGCTCCACATTAATGCCTGCCCTTCCTGCAGAAGAAGAATCTACCTTCCCTACCTTATAAGGAGCTAAAAGATCTAAGTGCCTCAATAACAGAACAGGAAGTTACCTGGGCAATAAAAAGGCTTACGAAAGGGAAAGCGGACGGCCTCAATGATGTTCTGGGGGAGTTGTATAAAATGGTGTCAGAATCAGTAGGCTATATCCTGAAAAAGTCATTCGACTCTATCCTTGTGGACTAACAGGAAGCACCTGACTCTTGGTCTTTGGCAACAAAGGCCTTAATTCTGAAACGTAACAAAAACCAAAAGAATTGAAACATTTACCGGTCCATTTACTTGCTTCACAGCAATCACAAAATATTTGCTGGAATATTGGAGAAGTTGGGCAGTATGATGGGTTCCTTGATTCATGAGGACCAAAAGGACTTTTTGCTCAGTAGTCAAATGCAGGACTTGACACACTTGCTTATTGGACCAAGATTTAGCAGTAGACACACAGGCTTCCCTTGATGTAATCACTCTGATGCCGCTAAGGCTTTTAACAAGGTTAACTGGAAATTTCTGTGGGAGGCCCTTCATAAATTTTGTATAAGCAGGAATTTTGTTATATACTACATGCTTTACTTAAGGCTCCTGTGACAAATGCGGATGTGAATGGTGCCTTGACACAGAACGTCAGGCCAGAAAAAGGGACACACCATGAGTGTACGTTGTCCCCTTTACTATTCAACATATACAGTGAGCCACTAGCACAAGCGAATATGCAAGCGGAGAAGGTCATTCCGTTTAAGTCTAGCCAGCTGAATACTAAGTAGCCAGCCCTTGTATGCAGATGATCTATTGTCCTTAAAGTCAAATCCAAGAAGAACCTTGGGGGCAATTTGACAGATTATTGAAGAATTTGGTATTATTTCTGGTTATTTAGTGAATGAGGAAAATAAAGGAATAATGACTTAAAAATAGAGAGTGAAGATTCCAGCCTGAAGCAAGAACTATGATATCAGGGAATAACCATTACTAAGGAAATTACATTTATCCCCAAAAGAACACGAACAAGGTCAGGAAAAAAAGTCTGCTGTTGTCTATAAGTAGAAAAACATCCTTTTAACAAAATACACTAGAGTAAATCTCGTTAAAATGTCTATAATAAACAAAAATTATTATATATTTAATATTTTCCTGCTGATTCAATAAAACAGGTTTTAAAGGCTTCCAAACTAATTTTAATAGCTTCATTTTCAACTACAGGGGGCTAGGCTCTCCTTGAAGAAGCTCAGGAAAAATAATAATAATGGGTGGTCTGAATATACCAGATATAAAACTATAGTGTTGGGCTTTCCAGATCAATTATTTTGTTGTGGTTGTTTGTGTTCCAAAGTCAATTAATGGTAGGGCTGCTTCATCGAGAAATGATGGCTGGGTGGTGTTAGAAGACTCTAAGACCTGCTGCAGGTGTGTGGTATAAAATCAGGAGGTTACTGGGCATTCCTTGATATAGCATTTTGGCAGCCACCTGGAGGTCTTGAAGGAATACTTGAGGGCCCCTGGAAAAAGGCGGCATAGAGAGGTGGGTGAAGGATGCTGGGACTGCTTTGATGCCTGGTGTAATTGGAACTTCGTCAAATGTTTTTTTATTTATTTTATGAGTTTTATATAGCTTTGGCTATACCCAAAGGTATCAGAGCGCTTTACAAGAGTATCTACAGAGGTACAATAAATTAAACAGAGTAACATAGTAAAAAATAGGGATTAAAGACATGAGATTACTCGAGGGTGGCAAATGAAGACGCTAGGTGAGGCAACGTAAAGCAGTGGAAAAATAGTAAAAGCGGCAGAAAATTGGAGACAAGAACAATCTAAGGGGCAGGGGATGGAAGAGGGGGGAGAACATAAAGAAAGGGAAAGGAAGATAGAATAAGGACAGGAAGGTCAGAGTGAAGCAAAGCAGGAGAGGGACCAGAGATATTAACAAGAAAGATAACAAGGAGTGGGTCCTTGGCACAGGACGGACAATAGAAAGGACGCCTGGCTGGAGACCGACTGGTACAGAGGAGGGGGTAAAAGATCATTAAGATGGCAGATTAGGGACAGGGAGTCAAAGAAGAAAGTCACAAAATGGCGGGAAGCATAAGAGTCCAAGTCATAAAGTCAAGGGCGCAAATTCTAAAAACACCAAGAGCAAATTTCGCAAGGGTAAATAGAGGGGGAAAAGAAACTGAGAGCCAGGAGTGCAGTTGGTATCAAAGTCATTACATCAAGAAGGCTCCTTGACCGTTTTGTGCTAATGCACAATGTAGTAAGGAATACCTGTTGACAGTGAACCAGCAGTAGCATTTCCGTTCTCTGTGTCATGCTTCTCGACATCCAACAAGAGCGTTGTCTTATCCTGTGAAAGTATTTCTCCCAGCATGCCCCCCTGTGGGAACAGGAGGAGGGCGCTTTGGAAGAAGGCTCCTTATTGACCCAGCAGTAGCTCCTTGCTTTCTTTCCTGTAAGTCATGTGGCTTGATTTTCTCTCTGTTTCCGACAGTCCTTCTGGAGAACTTTTCACAGTGGCTGTAAGTCTATGGACGATGGTCTTCCGGAAGACAAATAATGCAGACAGGGGGTGGATCTGTCTGGGTCTTCTTTTTCAAGAAGGGCACTTCACTAATAGTGAAGGTATTTCGAGAAAATAAAATCTTTTCTGTCAAAAAAGGATTAATGATACTGTCAGCCTTTAAAGATGTTGCGTAAATGCACAAAAAGAAAGGTTTTGGATAGACAATGATTTAGAACTTAAAGGGCAGAGCTACTTGCCCAAGGACCCTGTTTCCAGAAACCAGAAAAAGGAAACTGACCTAACTGTCACCTGTGTGGCACGATGTTAATGTTTATGTTTAGGGGATTTATAGAGCGCAACAGCTACTCAAAGAGGGTCCTGGCGCTATATTAGGCACAAATCCTTGTAGCCTTAGAGTTGAAAACAGAGCTTAAAAGCCAAGTCTTCAGCAATTTTTTAAAGACAGAAATGTCCCTGAAATCTTGCAAATGCTGTGGGAGCACATTCCAGTCTTTGGCACAAGATGAGAGTAAGAGCTACCACCGCAGCGTCTCCTTTTGAATTTATGAATCACCACCAGAAGAGAGTTACAGGAGCGAAAGGATCTGGTAGGAAGTTAGGGAGTGGTTCTCTTAGCTGGGTATTAGGGGCCAGAGTGATAGAAGGCTTCATGAATAATGGTAAGTCCTTTGAACCTCACTCATTCTTTAATAGGAAGTCAGTGCAGTTCTCCCAGGTGCGGCTGGATATGAGTCCTTGAGGGCAGCTTTAGCAAAAGCATTCTGCACCAACTGCAATCTTTTCAGGAGATAGGCCGGTAACCCTAAATAAATGGAATTAGCATAATCCAGCTCGGAAGTGACCAGTGCTGGGATCACTGTTTTCTGTTGCGGGTGGGGAGAAGGTGGAGGAACTTTTTTTAGGCTCTTTAAAAGTCTGAAACAGATGCCAATAGCACTAGCTATCGGGGGAGGCAAAGGTAGCAGCCCTGTCAAACTTCACACCCAGGTTACGTGCCACTGAGGCCAGAACAGGTAAAACCTCATTAGGCCAGATGTTATTGTCCCAGCATGGTGGAAGGATCCCATATTTATATTTATAATTTATATTTGTAAATTTTAATATAGCGCGAACTTGATCCCGAAGGATATCAGAGCACTTTAAAAATTGGGGGAATGAGGTCACATCAGTACGAGAGTCAAATAGCAGAATTTCTGGAGGTTGCTACTGTATATGCAGTAAAACACTGAGGTCATGCATACCCTGAAATTATTCAGTGCTTTTTTATTGAGTGTAAGGAGCAGTTGAGTAGCATCAGCGTAAGGACTATTTGTACGCAGAACGATTCAACCAGGGATGTAAAAGGAGCCATATAAACATTAGAAAGTGTAAGGCTCAGAGCTGACCCTTGAGATACCCCAAAGTCCAATGGCTTTGGTTAAGGGGTAAATGATGCCATCCACACAGATTGAAGCCTATCTGTAAGAAAGGAACACAGCCAGGTCAGTGCTGGGCTGCGCACACCTATGGCTCAACGACGTTGTAGTAGTAGCGTGTGAGACACCATATCAAATGCTGCGGATAGATTGAGGAGAATAAAGGCTACCTGACTCCTCTGATTTACCGCCAGCTTGATAGTGTCAGCGACTTCTAGCAGCGTGGTTTCAATGCTGAATCCGGAACAGACACCTGACTGCGAGGGATGTAACAGGGATCCTTTCTAAGAAATCTGATAGTTGCCGGTTTACAATATCTTGGCAAAAGCAGACAGCAAAGATATTGGTCTGTAATTGGACACGTTTGAGTTGTGGAGTGTTAGGAGTGGAATTATTTTGGCCTACTTCTAACCAGCTGGGAACTGAGGCTGATTGTAGAGACAGATTTAGTATCTGATTTAGGATTGGATGAATTGCCAAGCTGTTCGCAGCCAGGATGTGAGAGGGACAGGGATCATCTTGGAAACCAGACTTGCGGGACATCAGGGTCTGTGCTGATTCTTCCATGGAGATAGGCACAAATTCTTTGACAATTATAAATAATTCTCCTGCTTTATTTTGGGCTGTGTCAATTTGAGTAATAAAATCTGCTTGAGTTTTCTTGATAGCCTGATGGTACTTATCAAGGGCTGTCTTGTAAATTACCTTGTCCTCATGAAGAGATGCAGGGTCTATTGTGCAGGGGCAGCTTGTAACTTCTCTGCCCTGCCTGCTGTCCTTCTGGTTGCTGCATCACTCCATGCCAAAAAGGGAGGGGAACTACAACCCCCAGCACAATCGAGCAGCTTGTTCGCCCACAGGTCATGCTTTCGAGCCAGGTGGCGCTACAACTGCGGCCAGGGCTCCCGCAAAGCGGGATGCACGCGGGCATACCCAAGCCGCGCCCGGGCCAAGGGCGCCCATCAGAGCTTGTAAGAGGCTGGGCTGGGCCACTCTCTTGGCTCTCAACGACCAAATTTACAAATGTCAGTGGAAAGAGGATCATTGCCTGCAATTGTTCATTTAATCATTCAATCCCAGGTACTGTGCTGTTTGTGACCTTCTTAAAGGATTGGTTGGGACACTCTGGGTAGGCCCAATCTACTTACCTAACAATTCGATTGACTTTGCGTTATGGGTAAGCACAAGGCTGTGGATGGGGCGTTGGGCACCGAAGGGGGGGGAAAAAAGCACCATCTAGAAGGATAAACGATGACGTTGTCACCCGAATTGACTCATTATTGACTGAATGTACTGATATGATTTCCAAACCTGTGCTACCCAACACAAATTCAATGGCTCATCCAGGTTCCCCACCTAAGGGAATTCATAAAATGTTTGAAAAGCCACTTTTTAAATCGCAATTGCAAGCACCAGAGGGGGTGATAGTTTAACAAGGCATTCCAATCGTGCTAGTTCATCTGCAACTAACGAGTCTTTAATGGTAGAATGTAGCAACAGGTATTCTGTACTCTCCAACCTTAAGCCTGAACAAGAGAATTGTGCTATGCCAGGGAGTGACCATATTAACATTGAGACCCTGACTATGCTGCGGAGTATGATGAAAATCATCACAGAGTTAAAGCAACAAGTTAAAATCCTCATTGACTTTTTGGAAATAGTGCCGGGGGTATAGTAATAAGTATGTGTGTCATGATAGGGGAGAGGGGGCTGGTGCTGCTCCACCTGTGAGACCAGACAGTGGGGAAAAGGCTGTTTACCGAATACCGCCAGGGAACCTGTATGGAGAGAGACCTTTCGGGGCAAATGGGACTGCTAGCATGGAGCTAGGGAGGGCAAGGGTTTTGTGCACCGCCCTCGGCTAATTACTGGCCAAGAACAAATATGTGGATGATGGGGGAGGTGAAAGGGCAGCCATTTAGTTAACGTATGTCCCAAAGCTGCCTGCCGGGACAAGGGAAACGAAGAGTCCCTATTAAATTAAGTTACCCATTGGTTTCGTGAAACCAGACACTGCTACTCAATAATCAGGAGCGATATTGTAAATGTGGAAAGGTTTTACCACTTTAGAAGGAACACACAATCATATCCAGGGTTTATTTGCAAACCAAGATATAGTAGAGGGACTTCTGGGCACATTCCGCTCAAATTTTGTACTCCGATTGATTTTCTGAGATCATTGTGTGCGCAGACAGGCAGGGACACAGGTGTAGGGACTGGAGTACATAGTATAAATAGTCAGTGGCTGAAGCACAGTACCCCTTGCACTGTGGATGTATGCAGAAGAATGGGGGTTGTGGATTTATTGTTGCTTCCCATAAAAGAAGGGGATCTCCCCAGGAACAGGGAGACTGCTCTTGGGCAGTCCAGTATCTGCCAAAATAGGTAAGAAGGGTTAGTGAGGCTAGAAACTGATACTGTGCTAAATGACAGTAACCCAAAAGCTACCCCCATTCCATGTGAGCTAGAACCAGCCCAGGAGTCTGTGGCGAGGATAGCTTCATGGAATGTTGCAGGACTGGCCACACTTGTGCCTGATGCCCAATGGGGAGAATATATAGACACCTATGCCGCATGCCTATTTCAGAAGACTTGGTGTCTTGCACCATTTTACAGGAATGGGTATACATCTTTTTGTGTTAACGCGAGTAAGAGCCCAAAAGGAAGACCCTCAGGAGGTTTGGGTATCTGGGTTAAGACTTCGCAGCGGTGAACTATAAGCATTCTGCCATGTAGCTCAAAGAATATCTTCACTCTTAGACTTTTGCTTCCCTCAGGTTTGTCTATAAAACTAATTAATGTTTATAATAGGGTAGAGGGCAGAAATAGTGAAACACAAACTATCTACCAACTTGAGCAACAGCTCTTGACCCCGAGATCAAGAGACTTAATATTGATGGCAGGAGATTTCAACACAACTTTCGAGCCAATAGCGGCTGCCCCCATGATTTTACCACTGACCTAGACAACCAATGGGGTATACCCAACTTAGATTTGCCCAACGTAAGATGGACACCTAAAGAAGGCCAGCTTTTGGCAATCACCCTTGAGTATGATCTCAGAGCCACTAATGGCAGGTGCACCTCAGACCGCCAGGGCAAGTATACCGTCAGCAGACCGGGTCATTGCAGCAGAATTGACTACTTTTTAGCCCAAGTCGATTTATGGCCTGCTGTCGTGGACATGGAGGCGATTGACCATTTAGATAGTGATCACAATGTTATCAGTCTATCACTTAGCATCAAGGAAACATCATATCTTAAGAATAAGGGCTATAGTGACATTGGTGAACTTCAGCCTGCAAACAACCTGAGAACCATCAAATGGGATTGGGTAGCTAAAAATCCTGCGCCATTGACCGTTATTAAAGGATTTGTTACGGCTGAATTTGACCACTCATCTATACTCTCTACCACAATGAGGAATTAAGAAATGTTACATACATACTAGAAGCTAGGGGAGATAATTAGAGATGTCCTGGGTAAAAAAAAGACACAAGAAGAATCTCTGCCCCAAAACTGAGTCCTGGTATAATAATGCCTGTAGAGTGACAAAAGGCGAGCTTCTGGACGCATTCAAATCTAAATCAGAGGTCCAGATTACAAAATCTAGGTCTCGCCATAGGGCGATACTTAAAAACTCAAAATATGAGTGGTAAGAATCATTATGGTTAGATTTGCATGACGCTTTGGTAAATAGGGACACCAGGGACTTTTGGAAAAGTGTAGTTATTATGTCTAGGGGTAAGAAACCATACTCTACTTTTGTATCCAACCAGAGGAGTGGGTTGCACACTTCAGCCAAATATATACAGATAACTCTAGGTTGCTTAACGATAGAGATTCTGCAGCTGTGAGTGGGGGACAATTTGAGTCTAATGATCTACAATTTACACTCTCTGAGACAAAAGTAGCAATTAGCTCCAGTATTTCTGGCCGTGCCCCAGGACCCTATAGGATACCTAGCGACCTAAAAAAAGAAGATCTTAAAGTATGGAGACCATACATCAACGTACTCTCTAATAGTATTAGTGGAATTTGGCAGAGATCGTGACCATTTCTAAGAAGGGGGATTGTGCTCTTCCGGTGAAATATAGGCCTATCAGCCTAATCGACTCATTACAAAAACATTTCTGTAAACAGGTCCTTGCCCGCCTTCAGGAGTGGATTAAAGAGGGGAATATTATCTCAGGTTGGCAGGGGTTTCAGGGAACATGTAAGCACACTGGACCACATTTTTCGTGTTATGTGCAATTTTATGGAGGGAAGTCACCATTCGCAAGGGAAAACTATTTGTTGCCTTTGTGGATTTACATGTCGCTTTTCATATGGTACCAAGAGCAAAATTTTGAGAAGTCCTAGAAAATATGGGAGTGCCAGCCCTTCTTCTCAACATTCTAATAATGACTTCACGCTCACACTCAGGCACATGTGAGGTGGGGCGAAAATGGGGCCGTAACAGAAGTGATTCACATTGACGGGAGTTAGGCAGGAGTGTGTATTGGCAACCACCCTGCTTACCCTCTTTATCAACGATGTCATTGGATGTTTGAGCTGGAATGGTTGTGATGCTCCAAAAACAGGAGGGCAATGGCCCCCTGCTCTCCTATTTGCGGATGATACTCTGCTCATATCTAAGACACCGCAGGGGCTCCAGCAGCTGCTGGATGATTTCCAGGAATTCTGTCAGGACGGGGCTGGCGCTAAATAGCTCCAAAACAAAATGCACGCTCTTTTCATCCAACCTGAAGACCAAAAGTAAGAAACAATTGTATGTCGGCGGTGAATCACTAGAATTAGTGACAGAGTTTGATTATCTGAGTATCAAACTCACCCAGAATATGAGTTGGTCCCCACAATTGGCCAAAGCTCAGTTAATTGCAAAAAACACAGTTGATGAACAGAATGTAGAACAATGTCATACATTCACCCCAGTACAAGGATCTGGGCCTAAATCCATCGTTTTTTGCACTCCACACCACCCTGGGTTAGACACTGGCTATATGCAAATCAGCTCTGACCCTGTGCCCCATGGGAACAGTCCAGTCCGAACTACCAAGCCATGTCTTTCCCAGACCGGAATCAAGCATCCAAGGACCGGATTCTGGCTATCAGCCTTCATTCAGCCTGGATAGCTTGACTCCAGTGGTGTGGAGAGCCTGGGACTCACGTCTGAGTATACCCAGCACACTCGGGGTGAAAATTGCAAAAAAACACAGTTGATGGACAGAATGTAGAACAATGTCATACATTCACCCCAATACAAGGATCTGGGCCTAAATCCATCGTTTTTATGCACTCCACACCACCCTGGGTTAGACACTGGCTATATGCAAATCAGCTCTGACCCTGTGCCCCATGGGAACAGTCCAGTCCGAACTACCAAGCCATGTCTTTCCCAGACCGGAATCAAGCATCCAAGGACCGGTTTCTGGCTATCAGCCTTCATTCAGCCTGGATAGCTTGACTCCCGTGGTGTGGAGAGCCTGGGACTCACGTCTCAGTATACCCAGCACAACCGGGGTGAAAATTGCAAAAAACACAGTTGATGGACAGAATGTAGAACAATGTCATACATTCACCCCAGTACAAGGATCTGGGCCTAAATCCATCGTTTTTTTGCACTCCACACCACCCTGGGTTAGACACTGGCTATATGCAAATCAGCTCTCTGTGCCCCATGGGAACAGTCCAGTCCGAACTACCACGCCATGTCTTTCCCAGACCGGAATCAAGCATCCAAGGACCGGTTTCTGGCTATCAGCCTTCATTCAGCCTGGATAGCTTGACTCCAGTGGTGTGGAGAGCCTGGGACTCACGTCTGAGTATACCCAGCACACTCGGGTGAAAATTGCAAAAAACACAGTTGATGGACAGAATGTAGAACAATGTCATACAATCACCCCAGTACAAGGATCTGGGCGTAAATCCATCATTTTTTTGCACTCCACACCACCCTGGGTTAGACACTGGCTATATGCAAATCAGCTCTGACCCTGTGCCCCATGGGAACAGTCCAGTCCGAACTACCAAGCCATGTCTTTCCCAGACCGGAATCAAGCATCCAAGGACCGGTTTCTGGCTATCAGCCTTCATTCAGCCTGGATAGCTTGACTCCAGTGGTGTGGAGAGCCTGGGACTCACGTCTGAGTATACCCAGCACACTGTGGTTTCCGGTCCAGGGAAGGCATGGCTTGGCAGTTCGGGCTGGGCTGTTCCCATGAGGCACAGGGTCAGACTGATTTGCATATAGCCGTGTCTGAACTGGGGTGGTGTGGAGTGCAAAAAAACAATGGATTTAGGCCCAGATCTCTGTACTGGGGTGAATGTATGACATTGTTCTGCATTCTGTCCATCAACTGTGGTTTTTGCATTTGTCACCCTGAGTGGGATGGGTATGCTCAGACGTGAGTCCCATGCACTCCACACCACTGGATTCAAGCAAGCCGGGCTGAAGACGGCTGGAATGCCAGAAACCGGTCCTCGGAAGCTTGTTTCCGGTCCAGGGAAGGCATGGCTTGGCAGTTCGGGCTGGGCTGTTCCCATGAGGCACAGGGTCAGACTGATTTGCATATAGCCGTGTCTGAACTGGGGTGGTGTGGAGTGCAAAAAAACGATGGATTTAGGCCCAGATCTCTGTACTGGGATGAATGTATGACATTGTTCTGCATTCTGTCCATCAACTGTGGTTTTTCCAAAGCTCAGTTAACCCAGACATATCAAAGGGAAAGCATTGTGAAAATTCAAAAGAAAACTACATCTAGAAAGCTGGCTCCAGCATTAGAACTTTACAACACTAAAGCCCTAGGCGGGACGTTATATGGTGCAGAGCTCTGGGGTTGTTCCAACTGTAATAATTTTCTAATCATTGAAGATACGTTTTTTAGATCTGTAGTGAACCTTCCAGTGTCTACTCCGATGAGTCCTCTCTATTTAGATCCTGGCCAGATGAAGGGGTCACACAAAATTGGTCTGCGGATACTTTGTTCTGGCATCGGTTGTGGACCACTGCAGCTCTTGCCGCTTATAGGATGGGGCTCCGTGTGCTAATGTCAGTATCCTGTGTGGATAAGAAACCCTGGATGCTCACAGTTAAGAATCTGGTAGTTAAGTTAGGACTGGATGCCCACTATAGTGACCCAGAAACCCTGATTCAGATAAATAAATCTAGCCTTAAAGCTGTGTATTGGGGTTTTATCGATTGATTTTATTAATTTTAAACAGACTGTGCTATTTGAGCCCACGCCGGATGAAATTGAACCTCCACTAGCGAGGAAACTGTACCTACAGTTTAGGTATGGTTGTCTACCCCTTAATCACTTCAGAAGAAACTGGTGTAAAGTAGGGGAGAGTGTTGAAGAATGTTGCCCCTGCTGCCAAGGGATCACCGAGTCACTTGAACATGTTCTATTCTTCTTCCCCTTATACTCCCGATCTCGACAAATGGTTTGCCCCCCTTTGTAGAAATCTGGGAGTAAGGAGACATAAGGAAGCCTTTAGAATAATGAAGACAAATACAATGCATATGATTGTATTTTGAACAGCAAAGTATCTAATGGCTGCATGGATCAGGCGCACCAAGTATTCTTCTGAAAGTCTTTAGGATGCAGCTCTTATGACGTAGAACATTATGAGGCTCCTTAAAGTTATTAAGAGTTTTTTAATGTGGGTCATGTCTTATTTTATTAGCACACATATTTTTTACATTTTTTACTATTTTTTAATGTAGTCTTAACATATATAATCGTTTATCTTAGGTACACCGTATGAAGTTTGTATTTGTAAATAATGATGAAATTCTTATAATTATGCTGCTATTATAGGGAACTTTGTTCATTTTTGCACAAACACTGATTCACTTTGACTGAACTGTCTTGCTGGGACTGTAAATAGGCTGCGACTGTTTATTTATATAGAAATGTCTTATTTGTATTGTGTGTTTGTAATTGTCTTGTCTTATGATGTACTTTTATGATTGTAACTGACAAAAGCGACTAGGCTGTTCCTAAGAGAGGAAAGAAGTTCCTGGCTACTACACCAAGAACTGGGTGGATACTTCTTTTTCCATTTCAGTATCCTAAACCTTGCGTCTCTACTCTCACCTTCCATCCCATCTCACCGTTGATTCCTTACCGCCCCACAATGGATGGACAAGGACTCAGCTTCGGTGATGATGACGCAGCAGCTATTCATAGACTTCCGTCCATCCTGGGCATCGATATAGACACCTCTACAGGGAGCAACTCCGCAGACTGGAAATCACTCTCTGATATGAAGAGAGAGTGGGTTAGAATCACTCTACATGGAGCACTCATGGCTGAGTACTTTAAGGCCAAAATAGCACCTAATGGCCTGATCGTTAAAAATTTCCCCAGGATTTTCTGGGAGGATGGCCAATTCAAGATAGAATGGTCGCTAATTTCGTGGAAGTGCACACACGACCTTCTCATCCTTATGGTCAATACTGCTAAACGACTGGCAGATGAACTTCTCAGTAAAATCCAGGCAGCAGAGAGCGCCCTCAAAAACACCGGACAAAATCCCGGTTTTAAGACCAAGCTGGCAGAACTTAACAAATAAATTTCTGAACACAAAGACTTTCTAATGAAACAAAAAGTTGCTAAGTTGCAGAAGGATATTGATCGCTTCTCCAAAGAGAAGGTTTATCCCTATCTTAAGGACGACTTTGTTCCTCCAGGGACAGGATATCTCTCTGACTCAAGTGCCACCTCCTCTAGACGAGGATCCAATAGTGACAGCAATTCGAGCGGGGATGAGTGGCAACCAGGACCCCGCAAGGGGAATAGAGGGGGCAGACGGGGGCAACCCTTCTATCCACACCCCCCCTCCCCCTACCAGGGGCCTCCAATGTGGCAATTTCCACATTTCCAACATCCTATGACACCTTTTGTACCCCCAATACCCCCCTCATTTCGCCCCCATGGCATAAACCAGCAGCCTTTTTTAGACAGAGGTTGGGGCAGAGGGCGCGGGCGCGGGCGCAGGCAAGGAAACACTCCAGACAAGAGGATACAGTGGGAAGACACACAGGCCCAAGGGATGGTAACCAGGAGCAAGACAGGACGGAAGTAAGTCTGGTAGTGAATCTCTCGTCACGCCAGCTTACAGACTGTGAAGAAAAAGTCCTACAAAAAAGGCTCGGATTTGTCCCTAGTCCTAAAATAGACAATTTCCAACAGAACTGCGAAATCCAGAAATTCTTTAGGAAGATCAGATTGAGATCTTTCTTTGATGGAAGACCACTCGAGACACCCACTGGCTCAGGCCTCCACAATCCATCCACTTTCACTCCGCATAGCGGGATGGTTCCAAATGAAATCCTCACATATGAGCAGGCTGTACTCAAGGACATTGGAGCATTGAGACCTGTCCAGAGACATCACAATCTCTCCAAATCAGAAATGCAGATGTTGAACTCTTTGGCCAACGATGGGACCATCACCATCAAACAGGCTGACAAGGGTGGAGCGACCGTGATAATGGACACCACAGATTATGAAACAGTGTCTAAGACAACTAGGGGATAGGCGGTACTACACCCCCATTCCATCTAACCCCACTGAAAGACTCAAGACTATAATTACAGGAATGGTCGAATCTGCAGAATGTCAAGAGTGGATCTCAAAAAAGGAGGCTGAGTTCCTTGTGAAAAAAGATACTAGGGTGCCCTATTTTTACACCCTTCCTAAAATTCACATGGGGACCACCCCAGTACCTGGACGCCCAATTGTATTGGGCATTGGCTCAGTATTAGAGCCCCTTTCACAATTTTGCTACCACTTCCTACAACCTCTAGTGAAGAGAATCCCCTCCTATGTCCAAGACACCAAGGACGTTCTTCGTCTCCTTGACAACCTACAAGAAGACATCCAAATTGATTTCCTTATCACCCTTGACGTGGAGGCCCTCTACACTAACATCCCACAGAGGGCCACACTCAGGGTGATTGAGAGAATCCTCAACACGGAGGAATGGACCTCTCCCACGCCACCCTCCTTTATTATGGAGTGTGTGAACCTTGCCCTTACTGAGAATTTCTTTGAATTCAGAGGACAACACTACAATCAAACCCAGGGAACTTCAATGGGCAGCACTTTTGCCCCCTTGGTGGCCTGCCTCTACATGGCCGACTTTGAGGAAAAACATATCAATGGACCAATGAACCCCTACCACTCTAACATCAAACTCTGGAGGAGGTTCATGGATGACATCCTCATACTTTGAACAGGAACTGAAGATCTTTACCAAGAGTTCTTCAACTGGCTCAAGACCCTCAACAACTACCTTACCTTTACCATTACTGCCTCCGAATCCAGGATAGCGTTCCTGGATCTCACCATCAGACTAGAGGGGGGTAAGATCGATACCACCATGTATCGGACGCCGACGGACCGGAACAGTCTACTCCTCTTCACGAGCCACCACCCTAGAGCTTTGAGACTGAACCTTCCTTTGGCCAGTTCCTGCAGGGTTAGGCGCAATTGTACCAACCTAACAGATTACAAAACTGAGTCCACCATCCTATCCCGTAACTTGAAAGCGAGAGGGTATCCAACCAGGGAAATCTACAAGGCGCGAAAACGGGCACAGAATAACCACAGAGGGGCCCTCCTGGAGTACAATACTCCAACCTCCCAAGACCATGATCTCTTGACTAGTGTAACAACCTTCTCGCCAGTCTCAAATGAAATCAAGAAAATCATAAAGAGACATTGGCAGATCCTCAACACAGGAAACCTCAACCTTGCGATCCCCAGGTTCGCTTTCAAAAGGCCTAAAAATATCAAGGACATCCTTGTCCACACCAGGCCTAAACAAGTTGAAACCCACAGGCAAACAACACTCTGGCAACGGCCACCGGTAAGGGGACACTACCCTTGTGGCTCCTGCAGTGTATGCCCCTTTACCAGTATTACCAAGTCCATTCAATTAACAGAGACATTTCTGTGGGAACTCCGATGCCATACCAACTGCAACACCCCTAATTGCATCTATCTACTCAGACGCCCATGCGATCTACAATATGTGGGCATGACCACCTGCCCTATCAAGATCCGCATCTCGGAACATAGAAGCAACTTTCGTTGCAAAAAAACGAATACCAAGATGTGCAGGCACTTTATAGACCAAAACCACACTGCTGACTCATTGAGATGGCTCATCCTCGAGACACCAAGCAACAAATCCAAACAGAACTTGTTCCAGAAGGAACAAAGGTGGATACATCGGTTATCCACAGATAAGCAGGGACTTAATGAGGACATCCCGTGGAGTGCGCTTTAACACACTTCATTCCACAAACCTCTCTACTGTAACTGTAAGCACATCAACATCAGGTTGCCCACATAACCTTGTCTCCTGCCTCATCCGGCGCGAACTATAAGTAATTAATCGTGTGACACACGTGTTTAAAAGCCTCCAGTGCATCATTACACATAGTTCCCATTTGATTACTGGCAACCATTCCTTTCTTTTCTCTGTAAACTTTTGTACGCATTACACTAATAACAATGAATATTGGTCCTTTCCAAGATGGCCCCCACGGTTACGTCCGATCCCACGTGACACACAGGGCGGGATTACCTCAAGCACTGACCACGCCCCCAACAATCATTTAACGGACCACCGCGCTTTGATCCAGTACTATCCGGAACCCGGTAGCGATGGGTAGGCACGACGGGCACTGACTGAGGCAGTGAGAAGTAAGTGGTTTTCCCCTTAGCTGGACACAGACCCAACGATTGACACGAGGGTGTGCTGCATGCACACCGCTGTTCCTTACATTGGCGAGGTTCCCTAATAGTCTGACTCACAAAGCGCTAACTCCTTACACTGGCGAGGTTCCCTAATAGTCTGACTCACATAGCGCTAACTCCTTAACGCGATATCGGCACTGCGAGGGAGCGCGAACTGCTTGAGAGCGAGACAGTGAGAAGTACGTGGTTCTCCCCCCAAACTATACACAGACCCGGCGATGGACACGACGGCGTACCGTATGCACGTCGCTGCTACTTACATTGGCGAGATTCCCCATGAGTCTGACTCACTAAGCGCTAACCCCTTTACGCGATTTTGGCACTGCGAGGGAGCGCTAACTGCCTGTGATCGTAGGCACACCACCCGAAGTCTTTAAGCCTACAACAGACGGTGAGCGATTAAAGTCCGATCTCCCTCTCACCTGTCTATTTAGCAGTAAGCACCAGGGCTAACGTTCAGGCAGCCGCCTTACGCTAACCCCCCAACGCAATATTGGCACTATGAGGACGCACCAACGGCTCGTGACCGATGACACGCCGCTATAAATTCCTAAACCAACAACAGACGGGGAACAACCACTGCCCCTCCTCCGCCTCACCTTTCTATCTAGCGGCTACTTCCAGGGTTGACTGACAGGCAACTCTATGACCGGCACTGCTCACATTCGCATTCGGTGCCTCCTCACTAAACAAACAATGCGCAGATTATTCTTGATCATGGGAACAACAATCTCATAGCGAGCATCACACATTGATATTCGAGGCTCACGATGCAGATTAACCCACCCGGCGATGACACACATTTTTTCCAACTGACCGCCAGACATCTCCTTTTCACTCATTAAACTACAGCAGGCACTTGTGCAATACAAACAAACCATTTAGCTTGCACTGTTGCTTGTTTTACTCCATAGCCTTAAACCCCTATGGTTCCCCCCTTGATGTCAAACCTACCGGGTGCTGTTGACACCTATACACCTTGACCATTAGGTGAGTAACATGCTACCCTAGCCTTAGGATGTTGACCAGGGACTCTGCTGCTATTTATAATTTATGTATGCTGTGTTTTGTTGAAGTGTGATAAAAGTCAATACATACTGGTCACTAATCACCACTAGTATGTCACTGCTAGTTTGTCACCTTTTCCACAACAACACTGCGTGTTCACGTCACAAAGGGGCATTTGTTGTCACTGAACTATGGTAACAATTTCTTTTGTCTCCCCTAGGCAAGAGCAGTACCATACAGGCAGTACAACTGTAAATAGTAACTGACACTTTACTAGGTCATGTTTTTTAGAGATAGATGTAACTAACTAGATCCTGAAGAATCGCAGCCAGTGTGCATAGGCGAGAATCATGTTGACCTCACGATATGTAATGTAGTCCTGGATCGTGACGTGGAATCCTAATTTCCTTCGATCACAGGCTACTCACTGTTTTTACTTGTGGCAGGGGACCACCAGAATAAATTGATCTCCGGTACCTTGTGCCACATTTTAAACCCACTTATCTACACTATCCCTTCCCTTTTGGCCCCTCACCCGCACTTCACCCATAGGCAGTTGGATAAAAGATCTCCGTCAAAGAGCCTCTCTTTGAGGTGAGACCGTTGGGCATTGCACCGTCTGCCCAACGAGGAGCAATGCCTATGATGAAGCATGACACTCGCAAGGGTGTGTGAGGCCATTAAATCCAACAAATTGGATACCCAGGGAAGCCCTCCACTGAGCACTACCCCTGCCCTTCCTGTGACCTCATCTTTCCCTTCTTTCCTCTCTTAGGAACAGCCTAGTCGCTTTTGTCAGTTACTGTACCTTGGGGCTCTGACTTTGGCTGGACCTTCCATTCTCAATTTTCCGTGGGTGGTAATCTGAGCCCTTGGATCTTAACTTGATCCACCACCTCCCCTCCTGTTGGCATGTACTTTTATGATTCGCAGGGATTAAAAAAAAATCTTTTGATTGATTGAGTTCTTCTGTTCCCTTTTTCGTTGCCTCCCCAAAGCATGTTTCTATGATCACTGCTTTGCAAGGAAAAGCATCAGGGGAATGGGAAAAAATAATAAAGGATGTGATGTGCTTTGGAGAGGCGAGGTCAGGAAACCCTCTTGGACAGTGTGGACAGCCGTCAGGGACCCTCCAACCATACAGGACAGAACCTGTGAGTGATACAGGAAACAGAAGGTAAGAAGAAAAACACTCCTATAAAACACATTCATAACACAGCACTCCCCTCTGGTTCTGGTTTACTCACGTCCCACTCTCTCTCAGCATGCTTTGATCAACTTGGTCCAACGAGCTGTGCTCTCCTCTAGCAGATACAAAATGCAGAAGCCAAGGGAAAACTACCGGAATCAATGCAGGAAAAGAATAGGGCTTACCCAGAGCGCAGAAGGGGAAATTCTTCGGTCCTCGGCGCACAATATCCCTGCGGAGCGTTCAAGTTATGTCACAGGAGCAGTGGGTAAATTCACAAGGTTAGGGGTACATGAAAGACATCATCTCTGTGTCCTCGTACGGTCCCCATTACGCGGCCAGAGAAGCTAAACAGCTAGTAATCTGGGCGCCGCCCGGCGTCGATTCTGTGGAGGTCCATTTGCAGTCTAGCAGGGAAGACAGACTATTTCCACCAATTCTCGGGTATCAGGGCGTCAAGCACCTGACCGGTATTAAGGAGGGGCTTATATCCTGCCATCGATCAGTGATTCTTTGCAGGTGTCTCTTCCCGTCTCGATCCCTGGGGCCGCTGGGAGTAGTAGTGTTTCATGCCTACATGCCTCCCAGTCGCTGTACAGTATAAGACAGGGTTAAAGGGCTGGCTATGTGTACCCTTACATATGTGACCCGTCTGCCAGAGACCACCATGGCACTCCTTAAGGCCCTGTAGACCTGTGCTTGGTCTCCACTAAGCTGTCTGAGACAGCTGGGTGGAGATCAGCTAGGTGGAGACCTTCAAAGTCTGCATGTCAGTTTGGCCAGAGCAAGAGAAGCCGGACAAACTGACTTGCACACTTCGCAAGTGTCTGGCCAGTCACTGCTCGGGTCCTCCATGCAGCAGAGGACACTCCCCTATTTTATCCAGCTACAGGACAGGCTGACGGCCGCAGCGTGCCTTGTGAAAAATAACATGGCAATGAAATCATTTCATGGCATTTGATTGTTCATATTGTTTTAGTGCAGCTGGCGGGGGTGGGGGGGGGGGTGGACGCTCCCCTACCCTCATAAAGAAACTGCTGCTGATATTGTGAGGTACTTATAGGCCCAGCGCCAGTTTTTCTCCCCTCTGCTTTGCATTGCAGCCTATTGGCTAAGAATGCCATACATTCCCTTTCCTTTAAAAATAAAAAAAGGTTCGTGAAAGATTTTCTATAGTCACTTTTTTATCAGTGACTAATTTTTACATAATTGGCTTCTTTTTTAAAATTATATGAGGCAATTTTTAGCCTGTCTATAGACTGAAAAAATGTATGTGATGTACGGTTTACAAAGTTAGATATACATATATGTATAATATTTCAAATGCTACAGGATCCCCACAGGACTAGTCGGTGCATATGAATATTGATGAGGATCCTCTGGAAGAGAAAGTTGAATTAGACTGTATTAAATGGCAACTTGTGTCACTGAAGTAAAGAAGAAATTAACTTTGTTCAAAATTGGAAGACCGTTGACTAACCAGAAATTCAAATGTTTTTTTAGTGGAAGGTTAAACTCGAGTCAGCCCTCGCAGTAACTTAATATGTGCAAGTAATTTTGCTGCCAGTGAATCTCATTTTCATATTCAAAATCACAACAATGACAACATTTGTACTGTGTGTGCTTGTTAGTTATACTATTATTAATTCTGAGCTACTACGGTCAAGATAGCTACATAGGAGTTAAGATGGAATGGCATGTGTTCATTATAATTGCTGGGTACCATAGACAAATATATTTTTCAGTCCTATCTTATGAAAATACAAAATCTAAACACAATTATATATCACTAAAAAATAAAAACGCAAATATCTTCTATCCTTTTGAAAGAACTTTCTACAGCAATTATAATATAACTGGTGATCTTAATGCGGATAGTGGTGTCATTACCTGAATTTCAGTACTGATATCTTTAATCCAGGCATCAACTGTGCTTTTAATGCGAATGTCCTCCACAGCATCCCTAAAAAGAAAAACAAAAGACACAGTGTAAGCCAAAAGGCATTTCGCAATGTCCAACTATATATTTGGCTGCCAAGAATTCTAAAGAAAACTCATGAACAGGGACGGAGAGATGGGTCACCCAGGTCACAAGAAATTCTCACATTTTTAGGTCTCACAGACCTGCGTAGCAGCGCGCATGCGCTGCTCGCTCTGCGAGGCTTCTTGTATTCGAGTAGATTTCAGAAGTGGACTTGAAGCCCCGACCATCATTCCTATTGGCTGGCGTCATCGTTTATGCTAAACGCTAGCTTTCGATTCAAAATGAGGCTTCAACGTTACTGCCCTGTCTCCTTATCGGATGACCCATCCGGACTGGATCTTTCACTTGCGGCGTTACACTGTCTCCTTAAATAGTAGGTAGGCACTATATTTTTTTTACAATGGCGACAGCTTGTTTACGGACCCCAGGCGGCACGTGTCCTCCTGTTGCCTTCTCCCTCGGGCGGTGCCAGGGCCGTCCAACGTGTCGACAGCTTTTTTACGTACTTGTTTTTCGGAGCGCGGCGCCCGCTTTAGGGACACCGCACTCCGTTTATTTACTTATTTTTACTTTATTTCGGAGAGCGAAGACATTTGTAATCATCTCCTCAAACAGGCGAGTGAAAGCAGGGCATGCTTATGAAGAGGTGAACTGATATCTTCTTGACACCTCTGCACATGAAACTGCCATTCAGTAGAGCTTTTCGTGGTAAGTTGACATTTGAAACACCAAATACTGTATTTTCTCTGTTTTCCTGTTTAACCAGGTCCGGGCAAACATTGTACTGTTCATAACGATTTCAAGCACGTTTACGCAGATGGAATGCTTTTAAGAAACGATATACATTTGACTCTGAAGATAACTGAATATTAGAGTGTTTTTTTTATCCACTTTTTTAGTCTTGAGTAGACAAAATTATACTTTAAAGTTTAGGGATGTAGTGGGGTATTTAGCCTTTACCAACTAAGCTAGACTCCTTGAACATGGAGAGAACACGTGAGAAGGATAGGAATTGATGATCTGGCTGACATCCGCCTCTCGGTATATACCCGCTTTGTGTACACATGTCCAGGTGAACCCATAGATGCATATCCCATGGTGATGTCACCCTCAGATCAAATGCTGAAGATAATTTGCGGTTTGATTTTGCCTTGTTTTTGAGAATGAGAGAGAAGTGGCCGCACAACACTTTTCCAATCTGTTTCCGGTTCTAGTGTGGTCTTTCCCGGACCCCATGGCTTATGTGAGCCCATGCATCTGGTATGTTCTGTGTTCAGCAGTGGCCTTGTGTGGGACTGTGCACAATATTACTCGCTCTTACAATTGCTTTCAGTAGGGCTTCTAGTGCAGGGAGGGGTTGCAGCTCTACTGGCCTGGGTCAGACAGGCAGGCATGACCTCTGTTAGTGCCCCCACGCTCAATCCCTGGGATGTTTCTGTTCTAAAATTGTAAATGGGTGTTTGTTTGCCCTGTAACTAGGCCTTCAGAGTGGCCTGCCCGATGGCACAGTTTTTTTTATTCCTCAAGTGGCAGCCTGCAGTTTGTCACCCACAGGACTCCTACATGCAGGAAATCGTAACGCCAGCGTACATTTCCTGTAACTAGTTAGTGAGTTCTATGCCGAGGTCATGAAAATTACACCTGTTGTTGCCTAAAATATCACATCTTGCGATGTCAATGAATGGAATTTTATGCTGTTGTAGATTTAGAGAGTTGAAGCGCTGCAAGCATGCGTGGTCTAACAGCCAACCAGCCCACCTTTAAATAGTGCATCCTTTTCCTCAGCTCCTCGAGCGGCACTATAGCATATCCGTTCACTCCTTGATGGGTGAGTAACACAAGATAAATGGCATTTTTGTTATTTAGATGAGCACGCTGCAGCAGAACTCGGCCCTCGTGCCTTCCCAAACAAGCATTTGCAATGCAATAGGTCTTGCATTTACGCGAGTTTAAGCTATTGGCATTGTAAATGACAATGTCTTTTATGTATGTTTTAAAAACCAAAACTTAAAAAATGCATTGTCATTTACAATGCCAATAGCTCAAACTCGCGTAAATGCGAGGCCTATTGCAAATGCTTGTTTGTAACAGGAGAAACTGTTTTTCTTTCCGTTTTGGATGAATGCAATCCAGCCTTGTAGTCTGCTGTCAAGGGCTATACTAGTTAGTAAAAGCCATGAACCTGAGTTATTGGTCTGAGCCACAAGTGAGGGTCTGTAACAAGGGAGATGGCCTTTAACAACTGGTACAGCCAAGGCTAAAAGGATATTAGAACATTAGAGCATTACACCCACTGAGCATCAATGCCCTAAATTAAAGTTGATAAACAGAATAAAAAATTATGGAATGTTGGAGGAGAAGGTCTGTACCAGGCATTACTAGCCCTAAATTATCCCATTGTCTTCAAA
Organism: Lissotriton vulgaris; assembly: GCF_964263255.1. Classification (NCBI taxonomy): domain Eukaryota; kingdom Metazoa; phylum Chordata; class Amphibia; order Caudata; family Salamandridae; genus Lissotriton; species Lissotriton vulgaris. The sequence continues at coordinate 518,315,033 of NC_141697.1, read as the reverse complement.
GGATCTCTGAACAGTCCAAAGTCCAAATTGTATTTATCTGCTACCCATGAACCAACAGAGAAGTATATGAAATAAGTAGGTTTGGGTTTGACAAAGAAAGGCTGCAAACTATTTTATTTGTTGGAGACACAAGTTAGACACATACATAGATTGTGCATTATCATGCATGCTAAACTGTAGAAGGCTAACAAATATACTGAAAAATAGAAAATGACATGTAAAATCAATACAGGGTGTGACATACGTACAACAGGAGGGAGGGGGTCATATTGCATAGTTGGCTCACTGATGATACCTTGCATCACACAGTCTTGTAGGGCGCTCTGGGTAATTCCGAAGGGTGCTGTACTCCTAAAAGGCTGGGCCTCTGCCAAGCACACAAAATCCACAAGGAGTCACCTTTTTCCAGAAAATGTCATTCTTAAAGTTATGGAAGATGATGTACAAGATTGCGCCCAAGCTGTTAGGTGCTTTATGTTATTCGTCTCAAGATCAAAGAGGCTTCCTATTTATTTATTTTTACAAACGGCATGTGTGCTGAGCCTGAATCATTGCAGTCCATAGCCAGTCACAGAGATCGACTCAGAACATCGCCACTACAGCCCAGTGGGCTAACCAGCCTAATCTGGTTTTGCATAAAAGCCCAAAGAACTGAAGAGAACATAGACCAGCCCAGCCAGACCCATGCAGGTCCAACACTAAATCTAACCACTACTGCCCTCAACCCAGGGCCAATCTTAGAGTCTGATCTAGCACCAATTCTGGCCAAATTACTGTAACTGAGCCTTCATTTCCATGTCCATAAATACCGGGAGCAGGTAGAAATAGGTTTAATTCAAATATTAAATGCTATAAACATTTCTGCACACACCTAACTTCAGGTCTATATTTTCACTGCTTTTATCAACAGATAGTCAGTAATAAAGAGGCAAACTTGAGAATATCTGCATACCGTCCCTCATAACTGGGGTATTACACCAATCAGATAGGATTGACTCTGAATGATAGAATGGTTGTCTAGGATCTATTAGGAAACCAGATAGACGTAAAGAATGGTCATCAACCATATGACCTGCTGTCACACTATCAAAGGTATGTAACTTTATCCATGACCACTGAAGCTTAAACCTTTGTAAACACAGAATTATGGTGTAAGTGTAGAAAGTCTGTTAGTGATCATTTCCCACAAATTACTGAAACTGATTTATTCAAGAGTGACTGAGTCACTTTTCTTTCATGTGGTCCGTTTTCAATGAGGAAAAATAAGCAAAACCTCTGGGAAAAGGTTTCAGACACAATTTTCATTGGCACAAAACCTGCAGTAGAACTCTATGCGATACAAAGTAGGCTCTAAAAATGTATTAGTTGCTTACAAAATAATGGGATTATGTAGAGAAACAGCTTACATTACCTTCAAACTGTAGGCAATTTAACCCGTTGGCTGCGTCAAACGTTCAGCTCCAGTGCTGATTGTTCGAAAAATGGGTGGGGCAGCGTCGGCCAACGGACGTGCGCAGCACTACCAAGATAGTGCACGCGACGACCGTTGGCCGACGGCAGCAGCCAACGGGTTAACATTTCCAGTATTTTAGTAACAATTAGAGAATGATCTGAAAGTAAATTTACTTGGCAAAGTGGTGATTTTAGGTTGTTTGTCAATCTTGGTATTTGGTACTGTCTGCAAAAAGCAAAAGCTTACCCATTTGTGGTCAAAGCACTGATGAGTGAGTATACTGCAGATCCATCTTTTGTACGGATAATAGCTTCTAGATTGTCTTCAAGAACCTTTTTATCATTTTTCACTTCTCGCAGAATCCTTTCTGCATCCTCAAACATCGACTTTGGAGCTTTACTCATTTGCAAGAGGGATGACTGGCCAAGATAATGATTGTCGGGGACCATGGTCCGATGAAGGGTATCTTTGGTCTAGCATGTAAAAGAAAAAGTATCCTCTGTAAAATCTAATAGTGCACAAACACTAAGGTTATCCTTTAAACATATTTTTAGTACATTTTGTTTCGGCTCCAGTATTATTAGGATTACAGATTATTTTTAAATTGGTGTTTACTGGTTAATCAACATGTAAGTATGTTGTAAGTATGTTGTAAAGAACAAGAGATATGCCATCTGACCCATGTTATACATTACATTCCACATTAAAGAAATTGCAAAACTTGCTTTTGCAGCCCATTCATATTCTTCCCTGCTTACCCTCGCCAACCCCTCCCTTACCATCAGCAAGTTTTACTCTTTTCAAATTATCACTGGCAGAGTTTGCTTCCATCATATGTTTGTGTTGCAATCAATAGCATCCCACACAAGTGTCACCTTCCAAATAGTGGTCAAAAACAATAGTACAATCTGTAAACAAACTGTGAGAGAAGTAGAAGTAAAAATTGGATACTATGCTCAATTTTAAAGAACCTAAGACCAGTGGAGGAAAAAAGAGGGAGGAAAAGCATAAAAATTACAAATTAATGCAAAAACAGATGACCAGATGGGTAAGAAACTAGAAGTGGTGCATCAATGTTTACAGTGGAGGACACCACTGCTACACTTTAATCAAGGGTTGCAGGAAGGCGATGTTAAGTTGCAAGATCACAAGCAAAAGTGGTGATGACCCAGTGCCCTCAAAACTGGATCACCAGAAACTTTTATATAAATAAATGGAGAATTCAAGATTCAAGTTTAGATCTAACTAAAGGCTCAGCCTGAATGGAGAGTTGGTGAGAATAATGAAGAGATAACTTACTGATTTGCTAAATGTGGAAGGATAAGCCTAAAAGGAAGACCAGCTGTAGTCAAGAAGTTAAAAAATTTGTAATTACATAGTAATATAACATTAATGACTCAGAAGAAATGTGTTGGTATTAAGGTGAATTGGAGAATTTGCTATATATTTCAGCACTTTGAGATGCAAAGTTGTATGAGCCCCACAAAACCCAATAAACAGAGATGCTTTGAGAATAATACATATAAATATTGGATAGAGAAAGAACAATAGATGCAAAAAGGTAAATAAAAATAAAGTCATAGGAGGTAGACCATGCAGAATACAAAAATGCCAATTAACCCTTCAAACTTGTGTGGCACAATCTGCCAAATATAGCCACAGCTTTTTGTGATGTACTGTGGGAGGTCTGCGGGAGCAGCTGTTTGCCCTCTGGGTATGAGGAGGAAAATGGGGAGGAAGAGAAAGTTCAATGGGGTAACATACACTTCAACCAATACGATAAGTATCAGGTTGCAATTTAAGGACGAGCATGCTCTGGGGAAGGACAAAAAACGGCAGCTGTTGGAGAAGCAACAGATCTCGGACTGCAGATCGAACCCTCATCAATACAGATTTGTGAGGCTCAGGCCACATGCACCTCAGTTTGCCTGGGGAGAATGATACATTGAAGAGAGGTTGACTGGGGGTTTCCAAGAGATCATGAACTCAGAACCAGAGTTAAGCTTAAATTACACAGAACATAGGCAAGGAGGCCTCAGACAGCTGAGCTCTACAGCAGTATATCCATTGCAAAGACTACACTTGTCTCTTTCGTAAGATTGACTCTCCCATTCTCAACTTTGTTGGTAGAGTCAACAGCAATTTAGAATTAGAAGTGAGGGCTGCATCAGGTAGGTTGCACTAGGCAAACTGGTTGTACAAGCCTTGCTGCCAAATGTTGCACTTATTAGAAAGAAAGCGTTAAGAGTACAATTATCATTAACAGTGTGAAGGTTGCCACATAGCCACCCAGTTTATATCTATATCATCTTCATGCCTATAGAACACTATTGAGGCTGGTACAGATCTGGTTGCATAAAATTGATATCGAATTATTGTATATGTGGGTGGATATACTTCTCTTTAAAAAATATACAGATGTCCTTGAAAAAACATATCATTTTATTGAATACTTGGTCACAATATATTTATATGGTTTATTTTGTTATTATTTATTGAAATATGATAAAATTATTTGAATTAAAAACAAATGAGGACAAACTAATAGATAAAACATAACTACTACTAACTCATGATAGGTATAGAGTTTGAGGCTTAAAGCCATTTTTTGTATAAAAATCAGGAGGGAACCCTGCTGATCTGCAATTACCTGCCATAATCTTTAATCTCCTTGGACTCTAGCACCATGAGTAGCCAGCTGACAGGCTTACCGATAAAAGGGGTTGGTAACATACACACAGAAAACAGGAGCAACTTTAATCCTGGTTTTTTAAGCACATGAATTTTGGTCCACTATGAAATGGCACAGGATCAATGAGGGATGATGTAGATTCTGGCACGCTATCAAGTTCTTGAGTGTTTTGCCACAAATATTTGTCAGCGTTGCTTCCAGTGTTTTAAACTTGAATCATTTTCTCACTTAAATGAATGTTATTACTAATGGGTACTGTATGAGATTGTTAAGTATTTCAAAGTTAAATGTTAATTTCAGACACAACTTTTCATATATTCCATTACAGATTTAACTCTAATTTTCAAATGATCATGTTTATGTTATCCTTCTCACACATTCAAAACTTAATACTACATATTTTAATCCAGTGTTTTATCAGCTAACTATTCCATAGTTCACTCAAATCTCCTATGCAGTGATAGCCACTATAGGTATACATTTGCATTTATATTTCAGTGTAAGAAATTTGGTCGTTGGTTGATTGCTAACAGCTACAATCCCATGCAGGGTGTACCATACCACAAAACGTGACTAAATTAACCTAGGGTAGCTTGGCACAAAAAGCAGTAAGGCTTGACTTCGAGGCAGAGTGTAAAGTATTTCTGCAGCAAACAAACAGAAATAAAGTGAAAATATAACAAGAAAAATCCCAAACTAATTTAGATAAATACAGTAATTTAAATAAATTATTTGAAACCAAAACAATAAAAATCCAATCAGTAGAACCGGAATTATTAATTCTTAAAGTTTTTTGTAACAACTCGCTCCTAAAAAAATCAAATCGCCAACCGCGGACATCTAGTCGCTCGAGACGGGGTCATAATTGAAAAATATGGCCGACCACGATGGACAACGGTTCGGATACAAGAAGTGGATTAGGCCCAGTCAGCACTTACCTACAGACTTATAATTAAAAAAAATTAAAGTGTCTGAGAACGTAAAGTTCAGCGGGCCAAGGCTGCAGAAGGCGTCATCGTTGGATGGCCTTAGGTCAAAGCCACAACGAAGATTTCTAGGTTTGTATTTATTCCCCGAAATGAAAGTCGAAAATTTCCTGCAGGATGAGGAAGAGGGCTGGAGCGGAAAACAGCTCCACAAGGTCAAATACTTCTCTGGCGAAGGACCGCTGAAAAGGATATGTTGCTCCAGAGAAGAACATAGTAGGTGAAGCTGCAAAGTCATTCTGACCAGCTATGCTCCTTAGACGGATAAGATAGCAGGTTGGTCCCAGTCTCCTCCTGGTTCTCAGAGCAGTTGTGGGTCAACATTTTTCTAAGTCCTCAATTTTGGGTTTTGGCCATCTGGGACCTTTAACATGAGATCCAAGGGTCCAAGACTGGTGGGACACTCCTTGGGGGTGCAGGACTCACTCAGGGTGAGTTGAGGTGCGGTTTGAAGTTTGTGGGAGTCTCTTGCATACCGTGGTTCTGAACAGGAAGCCAGCAAACTAGCCCCTGGAGTCACACTGGTAGTCCTGGGAACAAGTGAAGATGCAGGAATCAACAGTAGGTATGTCTCTGAGGGCTCAAGACAGGCTCCAAATAGAAAATCAATCCTTCCAGGTACGGCAGCAGTCTTGCAGAAGGTCCCTGCATAAGCAGTCCTCAGAGTCCTTCCACAGGTCCAGTAGTGAGCTGAAGAGTGGGTCTGAGGGTTTTATTTTTAAAGCCTGTTGCCTTTTTTTCTGGAAGGTTGGAGAAGCTTCTAGAAAAGCTTCTTTTAAGTGCATGGAATTTCCTGACTCTCCTGCTCTGGCTCGAGATGGCTGCAGTGACAATGCAGTTGTTTAGGTAGAGTACACCCTATTCAGATGCAAGTGGGTCTGTACTAAGCTTTGCCACCCCCCATCCTACCAGCAGATGGCCCAACGAGGCACACCTAATCCCTCTATTGTGTGACTGTCCAAGAGGAATTTGCAAAGTCTGTCAGCTACACCCAGTCATTTGACCCAAGACAGACTGCAGGCACAAAGGGCTAAGGTCAGAAAAATGGCAAATTTCTAAAAGTGGTATTTTCCAAATTTTAATGAAAAATCCTACTTCAACATTAAAGGGGATTTATCATTATAATTCCATAGATACCAAACATGGAAATTACAGCTTATTAAAGGTAATAAGGAACTCCTAATATTATAAATTGGGAGAGGCAGGCCTTGCAGTAGCAAAAAACTAATTTCACAACTGGGACATGTAAAACTTTAAAGTACATATACAACCTTTTAATTCCACAGCACCCTTCCCTGTGGGCTAACTAGGGCTTAAACGAGAATTCAAGACTTGACAAGGGTGTTGTAATCGACATGGCAGTTTAAAACTGCACTCAAGCTGCAGTGGCAGGCCAGGGACATGTTTTAAGGTGCTTCTTAAGTGGGTGGCACAGTAACTGTTGCAGGCACAATGGTAGCATTCAACTTACCGGCCCCATGGTATACCACGATACAAGGGACTAATAAGTAAATAAAATATGTCAATTGGGTGTAGGCCAATCAAACCATGTTTAGCGTAGTGAGCAAAAGCACTTTAGGGCTGGTTAGTAATGGTAAAGTGCACAGAGTGCTATGGCCAACAAAAACGAAATGCAGCCCCACAAATGGAAATAAGTAGGCAAAAGGTTTGGGGGAAGACCACGCTAACGCTGACAGGTCTAACATTCAGGATATTCTCCCATTAAAACCATGTTTATTATGTGCAAATACATGTAGGGAAAGTCAGGTCTGAAAGTACAACACATTCCTTTGAAACCAAATCTCTCCTACTTCTACATATTGCGACATAACAATCCCATAAATAATTTTGGTATAATGCATACAAAATAATGGAATAAAACAAAAGACAATATTCCAGTTCAAAGGGAGATATACACAGAAAACATTATAAATGCATACTAAAAATAAATTGAATAAAAGAAGCAGAGTATACTAATGTACCACCTGCCAATTCAAACACACAATACATGAGTCACTTAGCACTACACATCACAATTTTACATCAATGTGAACAGAAATGTTAATGACCTGTCCAGAATAATCAAATATTTAAAACGGGTATTGCTTAAGTGTTGGACACAACTAAAACATATGTAGCCAAATTCAAAATCCCGACATCAATCGTGCATGCACTCGCCCACTGATATACTAGTGTTTATTTAGTTAACCTATTTAGCGTATGCAGATTCATGTCTGCTGGGATTTTACTCCTTAATCTCTACATCATGTTCCTATTTAGAAATATTAACTTCTGTGTCATCGTATAACTGTAAGCACTACAAGCAAATCAAACTTGGGTTCGAATACTAGAATACATTTTGCAGTTTCAGAGCTTTCCTTGAACCAATTCAGTTGTAAAGATTTTAACAAAATTGAGCATATGGAAAAATGTAACTAACAATCTATGATGACCCAGATTCGCCCTACATTATGCAAAACGGCATGATATCACCCATAACTAACAGTTTTTTTATAGAAATATCACACTCCTGCCACATCATGGTAAGCTATTGAAGACTGGCTGCAATTGCAGTTTATCCCACATCTCAAATTCCCTTAAAGTATTAACCATTTCAATGAGTCCTATAAACTAAATCATTTTAAAGAAGTCTTATGTGGTTTGCAGATCCTCTTCAGGGGGCACAGGGCAGACATTGGCAACTGGGCCCTCACCTTGGTCGCTGAACTTGGATGCCACTGGTGTCAAGGGTTTTGACCTATTACAGCTGTGAAAATTGAGCCAAGCACTTGACTCTCAGGGTAGTGAGAGCAAGCAGTCAAAGGCCTTTCAGGGATGCAGAGTGAGGAAGAGGAAGGTTGGGGAGAAGCTCAGAACTCAATCAAATAACAGACATGATAAAGGTATTGCCCTGTGCAGTGCTTTATTACCACTACAAAACGTAATATGACAATTCAGTGGTGCTCAGTTGAAGGTAGTAAGTCCAACTAAAAAGCCTAGTTAAGCAATCTACCTGCTATGGTGCCCTCTGCCATTCTATGAGTGATTATCAAGTCTGTAGATCTTCTACTATCATATAGTCATAGGCAAATATTTGGCACCAATGCAGTTCACTAGGTATGTACTTATTCTGAGTTGTTCACAGTTCAAGTCAATAGATCGTACCTAAATTAAAGGGGTCGATAAGGCAACAGTCTCTGTTCCCACTACTGAACATAATCTGCGCATCTAGTTCAGACTTTTGTGAGAGATTACATTAACTGCTCACGCGGTTACAGTCAGCCAGCGCTCGTACGGACCGTTATGACTGGCGCTACCAACACCATCTCCACTGACACGAGGCTTAAGCAGAGTATTCACTTGAAATAAGAACTGCAGTATGGGGGCAGCATTGCAGGCACGCTCGGTGGGTCCCCTAGGCCGAGATCTAAAGGGGGCTCATTGCAGGCAATACCAACCTCCAGGCTAGGTCGACAAATGGGTTGCGTTGCTTCAGGAAGTTGCAGCCTCTGGGCTAGGATTCACTTCTGTTTCAGTGGTGCCTGCGGCTCCTCTGCAGGATTCATTTGGGGGTTGACAGCACCATCAAGCTGTTGGGCATCGCAGAGGTGCGGCACAGCAGAGAAGAACTTTTTGGCTTGGTTTGTGATTGCGGTCCCCTGCATGGGCCACAATAGGAGACCCCTCATGAAATGTATGAGCTCTGGATTTGCTCACAAGGACAAAAGGCAAATTCTGGATTTTCCCCAAACCAGGATCATAGCTGGCTTTTCCTCACGGATAGTATCTGCTCCTGCAGGCCAGAGACTTTCTTTCCCTCTCTGAACAGACGGGTATGCTTCTAGGTGCTAGAAGACCTTAAGCTTTTCCAGTAGAAAATGCAGACTTTGGGTTATATTCACTAACCTCTGTGAGACAAAGTTCATGCAGACACCAGTCCTAGACACACAGCACTGCTTGCAGTACTCTACAGAGCACTCCCTTCTTTGGTCATTAAGAATAAGAACTGAAACAAATTGGGATGGTTTCGATACAACTTTTATACACATTTTATAGACAAGGAATGTGGATCCGCCGTCCTAGGTTCCAGAACTGGTGTGGGTTGGATCCCTTTCACAAATCTTTTTTCAGGCTGTTCCTCTAACACAGTCATCGTGCAAGCTGAAGGCTCTTGGAGCAGGTAGCAATGGTGATGGCTCCAGGGAGAAGTATCCAAAACAAGGGTATAATGAAGTGTGATATCTCTGCACCAGGCTATCACTGTCCTTCATGAAGCATCAATCAGGTGCAGACAAATCTGCAGGCACAGGATAGAAATTGTATCACCTTGAACAAAAACTGCAGTTCCAATCCTCATCCTGACCATCTACCAAATGGCAGAGGTTAGGAAGAACTAATCATTCCAATCCTCATTCTGACCATCTACCAAATGGCAGAGGTTAGGAAGAACTAATCAGCCCTTTGCTAACGAGGTACACATTTATTTTTATGGGGAGCCCAATATTTATCCTCCCTCACTTCAGTGTTTGGAACACGACTCTCCAGCCACAATAATGCAGACTATACACTTCCACTGTTTGGGGAAGCTGTCCTTATCCTCCATCTTGTGCCATGCGGAGAAGTGTGGCTCAATGGTTAGAGGAGGCATACCCGGAAGCTGAGGTCAGACCCGGGACCAGGGTTCAATTCCCGACGCGGCAGGGTCTGAGCCCAAGTGTCCACGGACTCGATAATTCTCACTTCGGTGCCTACTCAAATCACGGGCTCACACTCTGCAACTCTTGGCAATAGCTTGCTTAATCTCCACTACGGCCCCCCGCGGCGGGATGCCTGGCTTTCACCTTGGGGATGCCCAGTACGGGTTATCTCATTGGGAAAAGCCAGGACGGGTTCCCAATGCAAGCGCCGGGACACCCCGTTGGGGTAGCCGTGCGCTATATAAGATACACTAAAAATAAAAAAATAAAAAAATGCTAACCCAGGGGTATCCGAAATGGATCCAACTGGCCCCAGTACTCAGACACATACCGCACCTATACGCACACGCAGCCCTACTAACATACATGTGCTACTACAAACCTACATCACACACACACACACACACGGAATGTAAACGTAAGGTTCTTGGGTACCCCCCACACGGAATGTAAACGTAAGGTTCTTGGGTACCCCCAACAGCAGAACTTTACATGAGAGGCATCATTAGACCAAACTCTATAAGACACAGAGGAAAAAGCCTTTTCACAGTAAATATTTAAAAAAACACAGTATGTTGCCAACAATGCAACCAGGATAAGGACCATACTTTAATGCCCACTATGAGGGTATACTTGCTGTGCTCCTTCCTGGACACAGGACAGGGTTTGTACCTCACATTACCAGTGACAGGTCTAGGTCTCTGTATGACCATTTGATTAGCATGAAGCCATCGCAAAAGTAAAAGTCAGGATACCAGTTTCAAAAACAGTCCAGCACTCCAGGCAGTGGTACATGCCCTATTACCATGAAGGGGACGACCCCTCCACAAAAGGGTTGCCAAACATTGCAATTAAATCCAAACTCACAGGGGCTGCATTTTATGTTGCGTTTAGCAATGCTACAATAGTACTACTCACTTATTAAAAAATATTAATCACTAATCTCTGTCTGGATATCTCCACCTCACCTACGTTTTCAGTGCAAAGATCTCTACCAGACTGCAGAGATCTGCGCACGTGTACATATATGCTTTATTAGGTTTTGCCTAGCGATGCGCACGAAGTGTGCATGCGCTACAAAACCTTATGAGTTAGAGTGTGGAACGGGGACCCGCCCCACTCTTCCATTGGCTAGCTCCATAAATGGAGGCTAGCCATTGGGAGACGGCTCTGTCCGTCAATCCCGGACCAGATTCGGGGGCGTTCCCGAGAATTTTTCTCTTTTGGCGACGTCACGCTACGTCAGCCAAAAGCCCTCGGGAACGCCCCCGAATCTGGTCCGGCATTGAGCCCTGCTTGGGCCGTGAGAAGGAGCCTCACTTAGAGCGCGTGGAGCGCTTTTGCTGACCTCTAAAGCCGGTGCCCACCCGGCATTGTCCCTTTGTTTCCCCGCCGCGGCCCCCGAAGCCAAGTTCCCCAGCCGAAGGAAGCAGCCAGGGCCGCGCGGGGATTGGCCCAGCCGGCCGAGCCTCCGCCGCGTCATCGGGAGGAGGAGTGGAGAGCAGGAAGCAAGAGATCTGCTGGAAGATGTCCAGGTGAGTGCTCTTTTTTTTTTTGTTTCTTGCCTTCTTGTTTTTAATAGCATCTTGGGTTTTAAATCAACAAGCTGAATGTGCATCAAAGAGCTATTTCCTTTTCATATCGACCTTTCTCATAGAGCTTGACAAGTTTGTTTCGTTAATTACAAAGCAAGCTGATATGATTATAGTTGTAGTTCTGACCAGGAGGAAAGAAACACTGACGGTTACAGCGCTTTCAGTTCTGCCTTTGGGTTGAGACAGTTGGGGAGCAGTGGGGAAAGTGTCTGATTTGTTTGTTTGGGTACAGTTGGGGAGCATGTGCAAGGAACGACTAAGTAGGCTTGCATATTGTACAAGTGTTAACCAAATTCCGAGCATTCATTAGATTATTATGGCTATAAATACAATTATTTACTTAAATACTACGGGCAGTGTTAATTAATGAATTTAAACGAAAGTGTCTAATTCAACATGTTGTGTTAGTAAAGAACAAGTTACTTACCTTCGGTAACGCTTTTTCTGGTAGATACTATATCTGCCTGTGGATTCCTCACCTTGTGAATATCCCCCTTGCGTCAGCAACGTTCGGAAATTTTCTTCATAGCACGCCGACGTGGGCGACGTCACAGGAGCACGGCATCGCGCGCGACTCCGTCTGACGTCACCGACCCCATATCAGGCCCACGCCGGCGTGATGACGTCAGTTCCGCCCTTTTTTCCGTGCCTTCGAGGCACACGGACGGACCAACGATAGCAAACATGCAAATATACAATGTACACAGTACATATAGAACTAAATCAATACAATAGTATAAACCATATATACAGAAAGACCAGGTATAGCAGAGTGGACAACGGGGAGGCGGGTGGGTCAGTGAGGAATCCACAGGCAGAAAAAGCGTTACCGAAGGTAAGTAACTTGTTCTTCTGATAGATACATCTGCCGTGTGGATTCCTCACCTTGTGAATAGATTCCCACAGCAGTCCCCACTCCCGGAGGAGGGTGTCCACTCTGCTACACCAGGAAGTCTTGGAGGACAGAGCGTGCGAAGTGGCCATCCCTCCTCACCTCGGTATCCAAGCAGTAATGCTTCGCGAAAGTGTGGAGGGAGGCCCAAGTCGCGGCCCTGCAAATATCCTCAACAGGTACACCCCTAGACAAAGCAGATGTTGCAGACTTTGCTCTAGTTGAATGAGCTCTAATACCCTCAGGAGGGTCCTTATCCGCAAGGGAGTAGCAGATCTTGATGCACAGGATTATCCACCTGGAAAGAGTGCGCTTGTGCACCGCTCTGCCCTTCTTGCAGCCAGCAAAGCCAACAAACAGCTGGTCGTCCATCCGGAAGTCCTTAGTCCTGTCCAGATAGAAAGACACCGCCCTCTTAGGGTCCAGACGATGCAGCCTCTCTTCCTCCTTAGACGGGTGAGGGGGAGGATAGAAGGTAGGAAGGGTAATGGACTGCCCAAGATGGAAAGAAGTCACCACCTTAGGCAGAAAAGCAGCCCTGGTCCTAAGAACCATCCTTTCAGCATGAATGGTCAGGAATGGGGGTTTGGAACTCAGAGCTTGAAGCTCACTTACCCTCCTTGCCGAGGTGATTGCAACGAGGAAGATAGTTTTAAAAGAGAGAAGCCTCAAAGGACACTTGTGCAAGGGTTCGAAGGGAGAACCCATTAAAAAGGTCAGCACAAGATTCAAATCCCAATGAGGAACAATAAAAGGAGTAGGAGGAAACATATTCACGAGACCCCTCAAGAATCTCAAAACCACCGGAGATTTAAAGAGAGAAGGCTGATCCGGCAAACAAAGAAACGCCGATAAGGCCGAAAGATAACCCTTGACCGTGGCCACAGCCAAACCTTGCTGTGCCAGATAAAGGGAAAATTGTAAAATATTAGACAAATGAGCCTTCAAAGGGTCAACATCCCTCTCCCTGCACCAAGAAACAAATTTTGACCACCTATAGGAGTAAATGGACTTAGTGGTGTCACGCCTGGCAGAATGACATCCACCACCTCGTGAGGGAGAGAAAAAGAACTCAAGTTGCCCCGTTCAATCTCCAGGCATGAAGGTGTAATGTCTGGAGGTGGGGGTGTAGAACCTGCCCCTCCATCTGAGAGAGGAGGTCTGCCCTGTGAGGGAGACGGAGCGGCGGGTGAGAGGAGAGGCGGAGTAGGTCCGAATACCACACCCTTCTTGGCCAATCCGGAGCAACCAATATGACTTGGGCCCAGTCTTGACGAATCTTCCTCAGAACCCGAGGAATCAAAGGTATGGGAGGAAACGCGTAAAGGAGTTGATCTCCCCAACCCAACTGAAACGCGTCCCCCAATGCTCCTTGCATCGGATACTGGAGACTGCAGAATGAAAGGCAGTGAGCATTCTCGCGAGTGGCAAATAGATCCACCCGAGGAGTCCCCCACATCTGAAAGATGTCGTGAACAACCTCCGGGTGAAGCCTCCACTCGTGGTCGGCAGAGAACTGCCGACTGAGACTGTCTGCACGCACGTTCAGTACTCCGGCCAGATGATTTGCCACCAGACAAATCTGATGGACCTGAACCCAGGACCAGAGACGCAGAGCCTCTCTGCAGAGACACTGCGACCCTACCCCTCCCTGCTTGTTGATGTACCACATCGCAGTCGTGTTGTCCGTTAGGACCTGAACCGAACGACCGCGAAGGGAAGGGAGGAAGGCCTTGAGCGCCAAACGTATCGCCCTCAATTCCAGAAGGTTGATGTGAAACAACCTTTCTTCCGGAGACCAAAGACCTTTGACCTCCAGGTCTCCCAGATGAGCACCCCACCCGAGAGTGGATGCATCCGTTATCACTGTGGCCACTGATGGAGGCAGTTGAAAAGGCTTTCCTTGCGACAGATTGCCTTCCACGCCCCACCAAGACAGATCCGCTGCAGCTTCCCTGGAGATCTTCACTGACTCCCTGAGATCTCCGTTGTGCTGATACCACTGCCTGCGGAGGCACCACTGGAGCGCCCTCATGTGCCAGCGTGCATGACTGACCGACAGAATGCAAGAAGCCATCAGACCGAGCAGGCGAAGGACCTTCAGGACTGGAACAACCGCTCCATTGTAGAATAAAGGAATCATTTCCTGAATGTCGTGAATCCTTTGAGGTGGAGGGAATGCACGACATACAGAAGTGTCCAGTACCGCACCTATGAACAGGTTGCGCTGGGAGGGCACCAGGTGAGATTTGGGTACGTTTATCGAAAAACCCAACCTGTGTAACAACTGAGTTGTCTCCTGCAGATGATGGAGCACCATCTCCGGCGACTCTGCCTTGATCAGCCAGTCGTCTAGATAAGGGAATACAGGTATCCCTGACCTTCTGAGATGCGCAGCCACCACTGCCATCACCTTGGTGAAAACTCGAGGCGCAGTAGTAAGTCCAAACGGGAGGACCGCAAACTGGTAGTGCTGCAATCCCACCGTAAAACGGAGATACTTCCTGTGCGACTTCAGGATTGGGATGTGAAAATACGCATCCTGCAAGTCGATCGACACCATCCAGTCTTCTTCCATCAGCGCCAGAAGAACCTGAGCAAGGGTGAGCATTTTGAACTTCTCCTGTTTGAGATAGAGGTTCAAAATCCTGAGATCCAGGATCGGCCGAAGCCTGCCATCCTTCTTGGGAATCAAGAAATACCGGGAGTAGCACCCTTGACCCCTCTCCTGCTCTGGAACCACCTCTATTGCACCCTTTCGAAACAGTGCCAGGACTTCCTCCTGCAGGAGAAGCAGGTGGTCCTCCGAACAATAACCTTGGCAAGGAGGGTAATTGGGAGGGAACTCCTGAAAAGGAAGTGCATACCCATTCTCTACGAGATTGAGAACCCAAAGATCTGATGTAACCGATTCCCAATCTCGTAGAAAGTGAGTAAGCCGACCCCCTACTGGCCCTACATGATCCAGAATGGAGGATCTAGGGCTGCTTTGCTGATGCGGGTGGGGGTTGGGCATTATTGGAGGAAGTGGAGGAAGAGGAGACTTGACGTCCACGTCCACGACCCCTCTGTCTACCTCTATAGGACCTATATAGAGGGTTCTGCTGCTGCTGCTGTTGCTGTTGTTGGCCCTGCTTGAAGGGACAAAAAGAAGATTTACCAAATCCCTTGAATTTCCTAGTCGTCGACCCTCTCATCTGCAGACCCAAAGATCTTGCAGTGGCACGGCTGTCCTTAAACCTCTCCAAGGCCACATCAGCCTTCTTACCAAAAAGGCCAGTTCCTTCAAAGGGTAAGTCCAGCAATGTAGACTGCATATCCGCTGAGAAATCAGAAGACTTTAACCATGCGGCTCTCCTGGTCGCAATGGATGAGCCCATAATTCTAGCAACAGAATCCACAGTGTCCATGCCGCTTTGAATGACCATGCGGGCCGCAGCCTGAGTGTCAGAGACCACTTCATTAAAGTTCTTCTTATCCTCCTCAGGAAGTTTTGATGACAATTGCTTCACTGAGTCCATTAGCGCATGCACATATCTACCTAAAAGGCAAGTAGCATTTGATGACTTAAGAGCCATGCTCCCAGAAGAGAAAGTCTTCTTCGCAGACTGATCTAATTTCTTAGACTCTTTGTCAGCTGGCACTTGAGGGAAAGAGCCTGCAGCCCTATAAGAGCAAGCCGCCTGAACCACAAGACTTTCCGGAGATGGATGCGTAGAAAGAAATGCAGGGTCATCAGGAGCCACCCTATAGCGCCTTGCAATAACCCTTGAAACTGCAGGAGCAGACAACGGCCTCTTCCAAATCTCCTTAATTGGATCCGTCAAGGCATCAGTAAATGGCAGTGTAGGCTCCACAATCGAAGAAGGAGAATGCAAGACTTCAGTGAGGATGTTGGGCTTGTACTCTACTGTGGGCAGCTTTAAGCTAAGAAGGTCAGCAGCCTTCCTTATAACCACGTGATAGGGTGCCACGTCCCTTGATGGTGCATCAGAAGTCGAAGGCAGACCCCACTCGGGAGAGAGTTCCAGACCACTAGCATCCCGAAGCTCATCGAAATCATCATCATGATCAGGAAGCTCGCCTTCTTCCACATCAGAACTTTCATCATCCTTTTGTTCGAGAAGACGCTGAGCTCTTCGCCTCGACCACTCCAAACGAATCGAAGTCGACGGATCCGGTAACGACTCCGACGGAGCCGGTTCCGACGTCGATCGAGGAGCCGAAGCAGCAGGACGAGAGCCATGAACAGGCGTGGTACCTCGATCTCGACTGCGAGGTCGATCCGAAGTCGGCGAAGCCGCATGCGGAGTCGAAGACCTCGGTGGAGCCGTACCGAGCCATGGTGAAAGAGGCGCCGGCATGAAAGGCATAAATGGAGCTGGGGCGTACGACTGAGGAATACCCAGATTGTATGATAATGGACCCATGGGGCCACCAGGCGCTCCAGAGGGGTACATAGCCCTAGAATATACTCCAAACATCGCATTGAGAAAATGCGAGGGATCCTGTCCAGGACCGGGAAAGGAAGGGTACGGACCTACCGGATGTTGCAATGGAGGCCGCCCGACACATCCTCACCCTGACCTTCTGGGTTCACAGGAGTCTCCGCTGAAGCCGGTTCTTGAGGAGTCACCTCTTCTTCCTCTTCATGCTCCGAGGATACCGGCTCCGGGTCCGGCTCCGGAGCCGGAGAACCTTCTCTTGACAAAGCAGGCGAAGGAGAGACAAAGTCTTTACGATGTTTGTGAGACCTTCTCTTCGAGTCAGAGGATTCCTTCTCCGAATGATGTTTCGAGCTATGCTTCCTCCTCTTATGCTTTCTCCTCGAGGAGCTCGATGCATGACCGGAAGCAGACTTAGATCTAGGCCTAGATCTTTCTCTGGACTTTGACTTCGCTTTAGATCTCGACTCCTCTCCAGACCTCGAACCCGCTCTGGATCTCGACGCCGATCCCGACTTCGACCGAGACCTTTGCTTCGACTTCGATCTTCGTGACGTCGATCTCGAATGTCGTCCAGAATCCTGTTTCACTTTCGCCAAAAGTAATTTAGCTTCACGCTCTCGAAGCGCCTTTGGATTCATTTTAAAACAGGAATCGCAGTTCTTGACGTCGTGACTCGAACCAAGACACCACAAACAATCCTTATGTGGGTCAGTGATGGACATCATGCGGGCACAAGACCTACATGGCTGAAAGCCTGTTTTCCTCGACGACATCTCCGGAGAAGAACCAAGTCGTAAGAGAGAAACAGTGACAATTATTTAACAGAAAGATACTAGGTATCGCTGAAGATCCCGAAAACCGTTAGCGTCGGAGACGCGGAAATAAGGGAACTGACGTCATCACGCCGGCGTGGGCCTGATATGGGGTCGGTGACGTCAGACGGAGTCGCGCGCGATGCCGTGCTCCTGTGACGTCGCCCACGTCGGCGTGCTACGAAGAAAATTTCCGAACGTTGCTGACGCAAGGGGGATATTCACAAGGTGAGGAATCCACACGGCAGATGTATCTATCAGAATAATCATCTTAGGAAACTGTTTAATGATTGTCCTTACAATCATGTTGAAGCAGCCTGTCCGCCTGCAGTCTCGCCCCTACCTGTTACTCTCAACACATTATCCTATCCATGTTATCCTAAACGTAATTTATTAAGATAGAACTGCCATACCCGGGAAAGGGGCGTGGCCATATTTGAGGCAAAGCATGCTGTAGAGCAGCTAACTGGAGTTGCAGCGGTCTGCTGCAGGAAATGATCACCCTGCCACACATACATGGGCACTTCCTTTACTTTCGTTGTAAGGATGTTTTGGCAGCGTGCAGTGCCCGAACAAGCCTGTGGGTATCCACCATGTGCCTTCACGGCCCCTATATAGATAGCCCTGCTCGCGGGATAGGGAGGCCGCCTTGGTCAGGTATGAGATACCAGTAACCTGGGGTCGGGATCGCAGCTTGGAGCTCACATTGCAGTGAGGGTTACACAAAAGTCCCCACCCCCACCCCAACCCAACCCCTCTATAGATGGAACCTTTACTGACCATGGTGAGTCTGACTTTAAATCTAAACAGCCCGTGCAGTAGGTTACGATTTTACGTGTTGCCAAATGTAATTTGTAATAGTAATAACAGCACTATTCATAGGGACAAATTAAAATATAGTTAACCTAATAAACTGCAATATGGCTTCAGAAATAAAAAGGTACTACATTGCAGCATTACTCAAACCCTTTAAAGCATAGCTAACTATGAAAATCAGCTTGGCTGACTTAGCTGATCGGAATTCATACATGGATTCCTCAGGCTAATGTACTTGGACATTTTTGTGTGCACTATGACGCGTATTTCTTGCTTTGGCGTGTCTTGCCATTTTCGCTTGTCAGAAATGCTGTTCCTTGCAGAGATTCCTGATGCATGCTTTCAAACTGCTTGGTAGATGCATCCCTCGAGCCACACTGTTCCAACTACTGCATGTGGAGTCTCCGCACCCCTTGTATTGCATCATTTTGGTGAAGCTGCTCATGTTTTACAGCGCCAACCTGGTGTCCTAACGGTCTGTCAGCTATCAGAGAAATTAAGAGGAAAATGTTAGCATACAGGTTCTGCGATCTGAATACGCCTCCAAACATTTGGGTACCTCAGATCAGTTTTCTTTAGTTTGGTTAAACTGTATGTAAAAGTGTCTTCAGTAAACTAATCTGTCAAATCTTGGATGAGTTGGATTGTCCGCAATTCATCTTCATGTTGAACACACATTTGGATGCTTAAGATTCATTGGAACCATAATTGCAGGTGATAGTTATGCTCACGCCACCTCAGTGTTGCTTCACATGGTAATTTCCGTTCTCTTTAAGTACAATTTGTTTGGTATTGATAAATGCCGGGCTACATTTGTAGAATTTGGGTGTAGATGTCAGTTGGAATTTCCAACACACACAGTTGGTTATTTACAGTATTTTCTATGCTACAATGCATTTTTAAACGTCAGCCAGAAAGTCAGGCATTCGTGTGGGTAGTATACTAATGTTTACCTTCACAGGTGGTATTGTGTGAAGGATAGACTTTTCGACGTTTAAGAATACATTTTCAATGGCCATGTTTATTGTAAATTCATTATTTCTGGTTGCCAAAACGAGACCAACTTTCTGGCCTGTTTTGAGCATGGTTTTGGTATGCCTATTGGTCGGTTTTGTGTCAAGTATTTTTTTTTTGGTGTGAATGTAGATTTAGTAGTTGGAGACACTTGAGGTTTGCATGTGAGTGCACCCAAGGAGTCCAATTGTAGTGTGTATATATATATTTTTTGCGAATAAAGTATAATTTGGTTTCTATATTGGAAAGCTGCAAGCACATCTTAGGCTTGTTTACATTTTGGCAGTTAAATGCAGGTCACCTGATTTCATATTTATTACGCTTGTGAGGGGCAAATGGATTATTTTACTTCTAGCATGTCAAATACGGACATCGATCGAGAGTACTGCAGTTGCAGGTTTGGGCAGTGGGCCCTGACAGTGACCATGCAATCTAGTGTTAAGGGATCATCAGTGATTCAGAAAGGCCTGTAAACATGCACTGCATTCTAACCACCACATAAGGGACAAACAATTTGACGACGAACCTGTCTTTCATTGGAAAGATGAATTGTACGAGAAAGGTGTGTGGTAAGCTATCTGTTGCAGAGAGTAAGTCTTACTCCGGTGTAAATTATTTCCCGTCGGCCCTAGCTTGTGCAGTAAGATGCGCATGTTTTCCACAAGTCCCCTATTCACTGAAGTCCGAGGCTATCCATGTGTTAGCATGCCAGCTGTTACTAAGCGTGCACCGTGTTACACGTTGACACCTCTATTGTTGCATTCAGAGTAATTCCAGTCCAGGAATGTGATTCTCCCAAGCAGCTCATCTTTCTGACCAATAGTACTAACGCGTAAAATAGTTGGGTTTTTTTCTGTTTGACTCGAATGGTTTCTTAGCCAATCTTCCTATTCTTACCCAGCACTCTTGGTTTGATTTGCGTGCTTTCTTGTCTTTCCCCCCCCCCCTTTTCTCTAGCCCTTCCTCTTGTTGTGTCCTTCTGCCCGCCTCGTGATTTGTGCCGTTCTGCCCTCCGTTAGAATCATCCCCCCTCGTTTTTGTGTCCTTCTGCCCTCTGTCTGCCTAGTGTTTTGTGCCGTTCTGCCCACTCTTAGAATCACCCCCCTCGTTTTTGTGTCCTTCTGCCCTCTGTCTGCCTCGTGATTTGTGCCGTTCTGCCCTCCGTTAGAATCATCCCCCCCTCGTTTTTGTGTCCTCCTTCCCTCTGTCTGCCTGGTGCTTTGTGCCGTTCTGCCCTCCGTTAGAATCATCCCCCCCTCGTTTTTGCGTCCTTCTTCCCTCTGTCTGCCTGGTGTTTTGTGCCATTCTGCCCTCCGTTAGAATCACCCCCCCCCCTCGTTTTTGTGTCCTCCTTCCCTCTGTCTGCCTGGTGTTTTGTGCCGTTCTGCCCTCTATTAGAATCATCCCCCCCTCGTTTTTGTGTCCTGCCCTCTGTCTGCCTCGTGATTTGTGCCGTTCTGCCCTCCGTTAGAATTACCCCCACCCCTCATTTTTGTGTCCTTTTTCTCTGCCTGCCTGGTTTTTTGTGCCAATCTGCCCTCAGTTATCATTGTTTCCCCTATTTTTTGTGTCCTTCTGCCCTCTGTCTGCCTGGTGTTTTGTGCCATTCCTACACCTGAACTGAGCCCTTTAAAATAAGGCCATGCTCCAAAAAGTACCGTAGCCAACTGCCCTGAACCATAAAAAAGTGCCCCCTAGCACCGTGAAGTACTCTGACTCTGCTCCCTACCCTCCCTTGGTGCCTAAAACTGTCCCGCCATGCACCCTACAAAGCCTCGACTTAGTAAACTGTCCCTTCTCTGTGTGCTTCGAGGCCGTAAAATGTAAGCCTAGGCACAAATGGATGGTTGGATTTGTGGGGTAAAGTTTTATTTAATGTGATTTTATGTAGCGCGAACTTTACCCAAAGGTGTCAGAGCGCTTTACATAAGAACCAGTTGCCAAACCTAAGGACTTTGATTTACATGCGTTAAGTAAAAGATACAAACAGGAAAACAATTGAAATGTACTAGATGTAGTCACACAAAGAAGAGACTGTTGTTTCTCGGTATATTTCTATATACATATGGAAGGGATATGAATAGATGTACTGCAAGAGTCACATAGGAATGTTAGAGTAGAAAGGTCTACTGCATATACTAGTGAATACAGTCATCTCTATATACAGAAAAAATGAGTTATATTTAGAGGGGTCGGAGTGGGACACAGTGGGTGGATAGATGCATGATGGATGGATGGATGCATGATGTATGGGTGGATGCATGGATGGGTTGGTGGATTGCATAAATTGTTGAGGGATTGGCTGTATATATGCATCTATCCATCAATCCATCCATGCATCTATCCATACACCCATCCATGCATGCACCCATCCATGCATCCACCAACTCATCCATGCAAGCATTACAACAAGAGCCCGCAGCTCTCCTTCGTCTCTCCTCGCCCCCCCTTCCCTGAGCCCGCAGCTCTCCTTCATCTCTCCTCGCCCCCCCTTCCCTGAGCCCGCAGCTCTTCTTCGTCTCTCCCTGCCCCCCCTTCCCTGGGCCTTGCCCTGCTATTGTAAATGACAATGCCATTTATTTATGTTAAAAAAAACATAAATAAAAATAATGTCAAGAGCAATGCCAATAGCTCTAACTTTAACAAAGGCAAAACCATTGCATTGTAAATGCTTGTTAGTAAATGTGCGAAGGTACAGGGAGAAGCTGGAAAATGGGGAATACTTACTACAAAATGGAAGGGATTAAGGAAGGAGTAAGGAGAGGTTTAGGGAAGGTTAAAGATGGGTACCATACACAAAAGAGTAAGTACATTGTTATTCACTAACTGCTCTTCTATAGTTACTACAGCTAAAAATTACTCCAAACAGTTGTGAATGTACTCCACCTCAGCACCGAAGTAAGCCCAGCACCACACACAGTCAACCACTGGTACTGCAACACAGTCACAAAGAAAATAATGGGAGGGAGGGACTAGAACCAATAGGAAATGTTAAAATAATTTATGTTGACGTTTTAAAATTATACATAAATTGGATTTAATTAAACAAAATTATATAGAAATTAAAAATGTTTTATTATAAAATATTTAAATAATTTTAATACAAAATAAATGTATACAAACTTATTAATTTGTAATGCATAAATATAAACATTTACTATAGGACAGAATTTTGCTTAATAACTTTAAAAAGAATTGTTAATTTAAAATATGTAAATTAATGACATTTTCAAATCAAACCTTAACAATAGTGCTGTATGTTTTGTTAATTTATTCTACATACTAAATAATAATATCAAATTAATTAACATTAAGAGTTTAAGCATTTATACTTCAATCTTTTAATAAACTTTACTTTTCCTGTACTATACCATAAGGAGAGCTCCGCCCCTGTGGCATAGACCTCTGTCTACATGTGACAATTTACCAGTAATAATTTTACCATTCATAAATTGGACTACACCCCCTGAATTCATGGGTGAAGACATGCAAGTCTACACTTTCTAGTAACTTGAGAATCCTAAAGGATGAATAGGTAAAGCAGCAAGTTTACTGCAAAGTGTACGAGTAAATTTACAAATGAAGATTTACCCACATGTACATTTATCTTTGTGAACAGGGACCACAGCCTTTAGCCATTAAGAAAATAACATAGTAATTATATGTTTTCATTATTTCTAACACTATTAACCTAAAAAAAAAAGAAAAAACATCTGTTCGAATATAAATGCACCTACACTACTCAAGACAAAAAAATCCTCTTGTTCAAGAATATAGTGTAACTATTTAGGAAGGATATGGGCGGTGTTTCTTAGGCTATCAATCAGCTCCCCTATTATTAAACAACTGGAAGGTGAAAATAAGTTCCAAAAAGTAATACTAAAACAAAATACTAAAAAATATATACAGCAATTACGTCGAAATGTTCATTCTGCTGTTGTTTTAACAAAAGGTTTCTTAGGTACAAATATCATACTAAGTCATGATTAATTTCCAGGGGTCAAGCTGAATCTTGGACCATTTAATTAAAAAAAAATTGAAAGGGAAAACCAATTGACAAAGATTTTTAAATATTGATTTTAAAAAACAATCAATAAAACATATGAACTGGTAGGCTGCTTCTTGTTGCGGGGTAACAACAGAAAAATACAAGACTCCTCTTGGCAAGGCAAACACAGCTATATACTCTCAGGGCAGGAAGAGTAGATATTTCGTCAATGGTAAACAGCTGTTGTCAATTTGCTGCTTTACAGGCAGCTATTTATATAAGAACATGAACAATGCTTACTACAAAAGGTCAAATAATAAGTTACTTAGCAGTTACATAGTGGTTACAGAAAACATCTTGTCACCTGTGCCCCTAACCTTATGACTTCTCTCTTCAGATTATGTATTGTAATTTTAACAATGCTTGACAAACCACTAATTTACTTCTTGTGAATGTACGTGTATTTGTGTGAGTGTTTTATCACTCTTCTCAGATTCGGTGTACCCTTGGCTAATTCAATGTCCTGCTACTATTCTTCAATCAGGTTTTTGATTTACTGGGTCAACAGAATATGTGCCTGTGTACTAAGACCATAAATTCCTTCAAGCTTACAAATATGGGTTTTCCTTTAACTAAGACCTTGCGGGTCCTGCACTCTAGTTTCTAGTGAACTCTTCACCTTTCTTGCATCAGTACAGGATTTTGGGCCTGCACTGCTCTTTCACCATATATAATTCTATATTGTTTTCTACTGATGTCTGCTGTAGTTAATTTCTTCAAGTGTAATTTTCCTCTCCAACATACTTTAAGGTTTCCAGTCTTGCAACCTCACAGTTCTCGACTCCAGGAACAGACTTCATTTCAATTTGAAGTAAGAAAACATCTAAATTTTATATGCAGAATGCGCTGGGTGATTTGGTTGTCACTGATGAAAATGTGATGAATAACTACAATTATGGGCAAGTAAATGTTTACTTCTCTTTTACGAGAACATTTTCATATACTAACCACTAGAACAGAACACATGCAGTAAACCTACAAGTGAAGAAGTATTTGGATGCAGGGAAAAAACTTAAAGGGCCAGAATCTTGACACCAGCTTACCCATTGGGAATTTGTTTTAGAATCCACATCAAAGCAATAATGTTTGCTGAAAGCTGCACATCTCATCAATGGAAATTTTACCATCAAAACACACAGGTAAACAGAACCAGATTTAATTGGAAATCTGATACTAGTTTCATAAGAAAGGAAAAATGAGTGAGCAACACTATTGTATAATGAGGGAAAAATCATTTAACTTTTCTATTGAAAAAGCCTGTATTTACTCACCCTTTAAGATTGTGATACAGCTATAAAAGAAAATGTTAATTTCCGGGAAGTACATTTTTTCTCAGATATATATATATATATATATCAGTGTAAAACAGTAGCCATATTCATTTTATTAAGACTATATTCTTCATATGCTCCCCTCTTATGACTTATAAGCAATACTCTTTAGATTGCTTTAGTTTTATCTAAAAATGTGTTTTAAGGAAATGGAAAAGCAGAATTGTCCCCACAATTAACGTTTGGCTTTTAGCTAAGCCAATCTTAGACCAATATCAAACAAATTATATTTTCTCATAAAAATCAAAAATAGATATATAAATACACGTGGGGTATACTTAATGAGCTGTATGAAAAATTATAGGGATTCTACTGCAGTGGCTTTTAGTTTTATTGTTATTTTTTGTTTTCCTTTCCCTTTTCGCCCTCTGCTTTTTCTGGATGTCATTCAGAATGTTGTATTCTGACAAATTTCGAAATTGACAGGGAAAGAAGGCATCAAAAAACCTCAGACCTGCTTAATAATAATTTGGTCTTATTTGCAGCTAAAAGACATGCTGCCCTATCAAAGAAGCCAACCTGGGCCGCAGGAGTCAAGGGATGGATGTCAGAAATAAAACAATGGAGAGAAACACATTTTGAGATTGTAAGGGACCATAGTAACGAGTCATAGTATGAGACTCCACTACTTATTTTCACCCAAGTACTCTACCTCCACAGCAGTAATTTGAAAGGGATGGTGTGCCTTCGACGTTCATTATCTCCTCCTTTCCCTTTCTAGTGGGATATTTATTGCGCACAGGCAAGGACTAGATTTCAGTGAGTATGATAAATAAGCTAAAAGTCAGCACATTAGATTCACATGCAGGCGGGCACTCAGGGCAAGAATACCAACCTGTATACCGTGCAGGGGGCATTTCTGTCCCAATATGGAACAAGCATTTACAATGCAATAGGTCTCGCAACTGCGAGTTTTGGAGCTACTGGAATTGTAAATGGCAATGCTTTTTGCCATTGTTATTTACCATACTAAAAGCAACACCTATTGCTTTGTATAGCGCGGCGTCCATGAAGACGGCGTCGTGCTCATTAAAGGAACAGGCACTGACAAACCCAACAGCATGCCACTTGTTTTTAAAAGGTGAGGCCAAATGGCTTTGCCAATGTTTGTTGAGAGTTTTTTTTATAAGGCGCTCCATCATTTTTAGAAGATAAGCCCTGTTACATTTTGGCAGAATCACGTCCTTTTTAGGTGTGGCTTTAGTATGCAGCTCTCTGGTAGACCAATTGCTATTGATTCTTTACTTTAAAATATGAAGAGTGGTTGTGGCTCCACCAATTGTGCCACTGTCTCACGTTGTGCTATTCGCTGGTTGGTCTGTGAATCCTTCTTCCTGGAAGTGCTTTCACTGAAGTGTGTGTGGGATTATTTTACATCTGATTAGTACAATCAATCATATCACTTTCACAGTCAGTTATTTATCCCCTATGTACAGTCTATACAGAAAACATTTTTTTTCTTCCCAGCATTGGCAGAGTCTACGGGACTAGATTTACAACTGTAAACCAAATTAGTGCATACAACACATGAAAACTGTGTTTGTGAAGGCCTGTGTTTTACATGCGTTAGCACAGTAAAGCGACACCCATTGGCGCTTCCAATTGTATTGCAACATAGATATAGCGCTTACGATCTTTTGATAATGCCTACTTGTTTGTTTCAGAAAACGTTCCCATTTTTAAGTCCGACATTCTCAACAGTATGCCCCGTTATAATTCGGAATTAAACAGAAATACGGAAATGAAACCCTACCTCCTAAAACCCAGGGAGGTCACCAGGTGGACTCTGCCATATCTTTCCCCCTGCATTGCCCTAGGTGTCTATCGCGAACAGGTACAGCTGTTTCTGTGATGACTTAAATCAAATCAGAAAAGAGATGCCAGACAGACAGTGCTTCGTGTGAGTTTCATTCATTTGCTCCTGGGAGGGTGCCAGTATTTTCCCATCACACTCCTCCCCCTGGCAGCCTCTGCAAGCATAGAGCAGTTCTCTTTTTTTAGGGAGAATGCCCCCCTCCGCTGTGAAGTACAAGTTTTCCTAAAGTCCGTTGCTCATGGAACATGATGCCGTGTGTGCAGTGGGCAGTGTCGCAGTGGAAGACAGCGGTGGCTAGTTAGCACCTTAACAACTAACACAAAAGGAGAAAGTAACATAAAAATGGAAACAAACACTGCGAGACCCTGGTTGCACAAGGGCCTCGGCGCGCAGACTGTCTGTGTAAGTTAGAAAAAGCTTTTACAATGCAATAGGTCTTGCAGCTGCGAATTTCGGAGCTATTGGCATTGTAAAGGGCAATGCCTTTGAAAAAATTAAAAGCCATTGTTATTGCAAATGCTACTTACCAGTATGCATCTGTTCTTGGCATGTAGGGCTGCTGACATTCATATCTGTGCATAGTCCGCCACCTAGTGTTGGGTCCGGATGATTGCACATTGTTGTCCTGGAAGAGTCTTCGAAGTATCACGAGATAGGTGGCTCCTCCCCTGGACTACAGTGCGCATGGGCATCGCCTCCATCCCCAGATTGTTTTTAGCCATAGGCAGAGATGGAGTGAAGAAGTGAGTGATGACCATGCTATGAGCATATGTTTGTATATGAATACATACTGCAGCTGCTACAGGCGCCGGGGAGGAGGGTGGGCGATATGAATGTCAGCAGCCCTACATGCCAAGAACAGATGCATACTGGTAAGTAGCATTTGCAGTTCGAGGCATGTGGGCTGCTGAATTCATATCTGTGCATAGAATACATAGCAGTCCCTCCATTAGCGGCGGCCGCCCGTGCCAGCTGCAGCAGTCTGAAAAAGCGTTTTTAGAACAGCCTGACCAACAGCTGCCTGTTGTTTTGAATGCACGTCTACACAGTAGTGCTTGGTGAAAGTATGAGTGGTCGACCATGTGGCTGCTCTACAGATGTCTTCTAAGGGAATGTTACCTAAGAACGCCATAGAGGCCCCCAACTTCCTAGTGGAGTGGGCCCTCGGTGGTATAGTGAGAGTGCGCTTTGCTTTAGCGTAGCAGATCTGAATGCACTTTACTATCCATCTAGCTATT
Organism: Lissotriton vulgaris; assembly: GCF_964263255.1. Classification (NCBI taxonomy): domain Eukaryota; kingdom Metazoa; phylum Chordata; class Amphibia; order Caudata; family Salamandridae; genus Lissotriton; species Lissotriton vulgaris. Next base: position 518,287,195 of record NC_141697.1, on the reverse strand, counting down.
CCTGCTTTGGAGATTGCGTTTCCCTTGTGTTGAGTGGCAAAAGCAACAAAAAGTTGTTTGGTTTTGCGGAAATCTTTTGTCCTGTCCACATAATACATCAAGGCCCTCTTCACATCAAGAGTGTGGAGCATCCGCTCCGCCAGCGTCTCTGGGTTTTGGAAGAACACCGGCAATTCAATAGTTTGGTTCATGTGGAACTGTGAGACCACTTTGGGCAAGAATTTAGGGTTAGTGCGGAGCACCACCCTGTTGGCATGCACCTGGAAGAAAGGTTCTTGGATGGTGAGCGCCTGCAGTTCGCTAACCCTCCGTAGCGATGTGATTGCTACTAAGAAAGCCACCTTCCAGGTCAGAAACTGCAGTTCGCAAGAGTGTAGTGGCTCAAAGGGGGGACCCATCAGCCTTGTAAGAACCACATTGAGGTTCCATTCCGGAGCTGGTGGAGTCCTTGGTGGAATGACTCTCTTGAGTCCTTCCAGAAAAGCCTTGATAGCAGGGACCTTAAAGAGTGACAGGTGTTGCCTATTTTGGAGGTATGCTGCCATAGCCGACAGGTGAATGCGGATGGAAGAGTAAGCTAGATTACACCGATACAGGTGAAAGAGGTAACATATGATGTTTTGAATGGAAGCGTCTAGCGGGTCAATGCTGTGCTCCACGCAGTAGACGACAAACCTCTTCCATTTAGCCGCATAACAAGCTCTAGTAGTGGGCTTTCTCGCTTCCCGAATGATGTCCATGCAATCGGGAGGAAGATTGAGGTAGCCAAACTCTAGGACTTCAGGAGCCAGATCGCCAGGTTGAGCTGTTGCGGATCTGGGTGCTGAATGTCGCCATGGCTCTGCGTCAGAAGGCTGGGAGTGAGATGAAGCCTTTGATGCGGTACCACGGAGAGTTCCAGAAACGTGGTGTACCATGGTTGGCGAGCCCACGTTGGAGCAACCAGGATGAGAGTCATCGAGTGCTGCCTGAGCTTGCGTGCCACCAGCGGTATCAGAGGTGCTGGGGGAAAAGCGTACGCAAATCTGCCTGACCAGTTCATCCACATCGCATTGCCCTGTGATTGGGGGTGTGGGAACCTGGCGGCGAAGCTTTGGCATTTTGCGTTCTCCTTTGTGGCGAACAGGTCTATCTCTGGATGACCCCACCTTTGGAAGTACGGTTGGAGTACTGATGGATGTAACTCCCACTCGTGCATCTGATGGCTGTGTCTGCTGAGCAGATCCGCCATCTGGTTGTCCTTGCCTGGGAGATGTTCTGCCATGAGGAAGATGTTCCTCTGAATGGCCCACTTCCACATGCTCTGAGCCAGATGAGACAGCTGTGGAGAGTGTGTTCCCCCCTGTTTCTGGATGTAGTACATGGCCGTCATGTTGTCCGTCCGGATCAACACGACCTTGTTGCACAGATGTACTTTGAACGCCTTTAAGGCCATGAAGATTGCCATCAGTTCCAACACATTGATGTGCATCTTCCTTTGCTGAAGTGTCCATAGCCCCTGCACTGTGTAATGGAGTACATGAGCTCCCCATCCCTGGAGAGAGGCGTCCGTTGTCAGGATGATCTGTGGGACAGGCTCTTGGAATGGTCGGCCCTTGCAAAGGTTTTGTGGATTCCACCAATGCAGAGAGTTGTACGCCCGACCGCTCACCAACACTAGGTCTGTCAGTCGCCCATGAGCCTGAGTCCACTGACGTGCCAGGCACTCCTGAAGCGGACGCATATGTAGTCTCGCGTGCGGGACAATGGAGATGCAGGAGGCCATCATGCCTATCAACTGCATGAACACCCTCGCTGGAAGCGAGGTCTGGGGTCTGAATCGTTGGATCAGCGCCTGGATACCGGCGATTCTCACTGAACTCGGCTGCGCAGTGGCCGCCAGAGTGTTGATTGTCGCGCCCAGATACTGTCGCACGTGGGCGGGCTGGAGATGGGACTTTGGGTAGTTCAGAGAGAATCCCAGATCGTGCAGGAGGTGAATGGTGCGTGACACGTGGTCTACGCACTGCTGTTCCGTCTTTGCCTGAATAAGCCAGTCGTCTAGGTATGGAAAGACATGGACGTGCTGGCGACGGAGATGCGCTGCTACAGTCGCTAGGCATTTGGTGAAAACTCTTGGTGCCGTGGTGACCCCGAACGGCAGGACTCTGAACTGGTAATGCTGGTCTAAGATCTTGAATCTGAGATACTTCCTGTGTGAAGGATGCAGGGGAATATGGAAATAGGCATCCTTCAGATCCAGCGTTGCTAGGAAGTCCCCCCGTTGAAGCAGGGGAAGCACCTGCTGCAATGTGAGCATATGGAAGTGCTCTGAGTTAATGTACCAGTTCAGGGGCCTGAGGTCCAGGATCGGCCTGAGTGATCCGTCCTTTTTGGGAATGAGAAAATACAGGGAGTAAACCCCTGTTCCCCGTTCTTGCAATGGAACGAGCTCTATCGCCCCTTTTTGCAGCATGATTAGTACTTCTTGCTGCAACAAGGTCAAGTGCTCGTCGGACATAGCACGGCCTCTTGGCGGTATGTCCGGTGGAATGGACGTAAGTTCTAGACAGTACCCGTACTGGATAAGAGACCTCACCCACCTGTCCGTGGTGATGGACCTCCACGCCGGCAGGAACTGCTGTAGTCTCCCCCCGACAGGTGTTGTGTGATCGGGGGGAAGTGACAAGACGTCACTGCTTGTTGGAGGCGGTGGACCTGGAGGCATTGTTTCCACGTCCTCTGCCCTTGATATTATTGCCTCTGTAGCCACCCCTGCCCTTGTTGTTGTTATACGAGGACTGGGTGTTACCCTTGTAGTATTGCGTGGTCTGGGGTGCCTGGCCTCTTGAGGTGCCTCTTGAATTGGAGCGGCGAAAAGAACCACCCCGAAACTGCTGACTTTGTAAAGCCCCCATAGACTTGGCAGTTTCGGTATCTTTCTTCATTTTTTCTAGGGAGGCATCCACCTCAGGGCCGAACAGATGGTCAGGATTCACCGTCTGACCCAGTAATGTGGTTTGTATGTCGGGCTTGAACCCAGAAATTCGAAGCCAGGCATGGCGTCTGAGTAACACGCTTGTATTGATAGCCCTGGAGGCAGTGTCTGCTACATCTAGGGCACATTTGATGGATGCATTAGTAATGAGTTTACCCTCCTGAATGAGCATCTCCCCCGCCTCCTTGTATTGGTCAGGCAAGTGTTGTAGGATGGCCTCTAATGTGTCATAATGGGCCCTATCATAACGTGCAAGCAGGGCTTGGGTGTTAGAGATCCTCCAGATGTTTGCTGCCTGTGCAGCAATGCGTTTGCCTGATGCCTCAAAGATCTTTGACTCTTTGTCTGGGGGAGGAGCATCACCAGTAGTCTGCGAATTCGCCCTTTTTCGAGCGTTGGACACCACCAGGGAGTCCAATGGCAAATGTCCCTTAATATACGTGGGATCCGTGGGCGCCGCCTTATACTTCCTGTCGATGCGAGGATTGACCACCCGCGCCCGGGTGGGCTCCTTGAATACCTCCTGTGCATGCTTCAGCACCCCTTTGAGCATAGGTAGCGTCTTGACTTGCTTTTCGGCTACCGAGAAGGTGTCGACCAAGAAGTCCGCATCCACAGGGTCTGAGTGCAGTTCGACGTCATGGTTCGCTGCAGCTCTCTCTATTAATGCATTAAACGCCGCCGAGTCCTCCGTCGGGGACGTCTTCGTGGCGAAAAGTTGAGTGTCCTGACCTGACTGCAGGTCGTCCGTGTCGCCTCCTGCCGTCCAGGGCACCTGCTCCTCGTCCGGATCCGAGTACGCAGGATAGTTGTACTCGTCGTTTTCCTCGTCCACCTCAGGCACTGGGGAATGGGCCGGCGAGCGTTCCATGGCTTGTGGAGACAGAGGTTCCATCAGAGCCGAAGAGCCCGCAGAGTACTTTTTGCTCTTTAATGGAATCCTAAAGGGTTCCAATGGCGGCTCCGACGTAATCTTTCGTTTGAGGAGCGACAATTTTCCGGTGTTGGCGTCGATTGTCACCTCTCGACGTTCCTCCACCGCGAGCGGTTGGAGCCGAAGCTTCGATACCACCAAGGCAGCTTTCGGCGTCAATACTTCCTGAGAATGTCCGCTCTGCTTAGGCGCGAAGGCCTTCGGCGCCGACTTGGGAGGGAGGGTAAAACGGATGGGCGTTTGTTCCTTGGCAGGCTTCGGCGTGGGCCTAGGCACGACAGTGTCCTGGCTGGGAACCACAGTGGACTGTTGGATCCGCTTCAAGGATTCTCCCACCTTCTTAGTAAGGGATGCCGAGGGCTGAACTGTCTCGAGCGACTCTTCGTCTCCGAGAGCCCGGTCGCCGGCAGGCCCCTTCTTCGGTGCCGACGCCCCCTGGCCTGTCGCACCGTCGGCGTGACGCTTCTTCGAAGCCGTCTTCGGGTCCGCGACCCCTCTCGGTGCCGACGCAGCCGCGTCGGAAGTCTTCACCTTCGGTGCCGACCCCGAGGACTTCGGGTCGGCCATTTTGGCGCGGCTTTTGTGGTCGGCCATCTTGGCGTGGCTCTTCGAGTCGGCCATTTTGGGTTTTGTGGAAGTTGACGCCTCCAGAACCTTCTTTACCAACGCCAGTTTCGGTTTCGGTTTCGCATCCGAGGGTGCGGGACCGGTTGGCTTCACTTTCGGTTTCTTGCCAGAAATGTCCGTGACCGGGCCCGGAGGCGGGGACGTAGGACTTCTAGTAAGATCTCGGGTAAGGCCCGAAGGCGATCCCTCGACCTGGGCCGTATGACGGGGGGAAACCCCGGAGTCCGTTTGGGGATGCTCTTCCTCTGAGCTATCTCCCATCGCGGCACAAATCAGTTCGTCGTCCCCTACCTCACCGGAGACTTCGTCGCAGGCCTACTCGTCCGCGTCGTAGGCCTCTTCTTCGGACGCGGGGCCAGAGTCCGACTCGCCGGCCTCCTCCTCGATCGATTCCTGAAAGATGTCATCAGGTGGGGGTGCCGAAGCCGACAACTGTGCCTGGAGTCGATTAGCCCGGCGAATCTTCAAAGTTTTCTTACTCCTAAACTTTGAACAAGCCATGCAGGTGTCTTCACGGTGATCCGGTGACAAGCATGTGTTGCACACAGGGTGCACGTCGAGGTGCGAATATTTCGAGTGACATAGCGGACACTTCTTGAATGGAGTCCGCTCCATCGCAAATGCGTTAGTGTAGGCCCGTCCGCGTCGAAGCACGTGGAAGGGCAGTAGGAGATTGGAGCTGAGAGTCAGTAAGAAAACCCGAACGCAACTATACCGACGCCCAGCCTAAAGACCTTTTGGTCTCAAGTAAAATCGAACAACTATCGGTTCCGAAGGAGGGAACCGAAAACACATCCGAACCCTATGGCGGAAAAAAACAATCTGGGGATGGAGGCGATGCCCATGCGCACTGTAGTCCAGGGGAGGAGCCACCTATCTCGTGATACTTCGAAGACTCTTCCAGGACAACAATGTGCAATCATCCGGACCCAACACTAGGTGGCGGACTATGCACAGATATGAATTCAGCAGCCCACATGCCTCGAACATACAATACCAAAAGCAACACCTATTGCTTTACCAGATCCCTGTTTAAAGGCTTACATCATTCTGAAGGGCCCTGCGTTAGCGACCAGAAATCTTACCTACGTTTATTTATTTTGGCTGCAGTAAATGGGATTCCTGCTAACGCGCTTTATTCCAAAAGTCATATGAGGAACAGATTAGCCCGCGAAAAGTAGGAGAATGAACAGAAAGAGGGGCAGGCAATGGAGGGAAGAAAGAAACAAAGAAACAAAGAAAGAAAGAAAAATGTGCTTTACATAACTATTTAGGAAAGAAAAAAGTGCAAAAAGTAGGACCAGGCTTTTCGTGACAAATTGTTGCAGTACTTCAGTCTGAATGCTTTAAACTGACTTTAAGATGTGCAAGTGCAGCGAAAAGTAAAGGTGCCCCCCCCAACCCAACCCTGTCTTGCCATGCACGCCAGCCGTGCGCCCCAACCATGGGTCTGAAAGATCTGGCAGCGGTGTGTGTCCGGGGCCCGCACAGTTCTGCTGCGTGCCTGCATGGACTGGGGGTGTAGCTCAGGGCCTGGTAAAGCTCGGTTCTGCTGTGGATCTGGAAGGTACCCGTGGTGTAACTATTGGGCCGACGAAGTTCCGTTCTGCCGGTGGATTGTAAGGGCCAATGTTTTACCTCAGGGGCGAGTCACAGTTTGGCCTTGGTCCTAGAGGGAATGGTGGTGCACCTCTGGGACTGGCGGTGACCAGTTCTGTTGTAAGTTTTAGACGTTATGGCGGGGTACCGATGCCCAGTCCGGCCCTGGACTAGCGGTGTTCCAATACCTGGTCTGTCCTGGAGGTCCAGCGGTGCACCTACGAGCGCTGGTCAGTTTCTGACAGTGTCTCCGCAGTGTTCAGGGCCGGGCGTGTCTGAGCTCATGGTTTAGAAGAACGGGCAGCGTAAAAGCCCTCTCTCCGTGTGCCCATCAAAGGTACCTGGCACTAACCGTGCCACCCCGGCTTCGAACCGAACCCTTCAGATCAGCCCTTCCAGGGTTGCGTGAAGATGGAAGGGCTCACACACACAGGGCGGGAAATGGAGAGTGCGAGAGACGAGACCGGACGAGATTGTTAATTTTATCCACGAGCTGGGACAATGAGTGCGTCACTCTGGGTCTGCGAACTTCACAAATTATAATTTGTATTTAAGCACACAGATCTCATTGACTGGGAACATAAAACGTGCATCCGACCACATACCCCTGCCTCAAGAAACCCTCAACCCGAGATAACAGCAGCCAAATTCCACGTTAGTTATTCAGTGCGACTCATTTTTACAGTTTCCCTGAAAATCAAGTCATAAATACAATATACACCTACTTACCTGCGCACAATGGGCTCTTCTCGTAGATGCACCGAAACTCTACTCTTTACACAGTAAGAATTTCTGTTAATTAAAAAGATATGTCCAGTGGGATGCAGGCAGGTCTGCAAAGTGCCAAACATAAAACACGTGCCCTATGTTTTTCTGATAGACACAGCAAACCTACAAGAAACATTAATAACTAAAAATGCAATTTTCTCCAGAAGAAATTAATCAAACTACAAAAATCAATAGAGATTCTTTACAACAACTCGCACAGAATCAGTACTGCCAAACGTAATGAAACTTTATGCTGCAGCACAGCGCCCGCTTTAATATTATCAATACTTGCACAGCGCTGCAGCAATAAGTTTATACTTCAGACCGGCACACCCTTTAATATTATCAACATGGGCGCCGCCACAGGTTTTAGCAGTAAGTCTCTCTACCGGTAAACACTCGCGCTTCTTCTGTGTTTACTTATATAACGTGAACGCAAAGCATAGTCTGAGTGCCGCCTCCAAATGTGTGAGAAAGGGCACACGTCAATACCTCAGCGCCGGACTCCATACCGCCCAAATCCATGCTGTATTGTTTACTTTCAATAATAACCCTCAGAAGGGAAAACACGTGTCTTTCACAAACCGCAATTCCTCACACGAAAACAAAACCAGCTTAGAAGGGCTTCCCACAACTATACGTGAGAAGTCAGGAGGCATAGTTACCCTGCCACACTGGATCTCAGAGCGTCACCGGGGTCGACTACACCTCAGATGGCATAAGGGCTGCTTCTGGGGGAAGATGGTGGGCAGATGTAACCGGCGCGTGAGCGCCAGACAGACCATCCCGCAGCAAACGTTGCCTGATGGATCATGGAAGGGTCGCGATATATCAATTCACGGGGGATTGAGGGCGAGGATTCTTTCAGCAGCCAAACTCAAAGCTGCACTCTAACCTACTGACGCACGCAGAGCCGCCGGCCCGTCTCTTCCTTTGCAGACTTTTCATCTACTAGACTCGGCTCAGTGTCCGGTTTCCCCGCGCTGGAAGCCTTCAATACACGGGAAAAGCGAGACACATCATGTGCCTCTCTAACCGCTCGCTAGCAGCTGGAAACTAGCAGGAGCATTCTAAAAGCCTGATAAAGATACTAAAGTAACACGCATGTTATTACAATGTATCATAGGCAGCAATGACTGCAAACATGCGCAACAACAAAAAATAAAGGGGGGGGGGCGGAAACAGCCACTGAATCCCTCCCCTCCAGGACTCCATGACCGGCCTCGTGGTTGCCAAGGCAATATTTCTAAAAATATTGTCGTGCTACCGTAAGGCAGGTCATGGAGTCCTCGAGAGGCGGGATCCAGAGTAGACAAATCTGCTAAACAGGAGGTTTTTCCAATGGCAGGCCTCCATTTCGAGGGGCCTGCCAATGGAAAAAGGGGGCGTGGTTTCACGCAGTACTGAAATCCCCCTGTTCACAATAGGTCTTTGCCTGCAGCTGGGCCATGCCCTGCAATGCAGGCTTCGACCTAAAAAGCAGATTGCTTTTAGTGATAGTAAGAAGTGGAGAGCCTACTCCCCCCTCCCCCATCCTGTTTAGGTTCCCCCAGAGTGGGCAATGCAGGCACCTTTTGTTGTGCACAGTCACCCTGCAAGTAGAGCAAGGCCTGGGTGGCTGGGGAGTGCGGGTACCAAGAGTGGTCTGCTGTGGGAGCCGTAGGGGGAATGCAAGGAGGACAGAAGGTTTGGGCTGGGCCAGGCGGCAAGCCTAGCCCCCTGCAGCTAAATTGGGCAATTTAGCATGTTTCCTCACCTGCAGCATGCTTTGCATCTCCTTCTTCAACTGGCTAATTTCTTGTAGCACATCATTAGCTTTCTGAACTGCTGAGCTCTCTGCATGTCCAGAATGCTTTATTCCTTGAAAGGCTTGTCCAACAGCAGCTCTCGACTCACTAGGCACAGTAACGGAACTAGGGAGAGAACAAAACAAAGACACCCTCTTTAAATCTAGTTCTCTCCTACTCACTGAATGAATCTAGGCAAACCTACAAACAATTTTATTGAGTCAGGCACATAGGTTTCACAAACAAATCTGATACACCAGTAACCACGCCTCATTTTTCAGATACATGCAATTGAATAAATAGTTGCTCTTTACACATTGGACAGGGACAGATGTTAACAATATTGGGCCTACTAAACGCAACGACCTTCTTCCCTCTAAGTTGAAAGCTGGTCAGGAGTGGTAGGAAAGGCCCAGTAGGAAGATTACCAACTGGTTCATTGGGATTAGGACCAGTCTTGTCAAGCATGGAAAGCTATTCATGTTTAAGGTTTGACCAACACTGCCTTAAGCGGGCTGCAAAGAGAAACGCCCTCAGGTGGGGACAGGGTTGATCAATGTGATAGCTAGTCTCATCCAATCTGTTCTTCTGCTCCAGGAATCTACCATAGTACTTCCCTTTGGGCTATGAAGCCCCTCAAGCAGAATGAAAGGTGTTCCACTACTTTGCTTTATGAAGCTAGGCTTTGAAAGGATCTACCACCTTGTGTGATTTACTAACTACTTTACAATGATGTCTGGAGATAAGAGACTACAAAAAAAAGAAACTTCTCTGTTACTGTCTGTTTTCTGTTGTTTTTGCAACCATAGGAACACCTTCTGGAAAATCAAGAGCTCGGAGCCTTCACATAGCCAAACTGATTCTTCTCTTCTACAATATTACTGTACTAAAGACAGAAAGGCTCCTATGGATATAGCACCTATAGATGATGCACTGGCATTTGTAGCTTTTCTGCTTGAAGGATGAGTTTGAATCATAGCCAATTTTGGGTATTGGTTGCAGGAATTGTAATGTGTGAATAGTGAAACTAGATTTTGATGCTGATGTTCTGAAAATACAAAGTGGGATTTGGGGGTTTCCATATGATATCTGGCCCATGGAGAAGAAAAAGAGCTGATAAAAATCTGATGGAACTTCTGAAGACTAAATGGTTTGGAGTCCTAAGAGGGAGAACAAAGTTTGATTTGCCATCTAGTTACACTTTCCGTAGTAGGTAGAAAATAGAGCTGAGATTTTGTTTATCTCATGTAGCGGCCTGGCATATGGTCTATGTTCTAACAAATAGGCAGGTATCCAGAAAGTGATCTTGAGTCGCTGATACCATCCTTTAGAAAGAAAGAAAGACAGGCAGACCTGCCTAAGTGGCATCTCAAATCAAACAACAAAACAGATATGGGCTTAAGTTCATTCTACTATACTGTAGTGTTTACCACCCACAGCTGTAACACTTACTACCCACAGGTGTGGCGCACCTGCCCACATGAGTAACATGCTACAGCATGTAGGGTGCATGGTTGGAGAGTATTGTCTTATTATTGAACATACGTGCAAGGTGTATTAATGTTGTGCATCACGCACAACATTAATACACCTTCCACATATGCGATAATCATACCTCAATGGTCATCACAACCATTGAGGTGTGGTTATTGCGTTTGGGGTGCAGCACTTGGCAGTGTGTTGAATGAAAGGAGTATGAGAAACAGATAAGTAATTTACATTTTGAGATATGCTTGCTGAATTAGTTGGCTCTGTGGGTCCCTTTTGGTATTTGCAGTTAATAAGGGAGATTCCCACTTAGTTTCTTGTAGTTATTGCTGTATTAAGGTTGGTCTTGCTATGGTCTTACGAGGCTGGACAAGTATGTGGAGGAGGGAAGAGAGTGTTGAAGATCTGCATGGATGGACTGTGTTACATACCTCTTATGTGCTCATCATAGTAGGGTGATACATGAAGGTCAGAGTATATATTTAGTGGGACCGAAAGTGTAAGAAAGAGCTCTGTTGGCCATCACGGTTTGTTAGATCTTTTGACTGCATGCTTACTTGCTCATTTCTAACATCTAAACAAGGAAGGAAATTATATTCTGTCAACCTTCAACAATGTTTGGAGCATTATGTCCAACTCTTGAGGCCTCCAGTTGAGTATTATACTTAGCTCCGGGGACCACGTCTGGAGGATTGGGTTCAATTCTTGGGGTTCCATTTGGAGGACTGTGTTTAAATCTAGAGGTCTCATATGGAGTAATGTGTTAATTTCTAAATCTAAATTCATAATCTTGAATATCTTAGCCATCTCTGGTGGTTGCATCTGATGGAATGGTCTCCAGCCCTAGAGCCCTCAACTGCATTGAGATTTGCAGCCCTGTTATGGAGAATGGTGTCCTCTTCCAGAGTCTCATCTCTAGTAATAAGTTTACCAATGAAGGTCATTTCTGGATAATTGTGATCTATTCTGGAGGTCTCATTTAGAATATTATATCTAGCTCTGGGGGCCACATATGGGAGAACAGACATGCAATGCATTTGGCTAGACATGCGTACTAGTATTGAAGACAACTTTACTAGCTATTCGGGGACCTGTTTTTTCAGTTTTACCATCACAATTACTCGCTTACGTATTGAACATACCTTTTTATGTGGGTTGAAGAGCTAGGATTAACTGGGGGTCTGTGCCAGTGTGTGGTCGGTAACAGCTATGTGTCAAGTTCTAGAAGCCTCACCTCCGTCACTTGGCCAGATTTGAAATCTTTATGTGTAGTGCTGAATTCCGTTTTGGTCGCCACATCTGGTGGACCGTGTACAATTCTTGTGGATATACTTGTTGAACTTTGGTTTAAGACCCAAAAAGTCAACTATAAAGAATTATGCCTAGTTCAGTTGGTTGCGTTTAGAGGAATTACTTCTTGAGAACAGCATCTGAAGGATTTGTGTCAGCTCTAGAAGCCTCTCCTGGAGGCCTAATTTCAAAAATATAGTTGCCGCTCCAGTCTGCATCAGGTCTGTTTTGCCAAGATCTGAAGGAGGCATCTAGAGGACGGCTGCAGCTCTGTTCCAGTTAATGGAAAACAGTTGCAATTCTGTCAATCATAAACGTTATATTACCACAAATACATCTAATAAAGAAGAGGGAAAGATAGGTTATATCAACGGCGCAGGCTGAAGTCACAGTACCAGGTAACAAAAACAGTTTAACTAAAGTAAGATTCATGTCACAGTTAAATCAAGATTGTAAAGCTATCTGTGGAGAGAATATTGGGGCCTAGACATATATAGTCACAAACCCCATTAGGGTGAACCACTAAATTGACCTGTGCTTAACCTTGGGAAGCTTGGTACAACAGCAGGCGAGCTTAACCCAGAGGAAATGTGTGAAGTATTTATGCAGCACACAAACATAATAAAGTGAAATCACAACACAAGAAAAAGTCCACATCAATTTAGAAAAATAGGGTACATTTTAATGAATTATTTGACCCAAAAACAATCAAAATCCAATCAGTGGAACTGGAGTTATGAATTTTTAAGTTGTTGCAAAATCTAGCACCTAATAGATCAAAGCGCCAACCACAGACATCTAGTCGCGCAAGACCGCGTCAAAGTAAAAAAATATGGCCACCACGATGGTTGGATACAAGACGTGCATTGGGCCCAATCGGTGCTTACCATTCTGACTTATAAGAAATTTTGAAGAAAATGTTCTAAGAAGGAAAAGTACAGCGGGGCAAGGCTGCATGCAGTGTCCAAGGAGGAGGCATCTGTGAGTCATTAGACAAAGTTGCAGGGAAGATTTCTATGTTCAGACTTCGTATCTTTTTTGGAAGTCGAAAATCTCCAGCAGGACAAGGCAGGAGGCAGTAGCTGACAAGAGTTCTAGGAGACCGGACACCTCTTTTGCAAAGGACCGCTGAACAGGTTTTGCTGCTGCAGAGAAGATCATGGCTGGAGCTACTACAAAGTCAGGCCGACCAGTGATGCAACTTGGGCGGATAAGCAAGCAGATTGGTCCAGTTCTTCCAATGGTTCTCAGAGCGTTTTTAGCAACAACAAAAAATGAAGTACCAAGTTTTGGATTTTGGCTATCTGGGCACATTTATCCAGGACTGGAGGTGCACCACTTGGGGGTTGAAGACGTACTCAGGCTGGGTCCAAGTGCGGGTTCAAGATGGTGGAAGCCTGTTATGTCCCTGTGGCTCTGAACAGGAGGCTAGCAAACTAGTCCCTGAAGTCACTCTGGGAGTCCTTCCAGGTGCAGCAAAGCACTGCTATGGAGTACAAAGCAGTATACAGCAGCTGGCAGTCCTCAGAGTCCTTCCGCTGCTCCAGAAAGTGAATTAAAGAGAGTCTGAAGGTCCCCTTTTTATACATGATGTTTTCTTTGAAGTATAAGTTTTTACAGGATTCTCTTTGAAGCCCTAGAAGTTTCCTGACTCCCCTGCCCTGGCTCCAAGCTGACTGCATGAACAATGCTGTGGTAGCAAGTCATTTGTGTGAAGGCAGGGCACAGCCTATTTAGTTCCAAATGGGGCTGTGCCCAGCTTGCCCCCCCAATACTGGCAGTTGATGGCCCACCCAGGCACACCTAATCCCTCTAATGAGTGGCTGTCTGGGAGGAAAAAACAAAGTCCAACTGCCAACTACACCCAGTCATGTGATGTAGGACAGGCTGCAGGCACCAAATCGCGTAGGACAGGAAATTGCCAACTATATAAAAGCAGCATTTTTAAAATTTTAACTTAAAATCGATTTTACCATTAAAGGCTATGTTTAATTAAAATTTCACAGAAACCAAACATGAAATGCTTAACTGTTCCCAATCAAAAGTTGACATTGATTAAACGTAATAAGACAACCCAATGTTATCCTATAGGAAAGGTAGTCCTGACAAAAGTGAAAAACAAATTCAGGATGTTTTCACAACCAGGGCATGTCAGAATTGTCCAACCTTTTAATTACAATACACCCTGCTCTAGGGGCTACCCCTGGCCTATCTTAGGGGTCACTTCTATGTAATAAAGGGGGAGTATAAGGCATGGCAAGGAGAGTTATATTGCCTAGTAGGATTGGCAGTTTAAAGCAGCATTCAGGCTGCAATGGTACACCTAGGACATGTTTTAAGGGGCTACTTAAGTGGGTGGCACAATTAGAGCTGCAGGCCGACTAGTAAAATTCAATTTACAGGTCCTGGAGATATGGCATACCACTTTACTAGAGACTTATAAGTAAATTAAATATGCTAATCTGGTATTAGTCAATCATAAAATGTTTTAGGGAGAGAGCAGAAGCAATTTAGCACTGATTAGCAGTGGTAAAGTTCATAGAGTTCTAAGATGCCAGCAAGGAGCAGAAAATTCACATCATCGTGCCTCTGTTTTGGACACTGCTGATTGGAACGAGCTCAATGACACCAGCTGTGTGAGCTATTACCTTACACAAAAGCTGTATCTGGAAAGCAGTGTGGAAATGGCAAAAGTTAACCAAGCCAAATTGGCTCTGAAGTTATAGACAGTGGAATGACATCCCTTCTGGAAAATATGTATACAAGTGGTTCCAGTCCCACATTCTTCTTGACCATGGATGGGAGTGCTTCAAAGAGTACTTGAATAGCTGCTGTGCAGCAGGGTTGGTGTCTGTTTGAAAGCCAGTCTCCCAGAGGTGAGAAAACATCAACCGAGGTCAACACTTTCTGTTGGAGTAGCTTAGGAGTCTACCTAAAAGCCTCAACGCCTGCTGGCCTGATGGCAGAGCAGGGAAAGAGTGTGCTTTCTCCTGCAAGAGCAGAAAATGTGCAGGAAGAGAAGCTGAGCATGTTCCTGGTGTGAGGTGTTCCAAAGAATGCAAATGACTCAAGATGGCAAATCAAGAGAGTCTGTTCTGTGAAGAGGTACACTCTCACTGTCCAGTTCCCGAGTCAGTTGTACCAAGATTGTATCCTATCATTCATTCCTGTGAAGCCCAGCAGCTTGACACAGGTTCAAAAGACTGGTACTGCCATTGCCTCAATGAGAAGAAAGCTGCACCGCTATCGAAGCAGACAGCCCTGCTCGCCCCAGATATGACAACATGGGGATACAGACCAGAGGCCACAAATACCAAGGCTGAGATGAGAGCTTGATTGTAGCAGACCAGAGAGGCAGCAACTGCTGAGGTAGTCCCCGAGTCCATTGTGCTAGCCTGATCCCAAGTGTGGCTGCCACTGCAGCCCCCACAAAAGGAATGTCATATGGGCAGGAGTGCAACCTGTGTCCGACGCACTGCTCAGAATGATACTAACAGGCAGGTACAGGCCAGCATTAGCCTGAACCAGGGCACAAGAGACTAAGGCATGTGGGCAAGTCTGCCCGCCCACTTGAGACTTCTGCTCCAAAAGGAACGATAAAGACATTGTATCTTATGAGTTGCAGATTGAACCAGTGTAGTCACCTGCACCTGAGCTTAATTTTGACTGAATCTGTAGAGGGTCATGGGGTGGTAATAGCAGTATCTCGGAATGGAGAACAACCACCAGGGCAGAGGGAGAATTGGGATCTCACTGTTCAAACATAATGTATTAAAACCCTGAATGACAGACCCATTGGATTGTGTAGTATTTAGTTCTGCTGTGAGATTACAGTACTTACTTTTTCCATAAAAGAGGAGCACTGGGCTGGATATAATGATATCGCGTCTTTCAGGTGACTGTTGAGTTCTGAGTTCTTGCCTTCACTCTACTTCCCTGACAAGCCTAGAAGTGCTCGCTCTTGCTACAGTGAAAGTAAAGTGCAGAACGGACTGTACTCGGTACAGTTTGCAGAGCCAAAGTATGATGAACATGAGTAGCAAATGACCTCAACCACCATGGATAGGTCCTAGTAGTAGGCTGCAGGGTCCCTGGCATCCCAACAGGGTCCGACAGTCACCAAAAGAATTAACAGTACAAGCAACATTTGCATCCAGTGTTGTGGATAAGGAATGGGTTTGGTACTTTGCTGCACTGTACAATAGTGGTGAGGATAGTTTTTTTAATTATAATATATTGAAAACAAATGCCATGAGATTTTTTTCTTTAGCTTAAAGGAGGTTGAAAATGCCTTAAGTGTACAAAAGCAAAATAAAGCACAGGTCCAAACTATATACAGGTTGAACTCTTTTTGAAAGTCCCTGTGATACGGGCACCTCTACTTGCATTAAAAATGCATTCATTTGTGAGACCGCAGAATTTACCGCCACTGAAGAATGATCAAGAAAATTACAGGCCAATATCTCTGCTGAACTCGTAGACTGACTCTAAACAGAATTCAAGGAAAATTAAGGTATAATGAACCGTTATAAAGCAGTCTTACCTAGTGGTCAGAACCACTGACACTGCTTTAAGCTATTGGTAATATTGGCACCTTACCTAATGGCCTAGAACGCATGCATACATCTCGTTTTTATTAATTTAAAAAGCACTATTTGATACGGTTAACTGCATAAAAACCCATGTTCTAATTTGTAAAGGAAGGGCTGGACTTAGGCCAGATGCATTTAGAACCAAAAGACATAGAAGCAAGACTGACTGTACAACAGTACTAGCAGAGGTAAGACATGGTTGGGCAAAGGCCCCTATGGTGCTCAGTCTACTTTTAAACAACATAGAAAGTCATATTTAATTGACGTACTTGCAGCTGATTAAGCATTACAAGAACAAACACAAGTAACTATGCTCTAATTACTTGGCAGAGTAACTAATTATTTTTTCATGAACAGGCTAATCATAAATCAATCAAAAAGCAAGTTATGATTGCTCAATGTGGAGGAAATTTAAAAGGCTATAATCAGACCAGTGGGCCATTATAAGAAAAAGAAAGATGAATTTGATTACATAGGCATAAGCTTTGCCAGCTCACTGAACTAAATTGGTCAGATAGAGAAATCTATACAACTGTATTAAATCAGGTTGCAGGTGCAATTCAAAGATTCAAAAATAGAAATGTCTTACTACATCAAGATAAAAAAGAATGTATTCAATGCCAAAGCAGTTACTTCAGCTGTATACATGGGAGCCAACGTTGGAACCATATTATAGAGAAAACAGCAAGAAGTGGAAAAGAAATGCTACAAATATTTTCTGTTTGGACCAGGGAGGCTGCTATAGCAATTATGAAAGAAGCAAAGTGTAAGGACTATTATTAACAAGCATTGGCATAGCCAATAGATCTCGCCTTTGGGACCATAAGTGTTTAGCCATGCAACAGTTGATGTTGCACCAAGGATATTGTGCTGCATAACTAAATACTTCTAAGGTCCCAAAAGAGAGACCTATTGGCTATGCCAATGCTTGTTTAGAACTTGTGCCCTGGCCGCTAGGCAGCATACGGGGCCCATGATGAGCACGTACACTGCTGAAGGGTGTTTGCCTACTTGCTCTGAGTAGGAGGGAGGCTGTTTTATTACCAGGGCTGGTTTTCAGATCATGGAGATCTAATATTCGATGGGATTTACAGAGCCACCCGGGCTTTTCAGTGCGCCCTGACACCGTGGCTGGGCGCGACTGAGGTGATCAATAAATGGGAATGAACCGCTGATGGTTTAGTCCCAACCAGTACAGAGTGTGTGGTTATTGCACCCGTGACTATGTGAGACAGAGCCACCGCCGGCCCTGCGCCCCTGCATATCTTTACCAAGCACAAGCATTTTCCCGATGGGCTGGAGGAGCCTTTGAAGGGCGATTTTTAAGTCCTGTTACTGCTGCCTGGAGTCTCTGTCACTGTACTGCAGTAGGCCACACTGGGCGACATAAGCAAAGAGTGAGAGTGGAAGGAAAAAAGGCATCAGAGATAAGAGAGAAAGTGAGAAAAGATGGAGAGAGACTGACCGTGCACGGACAATAAGAGAGACAGTGGGGAAAAAGTGTTGGTGCTACTTTGGACCTTTTTCGCCAGGTCTGCTATTGGTTCCCAGTTCAAGCCCGCAGGGACAGTGAGAGTTTTGCTCTCATCATCAAGCATTGTCAAGTGCAGATCAGTCTCTCGCTCAGACTATTGCCCTGTTCACTCTTCAAGTGCCGCTAGCTCTAATACATATTGCCAATGGCGTTCGGACAAATATCAATAACCTATAAACCGGAGTCTTGCGAACACTAGTCAGCTATATTAGAATAAACCGCAAATAAGGCCCTCAGGCAGTAGAACCGTTGGCCGGAAGATCAGAGGCCTGAAAAGGAAGGGGCATGAAAAGGTAGTAAAGATGCTAGTAGTGCACTTTCACACCCAGTGAGGGAGGGGCCTTTTAACCTTTTCGATGCTCATGACGAGCTCTGCTCGTCATGAGGCACGGTGCTCATGTTCTCATGACGAGCTGAGCTCGTCATGACCACACCCATTAATATTATGGCCCAGCACAGCAGAGGAAAATGTGGAGCATCTATGTGGTTAAGCAGCTTTGGGTAGCATGTAGCGAAGTGAAAAAGAAATTAAAGAAATAGCTGCCACGTGACAGAAAGAAGGAATTTGGCTCAGGTCTAGAAATCCGAGGGAAAGCAGAAAACAGCTGGGTACAGCCTGCTCTCAATAATGTCAGTTGAGCTGATACTGTGCCAGTAGAATGTCTTGTTTGCTACCGGATAACAGCGAAACCGGACTGAAGCTCCGATGTACACAATCCTGACATCATTCCGGTTAAGGATTTACGGTTCTGGGCTGGCAAACTGGCGATGTTGAATACATGTGTGTCTTTCCGTCACTCACAGCAGATTGGTGTTTGGTTTTCAAGGCTATCCCTTATCCCTCCCACAACGCCCAACAGAGCCCGTGGTGTTTTCGTATTAGTGAATAAAAAAATCGGAGCAGGGAGTGGACTGAATAAATTATATTATATGAATTACAAATCGCATGTGTCTTTCGTTTCCTGGAGCTGTACTCGCATAACACCTGGTGGTAAATGACGATACTTTACAGTCAAAAATAAATCTTTCATAAACTGTATTGCAAGATTTGTAAATCTATCCGAACATTTTTCATGACTCGACGAAAAACACACATTTTCACTCCGGAATGTCACATTTGCCCAGAAAACAAGCATTGGCTGTGCGGCCGTGAAAGTGACGCGGACGCGACAGTGAAAGAGCAAGCAGTGTTGGAATACAGACCTGCGGCCGCGAGACGCGCTCTGTTGTGAGGGAGGGGCATTCGCTGGTCTGGAGAGAAAGCGAGAGGAAAGCCAGAAGGTGGCTGTGCGAGTGCCTGCGCGTATAACAGCAAGCTTTAGGCCACAAGAAAAAGCTTGTGGTCGCATTTCTAAAGCCCCCACTCGCTAAATGTCTCGCCAGACTACAGCATGCGCTGGCTCAGGCGAGACCTAAAAATCACGATGCTGAAGCTCCTGGTCTCTTGGTTGAATGAATCTTGAATATTTGTATGAAAGAGTCAACTTCTTCATGTAGGTTAGCCTTAGTAATGCTTAAAGAACTGAGAGATGCCTCAAAAATACTTTGGAGACCCGAGGTACACTCTGCAAGTATTGGGTTTAATATTTACTGGACAAAACGATATATCACTAGTGAAAATGTAGCAAATGGTGTTAAAAGAAAGGTACTGGAAGGACAAGCTTTAAAGTACTTTAAAGGAAGCCCTCCAAAGCAAACAATATGCGAATATATAGAGGCAGATGAAGAAGGTATTGAAATGTACCTAAAGAATGTGAGTTCCTTTCCAATTATGTTAACTTTATATAACATTCATGTCCAATGGTCTCTCTTTAAATTGCAGCACTACTGTTGGGAAGACAACAGATGGTACCATCAATTAAAGCAACCCTATCTGTAACCAAAGGTAACTGAAAACATCAAGCACTTTAAATTGTTTTGCCCCCTGTACAGTGAACCTTGCACAAGATAGTGTATCTCACTCTCTAGGAAATTTTGATTGTGTTCTTAAGACGAAGCACTGTTTTGTTGTTTGTCTAGACCAACTATAGTGCAATATGTTAAATATCTAGGTTTTTGAAGATGGTATGGCTATACAATGGTGAGAGGGGAAGTGAGTAAGTAAAAAAGAAAGTAAGTTGTTTAATATGTATCAAATGATTCATCACATTTCTGTACTTTACCATTAACCTGTGAAGGCTGTGGCTGTAATGTTTTTATGTTTAAAAGAACCAGTGGTTCTTGAGTTATAATGATGCTGCTGATAGATTAAAAATAACAATGTCACACAAGGATACCCATTCTTGAAGAGTGGGGCATTCTTATCCTGACAGTTGGCGACAGCAGCTCCGGCTTGAATGTCTAGGTACAGGCTTCGGATTTCATTGCCACAAACGCTTGGGAATGGTACAGCACAAGGATTGAGGAGGAACTCATTTACAATCCACAATAATTCCTTTTGAAATGAGAATGCAATACATATTATTGGGTGGGGTGGTGCAATGGTTTTGTGTTAAATGCAATTTGGCTTTCTATTCACTCAGAAATTTAAAATGATTGTCTTTTGTCACAGAGTCCTAACTACACCCCTGCTACCATACCAGGATCCATTTTTATCAGCAACAAGCCATTAAAGTGACACTAAACCAGCCTTTGGTTGAGTTCTTTGCAAGGAACGTGCACTGTCTTAAAGGGAAGGCACACATCTAGGATATTTGCCAACAAGGAGGTGAGATTAGTATTAACAACCGCCAGTTGCTCTGGATTAAAGATATGCCTATACAGTACTGCAGATTTTGGGGTCTTATATCGTGCTTTCCAAGTAGAGGTGGTTAAGGGGCGTTTACCTCTAGGTTCTTGGTGAGTGGTAATCACTTTAAACTTCAAAAGGATTAAATAGTGGTCTGCAAAGTGCATTAAATGGTTGCAGGATATGGAAAAATGGAACAGAAAAACAAAGATAAAATTGCAACTGAAGATGTGAAAACAACTAACATTTGGAAAATATTCTGCTTTCATTCCCATGAAACAACAGTACTGTAAAGAATGCAAAATACAAACGTAATATGTAACAGATAATGAGGTCTGTTCCATATGTGACAGTAACGATCTGATCTGCTTCATGCTCAAAATAAGATGCAATTGGACACAATGGAGGAGGAAGATAATTGTTGTATTAGAATTATAAAATAAAAAACAATACAGCTTTCAAAGTTTTAGGGCACTCCAGAGTAATAATAAATGAATGTTAAGTTTTACTAAAATGTGACATACTTGATTTAACAAAAATAGACAGATTTGTGGAGCAAACAAGGATCACTTTAGAACTAAGTTAAGTAGTTACATGCATAAAGCGATTATTTGCTTACGTGTTCTTACTAAGCTTTGTTATGGTTACTGGAGTCTTCTCACCAAAAGCTTGTTGACCGGCAGGAGATTCCTGATGCCTTAAAATCTGTTCCAAAAATCTCCCTTTTTCTAAAATATGAATACATGGAAACCAGGTTAATACAAACGTATCCATTAATGAGGTGAATAAGGACTAAATTAATTAAAAAATTAGTACTAAATTAATAAATAAAAATCCTCCACTACACATTTCAAAAGAACCGATTTACAACCATATTCCCATTTTAAGCAGAAAATGCCATTTCAAGGAAATTCAAAATAAGTCTTAAAAAAAAATCAGTCTTGCTTGCAGTGAAAAGGATAGTCTCACTGCAAACAGACACTGTTTCAACCACCATTTTTGCAGTAACAGTTAGACATTTTAAATGTATGCAAAAACATTCACGATAGTAAAATAAGTATTCATTTGTCACATAAGAAGACTTTGCAAATTCCACCCGACAATTCACCATAGAGAAAATTACTTGGAAGTAGTTAAATACAGTCTCCTAAATGGCTCAAAAGCTGAATATATATCTAACCAGTCCCTTTCAGTTTTTAATATATGAATTTAAGCAGATTCCTTGGCCAGAGCATATTGCAGCTGGAATTGAATAAGCCGGTACTCCTGAGAGTGTGTCTGTGTTTTCCTTGTGCTAATGGCACCATCACGATTCAGAAAAGGGGGTGGTGATGAACAGAGTGTCTGAATTAAGCAGACCACTCTTACCCAGTCCAAAGATCAGGGCTTGATCCATCACCGTTATTTATCTCACTGCACCATCCCAGCTCAGAACCTGGCTATATACAAATCAGTCTGTCCCTGGCCCAGTGCATCATGGGAACAGGGCAGACTAAACTACCAAGCCAATTCTTCACCAGAAAGGAGACAAGCTACCGGGGACCGGTTTCTGGCATTTCAGCCGTCTTCAGCCCTGCTTGCTTGAATCCTGATGGTGCAGTGAGAAAGGGACTCATGTCTGAGTATACCCTGCCACACCTATAGTGGCCAAAAACGATTCAGAAAAGGGGGTGGTGATGAACAGAGTGTCTGAATTAAGCAGACCACTCTTACCCAGTCCAAAGATCAGGGCTTGATCCATCACCGTTATTTATCTCACTGCACCATCCCAGCTCAGAACCTGGCTATATGCAAATCAGTCTGTCCCTGGCCCAGTGCATCATAGGAACAGGGCAGACTAAACTACCAAGCCAATTCTTCACCAGAAAGGAGACAAGCTACCGGGGACCGGTTTCTGGCATTTCAGCCGTCTTCGGCCCGGCTTGCTTGAATCCTGATGGTGCAGTGAGAAAGGGACTCATGTCTGAGCCATAGCGTGGAAGGGTATACTCAGTCGTGAGTCCCTAGCTCATTGCACCATCAGGATTCAAGCAAGCCGGGCCGAAGACGGCTGAAATGCCAGAAACCGGACCCCGATAGCTTGTTTCCTTCCCAGTATAAGAATTGGCTTGGTAGTTTGGTCTGCCCTGTTCCCATGATGCACTGGGCCAGGGTCAGACTAATTTGCATATAGCCAAGTTCTGAGCTGGGATGGTGCAGTGAGCTAAAAAACGGTGATGGATAAAGCCCTGATCTTTGGACTGGGTAAGAGTGGTCTGCTTAATTCAGACACTCTGTTCATCCCCACCCCCTTTTCTGAATCATTTTTGTCCACCATAAGCGTGGAAGGGTATACTCAGTCGTGAGTCCCTAGCTCATTGCACCATCAGGATTCAAGCAAGCCGGGCCGAAGACGGCTGAAATGCCAGAAACCGGTCCCCGGTAGCTTGTTTCCTTCCCAGTATAAGAATTGGCTTGGTAGTTTGGTCTGCCCTGTTCCCATTATAAGAATTGGCTTGGTAGTTTGGTCTGCCCTGTTCCCATGATGCACTGGGCCAGGGTCAGACTAATTTGCATATAGCCAAGTTCTGAGCTGGGATGGTGCAGTGAGCTAAAAAACGGTGATGGATAAAGCCCTGATCTTTGGACTGGATAAGAGTGGTCTGCTTAATTCAGACACTCTGTTCATCACCACCCCCTTTTCTGAATCATTTTTGTCCACCATAAGCGTGGAAGGGTATACTCAGTCATGAGTCCCTAGCTCATTGCACCATCAGGATTCAAGCAAGCCGGGCCGAAGACGGCTGAAATGCCAGAAACCGGTCCCCGGTAGCTTGCTTCCTTCCCAGTATAAGAATTGGCTTGGTAGTTTGGTCTGCCCTGTTCCCATGATGCACTGGGCCAGGGTCAGACTAATTTGCATATAGCCAAGTTCTGAGCTGGGATGGTGCAGTGAGCTAAAAAACGTTCATGGATAAAGCCCTGATCTTTGGACTGGGTAAGAGTGGTCTGCTTAATTCAGACACTCTGTTCATCACCACCCCCTTTTCTGAATCATTTTTGTCCACCATAAGCGTGGAAGGGTATACTCAGTCGTGAGTCCCTAGCTCATTGCACCATCAGGATTCAAGCAAGCCGGGCCGAAGACAGCTGAAATGCCAGAAACCGGTCCCCGGTAGCTTGTTTCCTTCCCAGTATAAGAATTGGCTTGGTAGTTTGGTCTGCCCTGTTCCCATGATGCACTGGGCCAGGGTCAGACTAATTTGCATATAGCCAAGTTCTGAGATGGGATGGTGCAGTGAGCTAAAAAACGGTGATGGATAAAGCCCTGATCTTTGGACTGGGTAAGAGTGGTCTGCTTAATTTAGACACTCTGTTCATCACCACCCCCTTTTCTGAATCAATGGCACTATCACTGCAGCTACCATGGACACAATTCCTAATCTGAGACCAAGTGCTAGTGGTTACCACTACAGCTTAAAATGGTTGCAGAAAATTGTTGCCATTGAATTCTGCAGGTTTCAATAAAGCTTTGGCCCTGCAACGATAAAACAAAACTGTTCAATTATAAAAAAATACAATGCGTCAGTCGCTTCGTGACTAGTGCCTTCCATATGAAATTTGAATCATATTAATAAAGAATAGGATTCCACTGAGAGTAAAAATGCTAAACTATGAAGCAAAATTACACTCTTTAAGAAGATAAAGCTGTGACCACAAAGAATGGCAACTTTCTAAAATAAAAAAACCTCTTCAGGTTGTATAAGATTTAACCAAGACTTCAGATAAACGGATTAATCAAGTATTTGCTGCCCACAATTAATTCACCTGACAACTCCTGCCAACTATTTCGATGCTCGTTTTTAACAGCACTGTAGCACCTTAATGCCTACCCTATTGTCAGTGAGAAAAAACGTATGTGGAATCATTAGGAATGCAAAAAGGACATGAGCTTCTATTGATTCACATTGGTACAAAAAATGTAAAGAAGGAAAACAGAGAGCAACTAAATAAACATAAAAAAGCACCGCTTACCACAGCCTTATAATATCTCAATATATCAAACGTATATAATCTTCACAATGTTGATAGTTACATATTTACCAGACGTTCTCAGAATAAGCAAAAACATCCCTGCCTTTGAACATGACCTTATATCAACTAGCAACCATACAAATACCATGAATCTAGACTTTTGCTGACTGCTTGTTTTTAGTTTTCTAGATTTGTAAAATGTTGTAATGTTAAAGTTATGGGGCCTGTAATCTTTTTACTATCTGCATCCCTTGTTCATGAAGGTCATCTCTCACTTATTTTTGCTATTTTTACAATCAGATTGGGTTACTGGACTTTGCGATATTGTTGATGCCACCAAAACTGCAGTTGGTCTTAACATGCTGCTAGGCACCTAGCTATCAAGATAGAAATGGGTAGGCTTCTCAATGCAGTTATAGGCAAAGTCAGCTCGGTTTGAGAGCTGGCCGAAGCGGCAATAACCATCGCCAGTGCCAAGTTGAACCAAGGCTGAGCTGATTATGCTAGACGTCAGAGCAGCTCCCAAAGGAGGACCAGAGTACATAGACTTCTGCACAGACAAAATGGCCATAATACCTTGCTGTAATTCCTCCTTCTGTTCCTTAGGAGACAGAAAGCCACCTGTTCTAGTGCTACCACTTGTAGCCCCATTATGGGCTCCTCTGGTTGATCTCTGGACATCTTTCTACGATTTCATTTCATGACAGGAGGTAGATTTATACCTACAATTATGCTCTAAAATTAATTATGTATTTCTCCTGCACACAAGATGAACAACAGAGCTCTCAGTCACTGTCCGTGTTTGACAAGTTAATGAATTGATGAGTGATCACACAATAACAAAGATAAAAGATCAGTTCTGATTCCAAAATGTCCTTGATTGATGAGAGCCTATGAACGGTTCGCACTGATCTCTAATAAGAACAAGAGCTAGCTAAACATTTGAAAAAGGGTAAACATAACTACCTTATTAGACGTCATATGGATTATAAAACTATGCTCAAAGATGACAACTTTTTAGCGCAGTCTAGAGAACAATAGATTTAATTCGAACACAATCAGGTTTTCTTTATATTTGCTTTAATTAGTAACTGATGTAACAGAGAGAAAACTGGTGTTTAAGGATAGGTACTTCAAATATCTTATAAAAGACAGTTATACACCAATCATGGCCCTTTTTTCTGTTGAGTTATAATTAATTTACTTTTTTCCCTATCGGTCTGCTCACTTAGGCCCCAGTCTTGAGGCTTCGAGACAAATATTCTTCACTAGAGCCTCTTCACAACCCTTAATAAAAAAGGCATATTTCCAGTTTCTGTTTTGTCTATGATTATGTTACTCTCCTTCATCAGAGCCATATATGGCTTGTTCCATTGAGCCTCAGCAATAATAATTTATCCGCTTTGTTTTATCCCACTAAAGTATTATCTCAATCTTAATAGAGCAAGATACGCCCTATTGGAGCACAGGAGGTGGAGATGTCAGCATCACCATATTCATCCCACCCAAGTCCACTCTATTCCCAAGAAGTCACAGACTGATACAGTGGCGATATCAGCACCCTTGTAGCTTGTCTAACCTATGCCTCACAACAAATATCAGAAACATTATTTCAAAGGCACTGACAGATGGGAGGGAAACCATGAAATCCCTCCCTTTAGAGCGCAAATATCTAAGGGCGTCTATTAATCTGAGTATGATGAGTACTCTCTCTAACTTTTTGTTAGCATTTTTTTGTGGTCCAGGTCACAAAACTGGAGTGGTCTAGGGCAGAATCCCTTAGCAAATTAAAATCAACGCCCAGGATAAGGTAACCCCATGATTTATTTATTAAGTCCAAGAGTTTCATAATAATTGTTGCTGAGAAACACTAGCCGCATATGGATTAAAACAAACCTTGTCCACTGTATGGCAAAAGTTAATATGATGCCTCTTCTCACTACTTCATTCAGAGCTTTTATTTGTCATTTAGGATATTCCAAAAGTGTTTACAATTTAAGTACTCAGTACTGTACTATTGAGATCACCGCAACCGAGGTGAACAACCTGTATCATTTTGCAGTTCTTCAGGGATTCTCCTCCCTTCTCTCACCTTTCTTCCCCTCTTCAGGGGCATTTCAATGTTGGAATGATTTAGCATATTTCAGGCAACTAGCTTTCCTATTGCTTGTGAGCTCATCCTACCCAGGGAACCTCTGTGTGCCTGTTCTCTCCATCTCGGTATAAGCAGCTTTTCCCTCACCAGGCACAATTACTATCAGCACCTCCCATCAACACTTTCCTCTCTCCACAGTAGATGGAGATCTGCCGAACTGTGCACAACTACATCATACCGGTCCTCTGGAACCTTGGTTGTATCTTTATCTCACCTGATCCTGCTGCAAACCCACTCTTGTGTTTGAGTGCTACTCATGACGGGTTGGTTCCCCTGAGTTTGCATCAGGAAATCTGCAGAATCGGAATCCTGATCTGCTCTGTTTTTTGCACTTTTGCACCTTTTTACTGCTTCTGGAGGTGTGCCGGGCTAGTCATAGCTCACTGTGGCTGCCTTCAACTGTTCCATTCCCCATTGGTTGCCATCTGTTGCTTTGACTTCAAAGTGACAGATATGGTACCGTATCATAATGCTGTCTTGCTCAATCTAGTCACTGTCTCCTCGGGCTTTTCCCCCAGGGCCATTCTTTGCTCAAGGGCAGTAAAACAATGCCACAATTTACCCCCTTGTCATGACAACTAGGGCTAGGGAGGAGGCGCCAAAGCCCCTGCAGTGACTGGTCTTTTGACTCCTTCTTGAAAGTCAGTCCTTTTTTGTATTTCACTCTACATTTGCATAGCAAAATTCTCCTTTCATCAACATGGATGATAGACACAAACTGTTTATGTTTGATCCAGGCGCCTTTCTACTCGACACACTGATGCAGTCGCAGTTGACCTTTCTTTTCTTGTATAAAAAGAAAAGAAGAGTAAGGTTGGGACCCCAAGTATAGACTGGGGCGCTGCCAGTTACTAGCAAAATAAGTTTGCAACCTTTGGATGCAACTGAATGCAAACTCAAGTCTGCTTGCTTGGGTTGAAGGTGTCTCAAAGTAAAGTCCCTTCCAACTGAGGATTTGCAGAAGGCACTTCCTTCTTTTTCCAACCACAGAGATTTCAGCTCAGCAATTATAAGAGTCTTTATTTAGGCATTTCCAACTAACTTATTATCAAAACAAGTGAACAGAGTACTCTAAAGTCAATAGTCCAACTTGCTATTGGCAAGGCCAAAACTCAATAACACTAGACTTTCTATTCTGGGTAAATTTGCAGCCTGTGGGACAACAAAATAAATGCTATTGTGCGGAACAGCAAAGATTAGAGGCATATACTTTTCCACTTCTCTCTTCCACTGGTGTATCCAAACCGGAATACAGCATTCACACTCCAAGAATAAACCGTCCATAAATCCAAGAAATCTTTTACAGAAAGGTGCTCCTTTCAGTTTAGTCCTCCATTCTCTAGAATGTATGCCTCACTGTTTGCTTAC
This sequence comes from Lissotriton vulgaris, assembly GCF_964263255.1. Classification (NCBI taxonomy): domain Eukaryota; kingdom Metazoa; phylum Chordata; class Amphibia; order Caudata; family Salamandridae; genus Lissotriton; species Lissotriton vulgaris. Next base: position 518,259,334 of record NC_141697.1, on the reverse strand, counting down.
ACAACATAATTACAAGGTGCTCTGAAAACAGCGTAATATCTGGCTGCTTAATCAATAACTCATCACAACTCTAATCAACTGTGTGAGAACACAGTTATGAGGCCTTTTTATTGGAATACCACACAACATTTTATCAGCCCTGACATATTTGAGGGGGTGGTGTGGCACATTCAGTAACCCTGCCGGACCTTTGGCGCTATTAAGACTATTGGCAAGCTAGGGCCTGATAAAATGGATTGACATAACAAATGTTAGCAAACCGGTGTCAACATGAGATTTCTGAGGTATAGCCTTGGGACAATGGAAAGCACTAACCCTTTAGCAGCCCCACTGGCACATTAAGCAATCCAATACATATGAGAAACAGCCCTAGCACCTTGAGCAGTCACGCCAAATTTAAGCTACAGTCCTACGCCAGATGCAGTTGAGCATGCTCAGTGGCAGGCCGGGTTCTAGCAGGGAGGCCGGGTAGGCCAGGCCCACCCAAACATGAGTTTGGCCACCCAAACATGAGCCTTGGCCCTCGCACTGAGGAGATGAAGGCCAATAGAAAATGGGCAGTGTGATTTAAAACCTTCACCCGGACGCTTTTTTCCTTTCTATTCTGGGAGTTGCGTGATTGAGCCTGGACTGTTTCACCAGGCCATCCCCAATCACCCAACTCCTTTTAGAGAGGTGGGTTGTGGTGCAGGTACAAAAGGGGCATGTCGAATGGGACAAATTATTTATTTGGCACTGAGTAACTTTTGCCTACCGTCTCACCTTTCCTGACTCCCTACAGCTGCTTATCAGATCAGGCTGTGGCACAAAGTTTGACTAACAAAGTAGGTAAGAGAATGTGTTACTATTTGTTTTTATTTTTTACATCTGCACAAGCCTAGCAAGGCACATACTTTGTGTATACTTCATTTACATTGTTTTTACATTATCATGGCCATGGATGCTAGACAACAATAAAAACGTCCAGATAACTGGTGATTGATGATTCTTTTGGAGAGCAATCCTTTGCCTGTTGGTAGTTTTGAAATCCATGTAAGCTGAATTTGATGTGGCTAGCTCAGTGGGTTACTGCCTTTGCCACAGAGATTCTTGTGTTACTTGCAGTTCAGAAGTTACAAACCTAACATAGGACAGTGACCTATGAGCTGTCATCAAAGAACTGCATACAAACATGAATGGTGTAGTTGGAACTTAATTTATTTGTGTTACTATTTAGTTAGAACTTCCCCAGTCTTTCATTATTTTAATGTTGCTAAAAAGAGTTTGGACCAATATACATTTTTATTAGTAAAGCCAACCCCCAGCCACTGGGGTATGCTTTACATCCTGAGTTTGTGCTTTCGCATTCCAAAACATCACCAAATATACTGCCCACCAGTATGGATGACATGTGATTCCTACACCTTGTAATCCTTTTGGCATATATGACATTACCTATAGACTGATGTACATACTTGCATGGTATAAAGTACTTTGACACCCTACACTGATATGAGTAGCGCTATACAACAAATAAGATGCATATGAGAGAGGGGCTACACAGAGATGAAGGACACTGTTGGAGGGTGGTCGTAATGGAATCCAAGGAGGAGGTCATGGGGGGCTACGGAGAGAGGAGGGGCACTGGTGGGGGGTGGCAGTGAGGGAATCCAAGGAGGAGGTCATTTGGGGGGTGGGGGCTATGGAGAGATGAAGAGGCACTGTTGGAGGGTGGTAGTAATGGTATCTGCGGAGAATGAGGTCATTGGTGGGCGACTAAACAGACTTTCGCACTAGTGCTAAAGCTGGCCCTGTCATGGCCTTTGGGTTTTATTTAATTAGCAGTCAGGTCATAAGGGCAACTGTGGAACATATTTTAAAGTTTGTGCTAATTATATTTATTGCTATATTCAAAGTTTTAAGTTTGTAGGTGGTTTTACTAATGTTTTTTACGGGAATAACGAAAGTGGAGCTGGATGGTAGCTGATATGGGGCTGGGGCCCAAGGTTAGCTGTGAGGTAAGGTGCACAGGAGAGTGATGGTAGAAAAGTGGATAATTGGGCCAATTGGAATTTGAGGGTTTGCAGCCCACTCAAATAAAAAGTCTTGGAACCGGGCCTGCTCAGTGGCACAATAAAATGTCCTGATATGTTTTAGCAACTCACCTGCCACACTTACCCAGTGAGATGCAGCCTAGATATATTGGAATTGCAGTAACATCTGGAAGCCTTGGCACTGAATTACTGTCGGTGGCAAACTTAGAAGTGTGAATGTGACTTCAGCAGTTCTTTCAATTCTAAAAATGATTATGTAGGTGCAAGACTACAGGGTTCCCATTCGTAAAACCCCAAAAGTCACTTTTATCAAATAGGAATTTTTGTTGAATGCAGCGATTAACACACATTGCAGAGTGATATACTTACAATACATTTTCCTTTACTGTTTATGCCAACTGTGTAATATCCTTCTATCCAAGGTTGCATTACTAATATAAGTTTATTCATTCCAGTTACCTATCTTAGTGTTGGAAAATATTGTACAGTTCTCAATGCAATTTGAGTTGTGTTACTCTTTGACAGAGCATTTCGACCACTTTCAAATCTATTAAAAAAAATAAGTTTAAACAAACCCATATCTCAATGCACAGCAAGTAAAATAAAACGCTTCTACCGTCAGTTATACAATCATCAAACAAGGTTCAATTGTATTCACACATTTGTTGTACTACCAGTGTTTTAAATCCTAGTTCACGTGTTGACCGCCTTGCATCATCCGCCATTTTAAGAATGTATTTTACCCTGAATTCTAAGGTTTTCTCTGTGCAATGGGGGGGAGGATGTTACAAAGAGAACAAGCATGTGCATTTGATTAAAATTATGATTTTGTTCTTTGAAATATACCATCAGCTCAAACTTAATGTAAGCCTTCTTATTTTAACTTCCCTCTTGGTCTGTCCCATAAATACTAATCCAAAAGGCACTTTGTAAGTAAATGTGAAAATAAGTGTTGCACACATGTGCTTGGATGTCTTATGAAGTCTACTCTAATACATTGAAACAGCTTTTACAAAAGAGATGAAGTCAAGTGGACAGTTCCCCATTTCTACGTTTTCACAGTATACCAGTGTTCATTTTCTGTTTCCTGTGTTTAGGTATCTCCTGCTTTGGTATGCAAACATTTCTTCCTTTTAAACAATGTTTTTAATGCTACAAATACTTTTTCATTAATATTCATTGATAGGACTTTGTTTAATTAAACTTCTATGAATTGAAGACTTTGGACCTCATTTAGAATATTATGGTTGGTTTATCGGTCCACCGGCAAGCAGAAGGATGAACTCATCTGCCATGGGGAAGACTAACAGCCATACTTGGGAAGATCTTTTTGCCTTCAGCAGAGTCGGTCATGGCTATTCCACGGAAGGAATTGACACTTTGATGAGTGGGCGCCATACTTAATGTGCCTGCTCAGCAAAGGTTTTTGGCTCTCCATGATGGTGCTGAATCTGAACAAAGCACACTAGATAGGGCAGGTTGTCTGAGGCACTTTGACCAACAACCACCTATCCAATGGACCATTGGTCAAATGTTCCAGCCGGTACAGCAAGCATAGGCTCCACTGTCAGAAACAGGGTGGCTACCCCGGTTACAAAAAGAGCAGAGCAAACTGCACCTTTCGCAGGCGGGTCATCTCCCATAGTTTGACTAAGTACCCCATCCACGAACTCTAAATCAGGACATTTGTCACAAAAAGGGCTGTCCATCTTTTGTTTTTCCCTTAACACAGATGTTCTATTAATTACTGAGAAAACTAGTTTGATGTAAACAATATTGCCTTCAGCTGAATTTCTGTGCAAGCTATTCATCCATTGTTTACAGACATACCCAATCTAGACATCCAGAAAATGTATTGGACTTTCACCGGTCTTGTAGGCAAACGAAAGTTGTTCTAGCTTTTCATTCAACAGTCTACAATTCTCCTCTAATTCCTCAATGTCACTGTCCACATTAGCAAACTATTGTCTATGAATCAGTACAATACTTTAAGGCTATTTTTCCAATATTGGGCCTCCAGTATAAATGTGTTTTCAAGTGTGTTTCATATATCACAGTGAGATAATGGTTTGTTCATATATTTCTTTGTTTAAGAACCAATTTTGAAAGTGGTGTAAACTCTTCTCAGTATGTAAAGGACATTTTGTTATAGTTAATGCAACTATTGCTAGAAGGATATACATAGTTGCCATGTACAATAAGGGAAACACATTTTTACAACATACAGATGCTTCAGCGATTAGTGCACATCACTGCATGCAACAGTAAGTCCTGAGTCTGACAAAGCCTAGATCAGACTTCTCCAACGAGTATCTCGAGAGCTACTAGTTGCTCTCCAGCTATCTGTATGTGTCTTTCCCATGCGTAGCTTGGCTTACAGAATTTGAAACTTTTTTTGTTTGAAGTAATGTATGTCTATTAAAATTGAAAAGCGTGTTTTCAAAACTAAAATTAATGTGTTTCCAAAACTAAATAGCTAATGTCTGGAGAAAATGCTTGTATTGCCAAAATACATGCTTAAAGTTCATATTAGAGAAATAAATTATGTGGCGTTGAGGAGAGTTATAACTCAGATATTAACTTGGTGCCAGGTACGGCGGCCATGTATTATCCATGTAGAGGCATTGCACATTAACAAATCATTTTTTTTCTTTACTGCTGCCCCAGCCCCCACATGCCTAATGCACTGAAGAGATCCCTGCGGGTACTCTTGCAAATGTTTGATACCAATGTAATCATGTCTGATTAAAATATATATATAACTTGATTTTTTAGTGGCAGAAAGACTGAGAACATTGCGCCCTCGCCTGGACAGTCAAGGGCAGGTTATAAAACCAAAAACCAAAAACCAAAAAAGACGAGAACGAAGGAAACAAGCAAGAAAACAAAGGACAACAACAAAAAAAGAAAACCAAGGGACCATGGCAACGAAAGAAGTGAGCAACAATAACGCAGTTATCAATCTCTCCAGTGTGGTTCTGGAGAAAGCGGAAGAACAACTTTTATCTTTAGGACTCAACTTCTGTCCGGCCCAGCCTTTTGACTATGCAGCGACACGTATCGATGTCTATCGCTTCATACGTAAAATGAAATTACGCAAACATTTTGCCACACAAACTTTGAAGTCGACTACTGAAATCCCGGTCTCAGCCGATACTAACACCCCGGATGGGGTGTCCGAGGTAAGAGCTGCTGATGTATCTACATATTTAGATCTTAATGACCTCTGCCAAGCCACTAATTCCCAACCATTTACCTCTGAGTCTGAGAGCAACACCCAAACCAGATTGGCAAAGATTAACATTAACCAGAAGGGTGCAGGCATCACGCATTTTAAAAATAAATCCAAATTTGTACCCTTAATGGTTAAAGACGCCATCGACACATTCCATGAGTGTATTACCAACGAAATCAAGTTGTTATACACAAAGTCTTGCAAACGCAACAAAAGTAAATATTACCAACAACAAGCAAAGTACATAGCGCTTATGAAGAAATTGTCTAGTAACCCGAATATTGTTGTAAAAACTGCTGATAAGGGCGGCAATTTGGTAATCTGGGAGAAAAGTGACTATGTGACTGAAGCTTTGCGACAACTGAGCACCACTACTTGTTATAGCAAAACCAACAAGAAAGAATATCTGAATGCCAAGACTGTGTTGGAAAAAATGCTCAGTAGATTTCGGCGAGAGGGATTGATTTCAGGTGAGGAGTATAAATTCATGCACAAAGAGTTTCTGGTCCTCCCTGTTTTTTATCTAATCCCGAAAATACATAAAAATGTCTCGCCTATCCCCGGAAGACCTATTATCTCGGCGATTAACAGTGCTGGAGAGAATGTTAGTCGCTATGTTGATTACTTTTTGCAAGACTTAGTCAAAAAATTACCCAGCTATGTGCGTGACACCGGCGATTTCTTGATGAAAATCAAAGACTTGGAATGGCAAGAGGACATGTTGCTCATTACTTTGGATGTGGAATCCCTTTATACTAGTATTGGTCATCTAGAGGGATTAAGGGCTACTAAACATTTCTTAGACACTCGTTCTGCAGACTTTTACGAACACAACAAAGTCATTTTAGAACTTTTGCACTGGTGTCTTAACAACAATTTTTTCGCCTTTGGGAAGGAGGTATGGAGACAGCTACGAGGCGTTGCCATGGGTTCCTGTTTCTCCCCCAGCTACGCGTGCTTGCACGTGGGCTGGTGGGAGGAACAGGTCCTGGGCATAACACACGCAACTTGGGTGAGAGAGAAGATCATCAAATATCTAAGATATATTGATGATATCTTTATTCTATGGCAGGGAAGTGAAGAGGAAGCTCAGTTGTTCATAAATGAAATCAATGACAACTCCTTAAACCTCCATTTTACTTCACATATTAGTGCCCGCCAGATAGAATTCCTTGATGTACATGTTTATGTGGAACAAAACAAACTAATCTCCACATTACATCGTAAACCTACATCTGGTAACACCCTTTTACATGCTTCCAGCCTCCATCCGAAGCACACTATCTACAGTATCCCTCTAGGCGAAATTCTTAGAGTAAAACGAATCTGTAGCTCCACATCTGAATTTGATAAATGTATTAATGATCTCAGAACTAGATTTTTGGAACGTGGTTATTCCAATCACATTTTCAACCAAGCTTTGGCTAAAGCAAGGTTGAGAAGTAGAGAGAGTTTATTCCTGACACCTGATCCCGACAATGCCGATATTTCCGATGGGTCTGACATCACTACCCACACATGTCCCAGGTTCAGTACCGCTTACAGCAGTGATGAACAGGCCATCAAAAGAATTATCCAAAAAAACTGGCCCATCATTCTCACTGATAATATTCTGAGCCCTACTTTACCAGCTAGACCAGTGGTGACTTTTCATAGAGCTAGGAATATGGGTAGTTCTTTAGATGTCTCTAGTCCAGAATTAAAACAAAAGGACATCTGGTTAAAGGCCAAACCTGGATTTCGGAAATGCTCCACTGTAGAGCTTGTAAATTCGGGGAGAATAAAACACACTACCGTACCCCATTTTGCTCCAGTGACATCCCTATCAAAGGCAGTTATGACTGCAAAACGGAATATGCAGTCTATGTTCTGACGTGCACCTGTGGACTACATTACATCGGTAGCACTAAAGCCCAGGTGCACGTCAGAATTTTACAGCACTTAAGGGCTATACTGCATACTGATCCATCGTATCCTGTAGCACGCCATTTTGCGGCTAAACATAACAAAGATCTCAATTGTTTGAGATACTTTGTAATAGGATCAGTATTGCCCTTACGCAGAGGAGGTAACAGAGAGTTGTTATTGCGACAACTCGAAACACATTTTATATTAGAGTTCGACAGTAAATGGCCCAACGGCCTTAACAATACTGAGGATTTTTACAAGTTCCTGTAGAACATTACGAACTCTATCTGACTATGTCAATTTAGCTGTTCCTCCCTTTGATAGCTGCCTTTCTGCATTTCGTTGGTGGTTTTTCCTTGTCAGATATTCTGCCCCTTGTTCATGAGTAGTCAGGTTCCCTGTTGCTCATTAGGATATACTGCATAGGGCAGATACTTACATCAATACTCTCTCTCTTATTCTTCTAGTTGTGATAGATAGTCAGGTTCCCTGTTGTCTATCACGGTTCAAGAAACACTCATGACCAATAGCACTTTATATGTATAATAAGATGAATTGTTTGCATATTTATGTGTTATTTAATTTTCTATATTGTGCCATATCCATTTTACATCATGGGTTCACGTTCCTTCCCTTCACTTTTATCACATTTTATCACTATTTAATGTTCATAATATAGTCTGACATGTTCTTTTAGAAAATGCCTATATGAAATTTATGGTTTTAGAAATGCAATTTTAGATAAAAAACATAGAACAGTCCCTGATTTTATCACGGGTAATAATAATGTTTTTTGTTTTTTTTTCTCAGTGCTTTCTATGAAATTCCATGAATTTGATATCTATAGTCTTGATGAACATGCAGTCTGCACTTTATCTTTAGCCTCTTTTGCACACTAGGCATGGTTTGTCGTAGCTTGTTTGTGGTTGTTAGTTTAAATTGCTCCGTCAGGCCAATAACTTCATGGACAAAGGCTGATTCCTTTGTAATAACTATGTTCATATTGGTTTCCTCTAGTTAATTTACGCTGAGCTATGCGGTCCGGAAACCTGAGCCGCTATTTTTTTTTAAATCGTCTGCTGGCACTGGGAATGGTGTATTTTCCAACACGTAAAGGAAACGAGGCAGTGCCATCATTTTAAAAAGTGCCACTTTTCCCAATAATGTCAACGGAAGGGGACCCCAGACCGTATGGAGGCATCTCTTTTTAGGAGTTCCAGGGGGGGGGCGCTAGGTTCCGTTTTGTAAATTCGCCCGGGTCCACTGTGATATAGATACAGAGGTACTTAAAGGCCTCTTCAGAGATCTGCAGCTGGCAGTCCTGTGGGAGTTGCGTCGGCGGACCATGGAGTACAAATAGTATTGATTTTGACCAGTTTATTGTGTACCCTGAAGCTCGCCCATAACGTTTGCATATGTTCAGGAGTACCAGAATGGACCGCCTAGGGGGGGTCAGGTAGAGTAAAACATCATCTGCATACAGCGAGGTGCGGTCCTCCCAGTTTTCTGTCCACTTAATACCTCGGAGCATTGGTTCCCATCTGATTCAAGCCACCAGCGGTTCTAACACTGGAGCGAAAAGCAGCGGTGACAGCGGGCAACCCTGACGGGTGCCATGGGTCAATGGAAAGTCATGGGATATATGATCATTCGTCGTCACATGCACCTATATATCCACCAAGCACATGACTTCAGATGCAGATGATGCACAAAGGAGCTGAATGACACCACCTGCGGTTGGCTCCCACTCTAGCACAAAACTGCACAAAGGACAGGGGAGTGACCACCCCCTGTCCAGCTCCTCTCTAGGGAGGTGCCCCAGAGTTCCTCCAGGTGGTCACTTGATTCCGCCATGTTGAATCTTGGCCCCTGGGAGCATCTGGCTGGCTAGGACATCTGAGTAGCGTACCTGACCCCAGAAGAGGCCCTTCCCCTTTGTGGGGTTACTTAAGGGCTTCCCTGAGGGCAGGCCCTTAGATTTGTCCCTACAACAGCTTATGGAACAGACCGCTTGTTTTCGGAAGCTTGTTCAACGACTCTTCAGCTGGTGGACACTGGAACTCTACAGTTTTTCAAGTCAGGAACCATGACAAGACTGCTCCCAGTAGGAAGATTCCTGCTGCATCTTCGTCCCTGTGCTTCTTCAAGATCTGCAACTCTGAGGCAGTGCATCCTCTGAGTCATCAAGGACTCCCAGCCAGAAGGAATCTCCCTTGAAGTGAAGGAGTCACTTCCCTGCATCCGCAGGCATCTTGACATCGAAGACCGGTTTGCTGATCCGGTTGTCCCACGGACATCACCTGGCTCTGCAACACAGGTGGTGGTTTGTTTGTTCTCCAGAGGTCTAACCAGTCTTCCCTGCAAGTTGTGAGACTGTAATCCCTCTCCATCCAAAGGTGACCGCCTCCCTGTGCACAGCATCTGTTTGTCGTTGCCAAGGCTTGTTGGCTCTCTTCACTGAGTATCTTCCAGCTCCAAGCAGCTTCTGCCTCAAGCGCTACACAGCTACAAGCATGTTGTCCTGCCTGTATCTCTTGCCTCGTGGGGCTCTTCTTCTGTGTGCTACTGAGGCTTCCTTGCCTCCTCATGTGCCTGGTGCCAGAGGGTCCTCGAAGGGGCTTCACCGTTTCCTGCTGGCTCTCCATCGTGCTGGGGGCCAGTCCCGACTTACTCTTGCTGGTTTAGTCCCTCAGATCTTGCTGGTCTGCATCTCTGATCTTCATCCGCAAACTGTTGTTTGTGTTTGCCAAGGCTTGTTGGTGATCTTGGCGGTCTCTGACCGTCCTGCACTCGACCGGCGAGGGACAGCTTGTGAAAGACTACTGGTCTTCTACAACGCCGCTTGGTCTTCACAGCTGCTGTTTTCTTCTCACTGCACCTCAGCACGAACCACAGCTGGTACCAGAGCTGGTATTGTGCTCCAGTGCCTCCTGGTCACCTCCAGGTTGTTTGGACTCTCTGCTTTTAGGTGGATCCCCAAGCAGGGATCCACCCACTAGACACAAGGGGGGAGGTGGGAGGGACGGCCCCTTGGGCAAGGGCCTTTGCTCCCCCCACATTATTTGGCAAAGTTTAGTCGCAGCCCCCAATCTCCCCCCCCTGGGGGGCAGAAAGCCCGCTAGCGCCAGGGATATTTTTCCACAATTTTACTAAAGGTGGGGGCATTGGCATGCCTGTTACCAAAAGTACAGCTTTTCTGCGCCCCCCACCAGGGGTCAAAAAGCCCACTAGATGCCAGGGATTTATTTTGGGCATTGTAATTAGGGTGGGGCTGTCCAAAACAGGCATGCCATTGCCCCCCAATAAAAATTACAGTCTTTATTCCCCCTGGGAAGCTCATGGGGGCAGTAGCCCAAAGCTGCCCCCAGTCGCAGAAAGCCCTCTAGAAACTAGGGATTGTTTTTGTATTCATGTAGGGGTGGAGGCTTTCCAAAATGGGCATGACAATACCCCTACCCCCACAGAGAAACTCCAGTCTTTCTGGTGTCCAATGCATAATTGGCTAAAAACTTATTTTAAAAAAAAATTACCTCTAAGAATTCTCTGTGTTTTCGGCTCTTCCCAGTTACAGGTCCTTGCCCCACCCACACAAGTGAGGTATCATTTTACTCGGGAGACGGAGGGGAACGTTGTGGGGTAGGACATGTTTGCCGTCACAGTGATTCCACCCACAAATATGTGGAAAATTAGTTTTTTTCAGCTACATTTGAGGTTTTGGGTAGGAAAACGTTGGGGGATCCACGCAAGCCATACCTTGCTGGACTCCCCCGGGTGTCTAGTTTTTCAGAAATGTGTGGGTTTTGTAGTTTTACAAGATGGCCGCATAGCCCGGGGCCAAAAACCCAGGTGACTCCCCTTGAAAAACCAGGTTGTTTCATGATAAGTCGTTTTGATGTCTCCTCAATACGTTTTGGGCCCTTGCCTGTCGCGGGTACTTGACCCACCCACACTGAGGTACCATTTTCATCGGGAGACCTGGGGAAATGCTGGGTGGTAGGAAATTTGTGTATCCACGCAGATTCCAGAACTTTCCCACACAGAAGTTTGAGAAAAAAGTTATAACAGGAAAGAGTATACTAATAGTGGCTGGGTAATTCAATTGTACTTTTGAACCTGAAACAGCTACCCCCCCTAATTAGACTGCAGATCAGGATAGCCAGTCAAAAATCCCGGAGATTGATCTCCAGAGTGTTAAATGAACTCTTAAAGCAGCCCAGGTGTTGGCATTGACTCTGAATGTTGACAGTCAAGCCACAAATGGAAGGCCACCTTCGGATAGGCATGGTGAAATGACCTACATTAGACCAGGTCACATGGGCAGGATTGATGATTTTTTAGTTGATATGAAGCTCTGGCCCTCTTTACTGGAAATGGTAGTAGTGGACAGGACGGATCGTGACCACAAGGCCAAAAGTCTGACACTAATGGGCAGTTCCGTAGTGAAACCTGTATTCTTAGGTAGCCCGTACATGGGCGACCTTTCCCACACTAGCAACTGCAAGACATGGTCAATAACCATTTAGTATTAGAGACAGTTGTGAGGAAGGATGAGAAGGAGGTTGAAATTTTACATGCACTTCCCTTAGCACATATAAATGTGATAATGAAAGACACTCACGAAGTGCTGTACCCACAGATAGGGGATCTCTTAGGACACAGGAAACAAACTGAAAGGGAAAAGCCTAAGATTGTAGCCAGGTATAATAATGCATGTAGATCAGCTAAATCAGAGCTTTTAGCAGCAGCTAAATCCAATTATAGGCCTGAATTGGTGAGGTGCAGGACTGAGTACATGAGGGGATTTGCTCAAGCAAAAAAGGTTATGGGTTGTAGACCGCTCTACGTGAAGCACTGACAGATAAAGACAGTAAGCCTTTTTGGAGAATAGCCTCTGTATGTGCAAATGGCCCTAAAACAGACCTAGTATTGTGTGTGCAACTACAGGAGTGAGTAGTCCACTTTAGTAGATTATATTCATGTTACAGCCCCCAAGAGCAGGATGATGAAGTCCTACTGACTGTGTTTGAATCCAGTAACCCAAGTGCCTTAAAATGCAACCCAAGTGAAATGTTAGCTGCCATTTAAGTCTTGCCTCACATCCAGAGCTCTGGCCCCGGATAGAATCCCCAATGATTTATATAAGGCCAACCCAGAAGAATGGGGGGCATACATTAATCTTTTATCAAATGCAGTACTCTCGGTTATGAAATCCCCTCATCGAGGAAACTAGCGGAAATCATCCCAACTTTCAAGAAGGGGGAATCAGAGTAACCCTGGGAACTACTGGCCCATAATGCTTGATTGACTCCCTTCAAAAGATTTTTGGGAAAACAGATACTCGTTCACCTACAGGAAAATGACGCACTGTCTAATTGGCAGGCGAGCTTTAGAAACAATGTCAGTACTATCCACCAGGTCTTTAGATTTATTTGTATTTTTGGGGGGAAATGGCAGTAATCAACAGGGGCAAATTATATGTGGCCTTTATTGATTTACTGGCCGCCTTATAATTGGTCCCTAGGGGTAAATTTTGGAGGGTCCTGGAAGCAATGGACATTTTTGCAAAGTTACTGGACATATTGGGGTGAATAAACTTTGCCCAAGATTGGGGGAGGGGATGGACAACTGACTGAGCCAATGAGAATCAATTGTGGATTCAGGAAGGGGTGTGTCCTCACCCCACACCCTGTTTTCTCTGTATATTAACAGGGTGGTGGATTATCTGAATAGGGATGGATATGGTGCGCCTAAAGTTGGGGAGAGAAGGGTGCCTGCCCTCCTCTTCGAGGACGACACCCTATTGATCCCAAAGTCATCCCAGGGGCTCCAACAGTTATTAACCAACGTTAATACTTCCTGTAGCGAGCAGGGGCTGGAGCTAAATAGTTCCAAGGCCAAATTTGGTCTGGGAAGAGGCTGCAACCGTGTTTCCACAGATCAGCGTAATCGATCCGCTAACAAATCCTTACTACCATTATTCAGCCGGGAAGGAAGTACAACCGGCAGAGAGCTTTTGATCTCCTTCTCATTGCCAGAAAGCCCTGAAGAGGTCTAGGGGTACTTCCCCAGACGAAACATGTGTGGGCTGGACAATCGTTCGGGATTAAATAACACACTAATAATCCTGATGGTTCATTGTGATTTTTAATACATGTTTGTACAGTGAATGTCCTTTTGCGTTAATGTATGACAAAGTAAATACTCAGCGGCTATATGCAGACATGTGCACAGGCCTATAGTATTTGTGTGAGACCTTTGGTCTGAAAATCAGGGGGTTCAGGGTCGCCCCCCTCCGGTTAGCACCATCCTACGATAACGAGAGCCAAATCTACGTACACTCGTTGCAGGCGCCAATTTTCTATCACACACGTTCAAAACCATATCCTTTGCTGTGAAGATAATAACCACTTTGAACTATGGAAGGCCGTATGGTCCAAAGTAATCTTCTTCCACTTTTTCAGTCACTTATCCTTCAACCAAAGACAGGTCATGCATTTTGGAGTCCAACCACAAGTAATCCACCACTGTCCTAGAATAATTAAATACTGATGATTTTGCGCTGGAATGTACGCTTAATATCTTAGTCAAGAACACTGCAGTATTGAGTAGCCTCAAAACTAATAAAACTGGTGATAAACCTGTTTGGTCAAAAACGGCAGAACTAAAAACCGCAGTCAGTCATCTCTACCTAAGCCACACCAGAGAGTGATTAGCTTTATGCCTATCAATATTTACCTGCCGAGGGTCATGTCAATAAGGGTTCCCTAGCTATTACTTGAAAACCCAGTTGAGCACATCCAATCATTCGTCTGAGTAACCCTTCTATGTCATCAATTTTCCAATGGAGTCTGTAATGTCGAATCCAGTTTTTAATACATAAAGAGGACTGTATTAGTCCCACAGGCTTAGTCCTTGGTACTTTCTCCTCTCTGCACCTCATCCACTGGCAACATAAATACAGATGATATGGTTCCATAGAGTGAAAAACATACAATAAGATGCAAATATTATCAAATAAAATGTATAGGTTGATATCTATGTTAAAATCTAATTAGCCTCTTAAATACACATCAGTGTCAACTAAAGTATATAGTAAAGAATTATTTACAACACTACTTGCTGCAGTGATCCTGAAAGGAGAGAAAGTTAAATTATACTACCTCCCTAAACTAGGGCCTTCCTCAACAGACAGCAAGAGAGATTTTTTAAGAAGTTAGTATCCACTGTGAAAGGTTAAATTCCACCGAAGAGACAGAGGGAATGGTGCCATTTGCCCACTGCATTGATTAGTGCCTAAAAGTTAAGGTTATTGCGCAAGGAAAAGGTAAAGAGATTTCACACAATCCACAATGGTAGGATTAGCAGCATGAGGGAGCTGAGCCAACTTTGGTTTGGGAAGATTAGGTAAGGAAATCAGAGGGTACTCTGTTTTTGCAGATTTCGTTTAAGGTGGTGATGCAACATCCAACATTGAGTATCATCAAGACCATGAACTCAGAAGCATTATAGAAGAGGTTTTTTAGACAGAGCAAGATATTGTTGGCATAAAAGTGAAGTGTAAAGCTAGAGTGACTGAAGATGGAAGCAATTAGAGGGGAGGAGATAAAACAGAGCCTTGGGGAACCCCTTGTTGTAGTCTCACAGATGTGGGGAGAAAGTTGGTCACGTTTATGTATCGACAACAGTCGCCTAAGCATGCTCAGAACCAACAGAGCACTGTGTCATTCAGACCCATTCTATCTTTGAGGATGTTCAGGAGAATGGCTTTATCCACCATACTGAAAGCTGTTGAAAGGTCAAAATGTATGCTGGGTAAAGAGTCATCTTTATCCAAAACGGAGAGTCAAGCAGCCATTCGTAAAGTTAAAGTCTCTGTGTTGCATGTTGTCATGTAGCCTGACTGGGCTTAGTATTGACGTTGTTTTCCTCTTGTCTATTTAGATGATGTCCAAATCTTTCTTGCTTTACCTGTCTTCATCCCTCAATTCCAAACATATTCTCAAGTTAAATCCACTATTGGATAGCTGGCAGCCTTTTCATTAAATTCAATCATAAATAATCTGTTTCTCTACTGTATCTGCATACATCCTCATCCAGAAACCATGAGGTTCATTTTAACTTGAGCATGGAAACTTTTATAACAAAAGCATAGGTGCCTCATTAAATTACTGAACATATGGAAAATCTGGCATTACTTTTTATTTCATTTCATGGAGCTAAGACACAGCTCTCCTAACCGGTCCTCATTAAAACTGGACTTCTATCTGCTAACAGTCTATTAGTAGGACTCCTTGAGCTCCTGCCTTACTGGACAAGGTATCAAAACTAATACTAAGGCCTTTTACATTACCACAAACTCCCTCATATATCTCTAAGCCATTGGACTATCAGCAAAAGAAGGTGCTCTTTAGACGAATTTTGATCCCGGTTTTGAAATATATAAAATGCCCTTCCCCGAAGTAACTCTCTCAACTTATTTATTGATAAGTTGCAACATGCACATTATGCTCTGAAGAAGGGATACGTTTCTGATTATTGAACTTGAACATTCTGGAGTCTGGGAAAGGTGCGAATGAAGCTGACACTCTCCCTCACAACCAAAGCTTCTATAAGATTTAGACGAAATACTTTTTTCTGTGGTCTGACATGGCTCTTTGTGGTAAGAAGGGGGCATCCCTCTCTTTTTGGAGGCTGAACATCTAATTTTCCTTATAGAGAGGTCTGGACTTTGACAGCTCTTTCAGACATGGTTAGGCTAAGGAATATTTGACTTCCCCTTCAAAGACAGACTGCATTAATGAATGCTCGTCATTAGAGGTAGAGCCACACTTTAGCTTCAATCACTGTAATCACGTCATACATTAGTCACATCATTTGGTGCCATGTTAAAACTCGAGGACTTATGGAGAGACCTGTTCAGACATTGAGGAAAATAGTTTTCTGACTAAAAATACAAAAAAGATACATCCCTCATGAAAAGAAGCAAAAACAAATGCTGGAAATTAATGGGAGATCTGGATCTTGACTAGGGTACGTGATCCCTTTAAGAAGCTGCAACACCATGTGCATTGGACAAATGCTGATCTGGAGCTGAAGATGCAACAAAAATGCCCAGACATACCTGGACGTTTGAGCTTAAATTCCCTTTTATGGCAGCCCAAGAATAATTTGCAAACCACTGATCCCCGTTTATATTGGCATAGAGAGATAAACAATGGAAAGGAATGCGACCAAGAGTAATTACGAGTAAATGACATTAATTCAGGCATTCCATTCATGTTCTTGATTTCCTCACTGGAGCCCTGACAGCCTCTCCTAACACCTGCACAAAGCTATTACTGTTAATAATTTGCCAGAACCACTGTGTGGGGGTGGGGATATACAGAAGAGGGATGTGAGGGAATAAGTGATTAATAAAATAGAGTCTTGCTTCTTTTAGAGCACAACTTTCCAAACTGTGTGGCGCGACACGTTACTGTGTCGCGCCCCTTGTGTAGGTGTGTCGCGCGATCAGCATACTGTTTAGATCACCCCCGCAGGCCTTCCATCAACAGGCAGAGTGGCGCTTCAGGGGCTCTAAGATGAATAACAAAAGTCTTATTAGCACGTTAAATGGTCTTTTAAAGACCTGTGAAATATGCTCGGATGCGGCTGTGTGTGTGCCCGGGAGCCGTAATATTCCCGTTTGGTGTCAGACCCGGCACACACCCTCTTTCGCAGCCCCACTCCGTTTTCTTTTGATATATGTTGTAAGCTTGTGAGAACGAAGGGTCTTTGCGGGGTCGAAATCTTTTTTTGCAGCATGGGGCATGGATTGGTTTCAGAGGAGGTCTCGTGTGGGAAGAGCACTTTCTTTATAAGATGGAAGGACGTACAGCTAAAAAAAATGCTTACCTGTATATTACTACGGCGGCTATGGAGATGGAACACAAGTTTACACAATTAGAGAAAAGTTAGACTATTGCGGTGGCTAAGGGGGGGGGGGGGATCGCTTGCAGGTGGAGCACACAGGAGGGGTGAGACGAGGGTCGCATTTCGGCAAATTTGGGCCAGAGGACTGACAGGAGACGAATTATAACTTAAGGGGGGAGCCATGCTGCCCAGGAGGCTTTGAGATAAGGATGACGAGGTGGGCCTCCCAGGGATTCCTTGGGCATCCGGACACATCTGCTGGGGCAAGGGGGAGGTCGGCTGGGTGCCTGGCACTAATGGGTGCACTATCCGTAATGCATGGGTTCACTAGTGGAGTCCTGGTCTATGGGCAAACATGGGGTCGTTAGGGGTGGGGTAGGATCGGACCCCAACACTGGAAACGAAATTTGGCCTAAGAGGAGCGCCCAGATTGCAATAGGCAGTGCTGACATGGGGGAAACATGGACCCAGGGATGGCACATTTTGGGCCGCTTTGCAGCTGCATCTCGGAGGCTTACCTCCCAGTAAAATAAACGGCAGTGTACTGGGGTGAACTTCATTATTTGCGCAAGTAATAAACACCTTGTGGCGATCCCAGGAGAGGATTGTGAGGCGTTGGTTTCACTGTTCTAGAAAGCCGTTATCCCTCTCCTATAAGGCACTGGTTTCACCTCCATAGGCTTTGTTTTCACTGTCCTTTGTTTTCACTGTCCTAGAAAGCCGTTATTCTGGATAGTATGTGCTTGTTCTATTTTTTACTTTTAGGGTAGAAAGGGTTGTTTGTTGCTCTGGGGAGGTGGTGGGAGAGAATCGATGTTAAATTTCCATGTGTTGGTTGATAATGTCTGGATATGTGGAACGGGAGGAGCACGGAGGGCGGTGAGTGGTAGAACTCTCATGGTTGAGATGCTTGTGAGGGTTACAAAGTATGAGCAGAGCGCTGGTGTTGGGGAGGCAGGTCACAGTGGGTTTATGCTTTTTGTCTATCACTAGCAGCGGGCAATGAGCTAGGATAGTAGTTAAGACCAATATGCTGATTTAAAGGGTTAAATATGGATATAATATGGTTAGTTTCCTCCATTAGTTGACTGGTGTTATGTGGACAGATATAAAATGGCCTGTGTTAATTGGACCCGTTTAATTTCTCTCTGTCGGGACTGAGTGTGCTAATAGCTGGATAACTCCTGTGCACAAAGGGCTGTCTCACCGGCCAACCTTGAAGCTGGCTGGGGTTCAAGGGTTCAAGTCTCGGCGGGAACATAACAGGGGCTCAACATCCTGTGATTCCGGGCAAATCAGCAAGGTGAGATTTCAGTGATTTTAAATCACTTAAATCTCTCCGTGCCTAACAATGAATGTGCCCGTCTGTAATAAAGCAGTGCAGCTGGGGCTCATGTAAAGCGCACAGATACCTAACCTTAGTGTCGAGTTTGTGCTATACAAAAACAAACATACAGCATGATTGCCCCCCTCGTTTGTTTCTGCTGATGGTATGCTGCTCTCTTTGTCGAAGAGGCTCTTCCTGCGCATTATGCCTTTGCCACCACGGCATTCCACTGATTGTAGAGTCCTGGAGAGAAATTCGCAGGGTGATCAAGGCAGCAAGGTGTGTAGGAATAGCTCGATGGCAGTGCCCACGCTAAATGACATTGCAACGTTAACTTAGCCTGCCTGTTTGTGTTATCCGTTTATCATATCTGTGCAGGTGAGAGGTGTTTATGCTGCTGGGAGCATGTGTGACTGTGGGTCAGAATACATTAATTTATGGATTGTGCAAAATGTTTCATTGACTAGCGAGTGTGAGTTACACTGTGCTGTCAGGTTTGCAGGATAATACCTGAGCATCAATGGCTCTTTATCAGCCTGGCTGCTACTTTCTAAAGCAGCTGAAAAAGTCGTATCTTTACCAGGTGAGGTAGAGCCTGTTGATGTAGTGGAGTTGTACTACTCACACGGTACTCTGGTGCTGAGATGAGGAACTTGTAGATAAGCCTGTGAGGGCAGTTTAGGCCCAGCAATATTTGCTTTATTAACCTTCCTGCTTCCTCAAATTTGCTTAAAAATGCAGTTTGTCCACTCTTTTTTCAAAATGTTCTTGGGGACAATGCCCCCTTAGGCTGCTCGAGCCGCTGTGCAGTACGACAATAATGTTACGCATCGCCACTTTCAAATGTCACCAGCCACCACTGCGTCTGAGCCGGGGCTGACACACGCGACGGAGGGGGTCTGGTGGGGAGGGATTCATTTGTGGATAGTCCATTTGGCAAAGGGCTCTTCAATGGGTGAATACGGTGGGTTATTGGGTCCAGGGGGTTGGCCTGGGGTTTGGGGCAGCCCCGGGATCGCGGTGCATTGGAAAGAAAAGCTGCCAAGAAGCTCTATAGAAGCTTTCACATTTACATCATTCTGTACGCTGCGGCTTGTAACCATACGAAAACAAAAACATAAACAATTAGGTTCAATGGAGAATGCCCTTGTGAGCCATGGGCATGGAGGAGTGCGGGGGAGGGAGTGGGAAAGGGGCGCTGCGCACCTGTGCACCACCAATACAGAAAAATATTAAAACGATTTAAGAATGAAAGCAACATTTTTTCCTCTTTGTCACAGACCCTTATGGAACCCACAGAATATGTTGGTCAGGGGGAGAGGGAGGGAGTGAGACAGACAGGGAGGAAGATAGAGAGGGAGGAAGACAGAGAGAGAGAGGGAGACAGACAGGGAGGGAGACAGAGAGAGTGAGAGAGACTGAGGGAGACAGAGGGAGAGAGAGGGAGACAGAGAAAGTGAAACAGACAGAGGGAGACGGAGGGAGAGAGAGTAAGATGGAGGGAGAGGGAGGGAGACAGAGAGGGAGGGAGACAGAGGGAGGGAGAGAGTCAGAGGGAGAGGGAGTGAGACAGAGGGAGGAAGACAGACAGGCAGGGAGACAGAAAGGGAGTGAGAGAGAGGGAGGGAGGGAGACAGATGGAGGGAAAGGCCACCTCCGCCACTGATTCCCTCACTAGTTCCCTTTAACAGTGCCCCATAAGTCTCTATAACCACTGTCTCTCAGATTTCTATGTCTGACAGCTGTCGAATAGTCTTACTTTTATGTCGATGGTTAGTGCAAACTGTAGTCCTACTTCTATGTGGAAAGAATAGGCTTGAGTATTGTGTGGAAAAGCAAACCCAGCTGAAGCCAGGATACTAGATCAAAAGTGTGGCCATGAAGAGCAGAATTTTACGAGACAGAATTCCTCCAAGAACATGCAACATTTTGGGATTCTAGACCACAGAGATTTAGTCTAGTGCCAAAACTGGTGACCTAGTGATCTGGAACTTTTTGTTTTAATTCCAGCTCTGGCACTTGACTTTAAAATGTGTGATTCTGGGCAAATAAGTTGACCTCACTGTGCATAAAATTGTAAATATGTGTGGAATGTAACGTGATTGTAAATATATAAAATGTAATATCACAAATGTACAAATCTCCTGTTCATGCTCTGTTACCAATCATGTGGGTTTTCTTCAGATCCATACAAACATACGTACATTATCTGGTGGTGGGTGTGTGTGTGGGATTGTGTGCGTGTGTGTGTGGGGTTGTGTGTGGGTGTGTGTGTGGGTATGTGTGTGTGGGGTTGTGTGTGTGGGGGGTTGTGGGGGTGGGGTGGGTTGTGTGTGTGTGTGGGGGGGGGGTTGTGTGTGTGGGTTGTGTGTCAGGTTGTGGGTGGTTCGGGCTAGCTCGCTGCGCTCACTCGCGTTACCGTGTCCCTGAAAAAAAATTCACAAAAAGGTGTGTCACCAACATGAAAAGTTTGGAAAGCTGTGTTTTAGAGCAATATCACTTATTGGACATATACATTTAATGAGTTACAACTGTCATACTGTACCCAGCCCCAAACCTACAACTTGTCTACTAATCCTGCTATCTCTGCCATCTACACAAAAGAAGCCATGAACAACCAGTTACATACAACAGCAACGGTGCTTCAGTGCACTAGACCAAACAATAATATCCACCCAGAATACTATTCAGTTCTCCTTAACTTCCCCTAGACCAGAAGAAAAAAACTTGACA
Source organism: Lissotriton vulgaris (assembly GCF_964263255.1). NCBI lineage: Eukaryota > Metazoa > Chordata > Amphibia > Caudata > Salamandridae > Lissotriton > Lissotriton vulgaris. The sequence continues at coordinate 518,238,186 of NC_141697.1, read as the reverse complement.
TGCATTCGGCCCGGCTACTAGAGATTGAAGCAAACTTTGGTACTTGAACTGGCACGTAGTATGCCAAGACAAGTAAAAACCATACAAAGGGCAGGCATCTTTAACAGTGAATGCAAGCATCATGAGTAATGCCATTCCTCAGATTCAGGTTCACAAGGCTCAACAAAGCAACCACATTTTGAACAGTGCTGTGAATCTAAACAGGTGAATGTGTGAGGAAAAACGCATAACTTTGAAGAAAAAATAATTTTAAGGATACAAATGTTTTGTAGCATGGATATTCAACAAAAATGTAATTGCCATCATCTACTTCAAACTTACCAACTTTTGACCCATCTACATTTTCCTTTACTTTCAAAAGCTGATTTTGAAATGGAACATGAACATCATTTGACATAGGGACCGGAGGAAATCTGCGAGGAGCTGGTGTTTCCAGAGGGGATTTTGTTTTGCTATGGTCAGAGTCCACAAGCTGAGCAGAATTAACTTTTATTAATAAAAAAAAAAAAGAAAAAGGGAATGTTTTAATGGAAAACACTTACTTCTTACAAAACAATATCAACCAGGCAGTAATTTGACATTAAGGTCAATAATAACTGTTTGATTTAGAAATAATTAGATTGTAGTTTTAAGTATTTCAACCTCGGTGCTGGGTTATGTAAAGGTCAATAAATATTCAGACTTTTCAGAAAAGACAAAAATACCATTCTAAAAGCCAATGCGGAATAATCTACACAAATCAATTCGTAGTTCATTTAATTTATTTACATATTCAAGATCAACCTGGACTATTTGCATAGATCGCTCACATCTCTTACGCGCAGAGGAAAATAGACAGAAAGCTAAACAAAAGAGGAAAAATAAATCAAATATATAATAACTAGATTTAAATATTGAAAATGAACTAAATACTGTACCGTTGTTCTCTCACTCCGATCCAATTACTTACTGATGGTCTTCCTTATTCTGATGAACTTTTTCCCTCATCAAAGGCCTTACTTATTTGACATTAGCCTTTACTATACCTCTCTTACTTTTTCCTTGTCTTAGTCCTTATTTATCTGAGAATAGCCTACTAGCCTCTAATTTGTCTCCTTTTGCAAATAACTGTATATAATGTAATGTGGCTAGCAAGTTGACAATACATAATACAGAGGTGCGCCCATTATAAGGCGTTTTGGCCAGGACACAAATATAACTAAGTTATAGCTATAACTGTAGAATTTATACGGTTTTTGTAATTTAGGTTGGTTTTGTATTGAAATAATAAATTAAGTTTTCCTAACTATAACTAAGCTTTGACCTTATTTTTCATTAGATAAATATATATATATGTGTGTATATATATATATATATGTGTGTGTGTATATAATATATATCAAATCCTGTCCGCAGTCTTGCTCCAGCAAAAGTTTTCAGGAAACGGACTACCACACAAGATGATGATTTTTAAAGTGCGTTTATTTTCTCCACAACATGGCGCGTGTCGACCGGGTCACCCCGGTCTTGAGATATATATATGAGATATATATCACATACTGGCGATCGCCAGTAGGAAGTTATAGTTAGGACCTATTTTCATAGGAAATCCGCAACATTCTATTCCCAATAACTTTGGCGCCGGTTAACGAATCTTCACGAAATTTTTAAAACTCATGGGGCGCTCCGGTCCGCTCCTATCCTGAAAGTCTCAGGGTGATTCGTCAAGCAGGGGAACGAGAAAAAAGGGGGGTCCCAGAACGTGTTTTCCCCATGCAGTTTTTCATAGGAACCTTTAGTCGCAGCTACAGCCCAAACTGCAGAATGGGATTACACCAAATTTGGCAAAAAGGTAGCCCTTGGTTCAGAGTCGTGCCTTTTGGTTAAATGGTGTAAATCCATTCAGTAGTTCTTGAGAAAATCAAAAGGAAAATCAAATATATATCTATGGCCGGGAGGATCCCTGCTGAGCACGAGCTGTATGCTAATTGGCTGTCAACAATCCAAACCAGGAAGTGTTGGCAGCCATCTTGTGCCTCGGTAGAACCATGGCTCAAGAAAACAGAAGGAAGGGTAGGGCAGGGTAGAAACACCCTGACCCCCAAAGGGGCCCCCCAGCACCAGGGACCACCACCCGGAGCTTCATGAGAAAATGTGCTCATAGCCCTCCCCAGCCCCGGGGACAGCCAACCCCGGGGCTTCTTTAAATTAGGTGTGGGGGGCTCTCAAGCCCTCCCAGCCTCAGGGACCGCCACCTCCACGGGCTCTCAATATTTAAGTTGGGGGGTCCGTGACGGACCTCCCAGCCCCGGGGACCACCACCCCCCGGGGCTCTGTAGATTGTGGGAGGGGGCCCCACGACCCCCTCCTGGAGCCTGTGATGGCCCTGGGGACAGCCACCCCCCAGTGCCGGCTCCTGCAGTGTTCCGGGGTGCCCACCCCCGGGACACTGTAGTTTGCTATGGCAGGGCAGGAGCTTCGCGGCTCCCACCCCGCCGTAGCCAACTTGGTTTGAATTTTGAAAGAGAGAGAGGGAAACCAAATCGCTTTTCCACGCGGGGAGCTGCACCTTAGCAGCTTCCCATGTGGAAAAGCAATGCAGGCTCCCGAAGGATGCTGGGAGCCGGCGGGACCGTGGGGGATTGGAGACCCCCCATGGTCTCAAACGGAGAGGGCCGGCCCCGGGGGATGGGGTCCCCGGGGACATATAATCTAAGGAAGGGGGAAAGGCAGCCCCCCTCCAAAAAAAATAACAATATCGCCATGCCCTGGGGGATGGGGTCACCGGGGCAGATTTTGGCCTCGGGAGGGGGGCCACGTGGCCCCCTTCCCAAAAAATAAATACATTTGGGGGCTGGCCCTGGCGGATGGGGTCCCCAGGGCCAAGAATATTAGGGGAAGAAGGGGGGCCACACAGCCCCCCTTCTTAAAAATAAAATAAAAAAAAAGGACCAGCATCGTGCCGGAGGCTACACCCCCCTCAATTGAGCACTCGCGGGGAAAGAATTCTGCTTGAAAACTGGGGGTCCCTGGGGTCCAACTAGCCCACCAGCAACCTCCAGTATGCGCCAGGGGACTGCGTTGCAGAGAGGGGTTCTGATGCCATGCCCCTTTTTACGCCTCTCTGCAACGCAGCTCTGTGGCGCTTACTGGACGTACCTAGTGGGCTAGTTGCACCCTAGGGACCCTCAGTATTCAAGGGGAGTTAATTCCCCAACTTAAAACGCCACAGGCGCATTTGCACAGTGGTGTGGGGAGGGGGGCGGGCCTGAGTTGACGTGTGCAAACACACCCTGTGGCACACTTTAAGTTGGGGAATTAATTCCTCTTTAATCTTGAGGGTCCCTGGGGGCCAACTAGCCCACCAGGTACCTCCAGTAAGCACCACGGAGCTGCGTTGCAGAGTTTTATAAAATAGGGCGTGGCCTCTGTACACCTGTCTGCAATCAGCTCTCTGGTGTATACTGGAGGTACCTGGTGGGCTAGTCGGCCTCCAGGGATCCTCAGGATTGAGGAGGAATTAATTCCCCAACTTAAACCGCGCCACAGGGTGTGTTTGCACACGTCACCTCAGGCAATGCCCCCTTCCTTCACCACTGTGCAAACGCAGCCCGTGGCGCTTTTAAGTTGGGCTATTAACTCTCTTTCAATACCGAGGGTCCCTGAGGGCCAACTAGCCCAACAGGCATCTCCAGTATGCGCCAGGAAGCTGCGTTTCAGACAGTTGTTCAGAGGCCACGCCCCTTTTTACACCTCTCTGGAACACAGCTCTGTGGCGCTTACTGGACGTACCTAATGGGCTAATTTGCCCCGAGGGACCCTCAGGATTCAAGGGGACTTAATCTCTCAACTTAGAACGGCCACAGGGAGCGTTTACACATTGGTGAAGGGAGGGGACGGGGCCTGAGGAGACGTGTGCAAACACGCCCTGTGGCGCGTTTCAGGTTGGGGAAATAATTCCTCTTAAATCAAGAGGGACCCTGGGGCCAACTAGCCCACCAGGTGTTTCCACTAAGCGCCACTGCACTGCGTTGAAGAGAGGTGGTGCAGGCTGTGCTCCTTTTTACACCTTTCTGAAATGGTGCTTACTGGACGTACCTAGTGGGCTAATTTGCCCTGACGGCCCCTCAGGGTACAAGGGGAGTTAATCTCCCAACTTAAAACGGCCCTATGGCGTGTTTTAAGTTGGGGAAATAATTCCCATTCAATACTGAGGGCCCATGGGGGCCAACTAGCCCACCAGGTGCTTCCAATAAGCGCTACTGCGCTGCATTGAAGAGAGGTCGTCCAGGCCATGCCCATTTTTTCTGCAACTCAGGATTCAAGGGGACTTTATCCCCCAAATTAAAATGGCCACAGGGCGTGTTTGCACACGTCAGCTCAGCCCCCGCCTTCATTCACCAGTGTGCAAACGCGCCCTGTGGCAAGTTTTAAGAGGTAGTTTTAATCCCCCTGCCCTATTATATACTAGGGGCTTACAGAGGAGGTAATGCTAATACGAGGGGTACCCTAACGCATAGTGTTCCCTAGTGTATGTAGTTGTTTTAACTGTATTCTAAGTGTCTTTTAGCTTAGCACTGGCTCTAGGACTGGTTAGTCAGGGTCAGTTACCACCAGTACCCATCTGAAAAAATTTAGGATACAGGATGATTTTGCAACAAAGGCCTCTTTCTGCTCTTCTGTTTGTTCTTTCTGCACGTCTTCCTTCTTCCCTCACTTTTCTTCGTCATTGAGGACTTCTGTTCCTTCTTTCTACATTTCTTTTGCTTCTTTCTGTGTGTTTTTTCTTCTTTCTTCACATGTTCTACCTCTGTAGGCATAGTTAGAAAACTAGCATTTAAAAAATTCTTTTAAATTCACTGAAAAATCCATAGGTTTCAGGGGCGTTATAGTTAGTTGGACATTTCGCTCGTACAAAAACAGTGAAATCCCCCCGTTATAGTTAGTTCAGTTAACTATACCTCGTGGGCCCGCAATGCACTGCTGAAGACGTCACATATGACATCACTCATGACATGGTCAGTGACATCACTCATGAAATCACTGATGACATCTCAAATGACATCACTGATGACATCATCCTTGTGATAGAGTGGCAGACCTCCTCTTGCCCTAATATAACCTTTGATACACACATTGAAAAATAGAAACTAACATTTTCAAAAAAATGCACACCAATACCAGTTACAACACACCTGTTCAGTAATTCGAAGATCTACATACACATACACTCATTCACCAACAGTCCTATATACTCACTCATACATGTACTCACTCATCATATGTACTCATACACCTATACATCCTGTTACACACCGCCACTCATTCATAGTTACTCACACACATAGTCACTCATGCTTATAAAGAATCAAACATCCATTTACTTGCATATACCATTATACACACACCACCACACTTACTGCTACAGAAACTTACACATACTTGCTCTCTTAAGCAATCACTTATAGAAACACATACTAATGTATACAGGAACTCTTCCAATCTCTCACTCTCACACATATTCACTTATATACACCAATACTCACATATACTAGTTTAAAACATATGTAGTTACTCATAAATACACTATTGAGACAGTCATTCACTCAGTAACACACCCATACACACACACATACACCCATACAGTCCTGCACACATGCGGTCTTCAACACATACAAACAGTGAGTCAATCATTCATGCATCTATGCACTATGTAAGACCCCCCAACGAACCATACAGACTCTCAGACACTCATACTGATACTCAAAAAACAAATAATAACCTATATAGACACTAATGTAGCTAATCACCAAACCCTGCAGCCACTTATACACAAAGTGAGAGACTGATACAGATATTTATATATTTAAACATTACTCACTAACCCAAGTATTCACTAAGATACACTTAGTCAGTTATACAATCAATTTTTCAATAAAAAAATCCATTTAGACACTTATATACCTATTTATTCTTCCATCGACCTTGAGATATACTTATATAAAACATATTTAATTTTCAGAAAAACACACATTCACCGGATGATGTCATCAGTGATGTCATTTGAGATGTCAACAGTGATGTCACTGACCATGTCATGAGTGATTTAATATGTGACGTCATCAGCAGTGCATTGCGGGCACGCGAGTTATAGTTAGCTGAACTAACTATAACGGGGGAATTTCACTGGTTTTGTACGAGCGAAATGTCCAACTAACTATATCGCCCATGAAACCTATGTTTTTTTCAGTGAATAAGAAAGAATAAAGCAGTCTTCCCCACTTAACTATTTTATTTTTGCAACCATTCTTTGGATTATAACTCCGCTGATACATGCTGTTTGATATGGTTTGATATGATGTAAGCGTCAAATAATTTGTGGCCTAATACCTCGGAGCGAGTGATTGGTGAGTGTCTCTAATGTACATTTGTTTCACTTTCATATGTAATACACAACGCATTCATTCGTCGAAACATCTAAGCCTGTGAATTTGCAGAGACTCAGCATTTTAGAGTGTTACAAGAGACCAATCACACTTTTGTTCAGCAAGATAACCATGGTATAACACCAGGACAAGGTGCCTCTAAAAGGTTCTGCCACTCTCAGTGTAACCACTAGCACTGAGCAGTCCGACCATCTCTCGGATATATAAAGGCTTTGCTAACCTTAATGAGGACTAGGTTATGTCACTGGACTGGTTATAGATCTGTTTCTGAACAATGTGTGATTGGAAAATGTGTATGTAATATCTTCTACAATTGTCCGGTGCACATGAAATCAAAAGTGTTGTTAACCAAAGACTTGTTCATTAGATTACACTCTAAATTTCACTCAATTGGATTATTGTTTCAAATCCTTTCTGCATACATCCAAAGGGTAGGCTTATGTGCTACTACCTCCTTTCTCCATGTTATGAGTCACCGGTTTGCGATATTTGGATATTATTGCTTGAGAATCTATCATTCCAAGGCAATTCATAGTTATTCTGCAAGGCAAAGTGTTATCCAAGAGTACACAAAAAAAATGTAAAGCGTTTTAACAGGACACATCAAATTACAAAACTAAAGAGCAATATCAAAATTCCTACCATTCGTTGATCTAGTAACAGGAAACACATCTTTATTCAGGCGATTCATCATCTGCGGAGGCCCCGGCTTTGCTTCCTCATTGGAAGGCTTAGAACAAACGGCATGTGCACAAACTCCCAAGACACCAGCAGTATTGATTCCAGAGCTTATGAAACGAGACTAAACAAAACAGTAGATTTAGCATGGGCAGCGAGAATAACTGTGTAAAATTGTAAAATCATCTATTTCTTTAAAACATATACTGGAGATTGAGTAGACACATACTCATAACATTCTAGACCAAGGGTGTCCAATGCATTAACACCGTGGACGAGTTCTGACCAGAGATACTTTACTTAAACATGGTCACATGCAACATAACGGACACAGAATGTGGACATTACAAACTCCAACAGCTACGAACTATATTAACTTTCTCAACAGTGCCATATCCAGGTTTTCAACACAAAAAGACTGACCAATGTTTCCTATCAGGAACAGTTCTTCTAATTTTCTAATCCCTTAATTTTGTCAAACACTTTAGAGAAGATTATGAGCCCAAAGTTACATAGCAGGGCCACTTGTGCCTCAGTCATAGCTTTGCAGATTACACTACAATGTATAAAATGTTGATCTTATTTGAAAGACTTTAATTACCTTGACATGAGTAACAACCCTTAAATTGCTGTGACATTGTGCACATTCACCCAATTACTTTCAGAATGTACACCTTTATTTGCATCTACTGCATTCCCTACCAACCAGTTCGTATTTAAAAGATTTTCCACTTGTTAAAATAAAAATCACCATGTGAAATGATCATATTTTATATACTCTACATTATTTTATATACATGCACTCAAGGGTCAGAATTCAAGCATTCTGAAAACTCATTTCAACAAAAATGGATTTCATCTTAGTCACTGGATTAGATATTGGCTTTGCTATTAACTACTTGATCAGTAGAGCTAGGCATTAGGGCTTCTACTACTCGATTCTTACCCACTCACAAATATTTTACAATTTCTCATTTTCAGCATGACAAACAAAAACACCATTTTAAATTGGTTAGATTTATAGATATAGTACCCGCTATTGTACATACAATGATACTACAGGTCAGTCAGGAGTTCCATGACCATCTAGACGTGCAAGGCCAAAGATAGAGTGCCTACAAACCTCAAGGAACTCCGAGTTGATTTGCAATATCCTTATAACGCATGTTATTCCTTATAATATGTGGGTGTTTCAGCATTTAAAAAGATCCTTTAACAGTTCCCAATATGAATTTCTGATTTGAGCTCTTTTTCTCTGTCTCTATTCAGAGGGCTAAGGTTTATTGTGATTGATTTCATGTTTTCCAACAGCTGCAGATATTAATATGTAAGAGTATTGTATTTATGCTGCCTCATCTATTTCTATCGTCACAGTTATCACCCCGTTCATGTCAGGACGGTCATAATCGCTCTTAAAATCTTTGAAGTCTCAAAATCGGTACACATTTATATGTGTTCTTATTAGGCACTTGCACTTTAGGATACATGGCACGATTTGGAAGTGTGGATGTTTCACTTGCTGTTTTTTTATGTTATCATGTGCAACCCTATTTACAGTATTTTTTGGCATATCCAGGGTTTTTGTTTCCTTTAGCAGTTTAAAAAAAAATACATTTACCATCGTTTTTTCACAATATTGGTTGGCCAATAGACCCAAACATTGTAGATAAATCTTTGTATTTTCATTTCTTAATATATTAACATAGAAGCATATTATATGTTTATACATTTGCAGGTACTATCCAAGTGTCCTTAGTGGCTTTCCTGAAGAAGGCGCTTCTGTGCCGAAATACGTGTAGATGATTGAAGATAACCAATTCTTAAGCCACATATTATCTTACTCAATGGACTACCACTGTATTTAATGTCCAGAAGCACCAAATGTCTGGTGCTTTCTCTAAACAATTGTGTTTTTTTCTGTGTACCTTGCTTTCAGAGTGTTGGTGAAATTAATGTGATTGCAGACACTAATTTAGTGTGGATGTGAAATTATGAGAATATTTCTCTCTTTCTTCAAATTGTATTATTGCTTCCTTTATTGATATTCGAACAAACAACTTTGTCTTGTCCACTTTTCTTGTGTTGCCCTTTCATATTTGTCCTGATTTTTTAAATTACGGTGAATATAAATACATTGGAGTTGCCCTAGGTCTTGTTCGCTTATTGCATTTTTCCTGCCTAGAAGAACTCGCACCCAGTTACAGGGGGCTCTTTTCTTTACATTGACTAACTAGACAGTTTAGTAATCCTTTACTTTGTGTGGTCTTGGACATGAAAAAATACAATCTGCTATTATTCCTCCATGACTAGATTTATCAACAGGGTCCCCAGAAATTATAAAAAACCCAAGTTACTAAGTCGAGCCTAAATAGAATTAAACACAAAACAAAAACATTTTGCAGATACCTAAAAGTCGCGGACAGCAACGGTTCACTGAGGATCATTCAAATACCCTACAAGGTAAATGGAAACATTACAAATGATGTCAAATCTAAAGTGGACACTTAAGGCAATCATTCAAAGAAACTACATGAAGTGGTAAAGCACATCTCTCACCCTCTGCCACCAGGCATACAATACACCTCCGTCCCCTGGCCCTTATGCACATGCTTCATGAAAATCAAGAATTTTCCAACTTTTTCACTGCCAAAAAAAGTCAAAGCATCTATACCAGGAAATATGGCCCACATTCTCAAACTCAAATCTAAGTCAATGGGGCACTATTTTATTATTTTATTCATTAAAAATCTCTAAAAAGTTCCTGGACTTATGTCACCCAGCTTCTAAGACCTCTTTGAAGGAGCCATGGTCAACACTGCACTTTAGTGTCAAGGTGCCTACTGAGACAAAATTGTTTAAAACTTTCATGTAACAAGGAAAGTTCCAAGTTAACATGAGGCTGGTCATAAGGTTCTCTGCTAAAGAAAATAGCAGATCCACCAAACATATACAAATAGTTAATCACTGTAACAATTACTCAACTCTGTAAAAAATAATGGAAGGCTATGCGACCTCACTTTCTGAAACATTTTATGCAAATCCTTCTGAGACATCATGTGAGAAGTTGTCCTGATATATGATGTCCACTAATTAAAGTGGGCACATTGCACCAGTCCAAACAACACTTATGGTGATTTAGGAGGTCAAAGATAACCTTATGAAAGCTATCTAAGTGGCAGCTGTGGAGAGCAGCCTCAAGGCTTAGTCTTGATGGGATGTTAAGCAGCTTGTACCAGAATGCAACCTTATTGTCTTGGTTAAATGAAAGGAGAAACACACAGAAGTTATAAGATATATATTTATTATTATAACACCCTAAATACCTCACAATATCTGCTAACGCAGATAAACACAAAGCACATAATACTTTAGCACAGAGATAATTTTGAGTAGCACTAACGCACAGTGGGCTCCAAGGGGAGACCAAACTAAATAACTAAAATAGTGGTATAAGAACCACGACTCGAGTTAAGACAATGTCTAGAGGATGTAGAATTACTGGGACCCCAAGGAACCACCCAAGGTGAGTAAGTAGGGGCCCCATGGAGGGCAGGTGCAGTGTGAGAACACGACTGCGTGCTACGTGCAATTCAATGAGAGAGTCCCGGTTGCAATTTTAAAGTTTAAGGACTCTTCCCAGTGTACTACGAAGAAACCTTATAGAACATAGAAGGTTGGAGAGCCACCCCACACGTGGATACCGAAGTACCAGAGTTACCTATCCCAGGGAAGCTGAGTGCATAGGGCTGAAGTGGCGTCGGAAACCGCTGTGGTTTTCAATGGGAGTCTTCAAAGAAATGCCACTGCTGGAAAGAAGAAAAGTGTCCGGTGGAATCCGCAGGTAGATTCTTGATGGAAAAAACTTGAAAGCAGAGGGGACAGAGTCTGGGTCACTCAGGAGAGACCAGGGGCCCGGTAGTCGAATGCCCACCGATGCCGGGTGCTTCAGGTGTGAAGGAGAAGTCCTTGACTCTACAGCGACCAGGAGACGACGAGGATGACCAGGAGGCGGATACGAGCTGTCCCACAAAGGATGTAGAGTGCTGAGAGGTCGGTGCCGGCGGGAGCACCAACAAGCCTTGGCAACGGCAACCCACGAAGAAGGTCAAAGAAGGTTACAGTCTGGCCCAGCAAGGACCAGAGGACTCACCACAGCAAGAGGAGTCATGGCAGGCCTGGGGCAGCCAGGGAGCCCAAGAAAAGCAGTGTTGTCCCTCAAATGGACCTACAAGCCGAAGGTACAGGAGTTGTAAGTGGACCTCTAGCAGTTTCACAAAGACACAGCTTCCAGGGCACAGAGTGCAAGGAGGCCGGAGTCCTTTGTGCGAAATGTACGCAGAGTTGGGGGCTATCTATAGCCCAATGTACGAAGTTCAAGAGCACCAACAAGCATATGCAATTGCAAAAGTATGCGTGCACAGGGGTTTGGGTTATGCAGTCCCCACGAGGGATACTGGCCTCAAACACGGTGAAAGGGCAGCTCGACCACATGGAACCTAGGAACCCACCTCCTGTGTTGGTGGAGCCTCCGTAGTCCGCAGGAGCTCAGGATCAGCAGACCAGTCAGTTGCGTTACGGTACCTGCAAACACAGGCGAGACGAAGTCAGGCCCAAGCGAAGTCCAGAGTGTCCAGACGATTAAACGTCAGTGGTTTCTTGTTCAGAATCTTGTCCACCTCGAATCTAGGGTCCTACTGCCAAATAAGCCCATTTGTACCCACGGGAGAGGGTTGGACAGATTCAGGGGACCCTCTCAGGAGAGGGTCAGGACAGTGGGGAGGTTACTCCCATGTCCTTTGTTCAGTTTCGCACCAGAGCAGGAGCCAACATCTCCCAGAACTGGTTTGATCTGGACTATGCACGAGCTTGGCTCAGCAGCCGGAGGGCAGAAATGTGTCTCTGGTCGGCAGTATCCATTTTGTGCTGTCTGGGTCGAGAAGGCTGGTACCGGGGGAAGACCAAAGACCCACGAAGCTTGCTTCAGAACGGTGGAATCATACCTCCCACAACGGTTACAGGTGTGGAGGTATGATTCCAAGGTGTTTGATACCAAACACGACATTGTTTGTTGCAGCCGTTTTCGAGATAGCATTTTACGAGAGCATAAAATGCAACTCTGCCTATATGTCTGACTGCGTCACTGACAACCTGGGAGAATGGTCTCCGAAGGCTGCAGGGGTGCTCTGCTCATGCAGGGGCACCCTCTCACGTGAAATCCAGCACCCTGCCTTCAGGGTCATCAAGGCCTGCTATAGGGGTGACTTATAAGTTTTAAATGTAGTGACCTATAGATAAAGTAAACCTATATTTAAAGTAAGTGGTGCAGGCACAATCTTACACGGGCTGCAATGGCAGGCCTGTAGTTCCATTTTACATGGCCTCTCATGGGTGGCATAATATATGCTTCAGCCCAGGGGCGGCCTCTGGGGTACCTATGCCCCCGGGTATAAGTGTACCATATACTAGGAACCGACAAGAGTACCCCAGTATCCAATCTGGAATGTACATAACACAGCCAATTTAGGGAGAAAGTAGATAGACTGGGGTCCGCATTAGCAGGATCCCAGTCAGACAAGTCAAAAACCAGCAAAACACCAGGCAAAAAATAGGGGTGACCATGCAGTCAGATCCTACCTTCCTACACACCACCAATCATGCTGCAGACTAGGCCACAAAAGGGCTGTTCTTCAAGTGGTAGACAATACTTTTTGTATCATAAATAAAAATATGCGCAGTCGTCCTGATCTGGTTGTTGAGTTCCACCCTTGATCACACATTGCTCTTTAAAGCCATTGAGAAGCATCTGGAGGAAGCCAGTCACTTCCTTAGCAGCATCAGTCTCTTTTCACAGAAAAGAGAACATCCAATTAAGATAGAAGAATGGAAATCCACACCAGCACCAATGCCCTTTTTGGGTTCAGCAAAGTTTAATCCTGCCACTTTGTCTTTTCAAATGCATGCACCAAGCCACTTCAAGACCAGACCAAAAATGTATGCATTACCGTGCACCAATACACTGATGATATTCCAATTTCCCATAAATTCACAATAAATAGGACATGATGAACATCCCTACTTGCCTGTAAACCATAAAAGTGTGAAAAAGCCGAAAACCACTTAATGTTGAACCTACGAAAAAAAAGTTTCCACTGATCTCAGTACATTATTTAAAACTGGATATCTGCCCTAACAGATGATGGATTTTTTCCAGTGCAGGTTTCTCAGGCCAAATAATGCTTGTGCCAACTAGGCAGCAACCACACCACATTCTACAAATTGCAAACACTGTGAAGGAGCTTATTTTCATCTACACATTTTGAGAAACTACAACCCTAAAGTGAATTCAGGAATGAAATGCAAGACCTGGTCCTGTCCAGATTAGACTACTGCAACATCCTTCTCACAGGGTTTAGCACTATTATCATACTGGCCCCCTAAGGCTGGTCAACTTTTAGATCCTATTTTTGGCACAGCGAGCTTGGTCTATATTAAAAAATCTTCTGCCATTTTGTGGTCTGATCACTTCTCACTAATAATTGAAATGGTAGGTCTGTGCCTCGCTAATAAAAACTCTCCCTCACCTTTCAAAACTACTAGAAAGAGGAAACATGTTTAAACAAAGCATGCATTCAAGGTTTTTATCAGCAGAACTCTTCACTCATATTTGGCCATCATCAAACCCTAGACTTTATTTCCATAATTCATCGTATTATAACTCAAACTCTTAATCTCATTGTTCCCTTAAAATCCCCCAGTGCCCACCATCTTACTTTGCAATGTTTTCCCCAGCTCTGCAAGACATGAAATTACAAAATAGAAGAGCTGAAGGAGCAGGTGGAGAGATTACTCTACTGAATTTTGTGTTCAACATCAGCTAAAACAATCGGGTAATACCCTCAGCAAAGAAGTCTTTTAAAATAATTAAGTTACCCAAGCGCTAAATTCTTCCACAGCACACTTTTGCATAGCTGTGCCATTCACTAATCCTTGTTGCCTCTACTCCCCGCTCTGTGCTTCACAATAACTATGTAAAGAGCGTTCTTTATCCATCTAAAAGAAGACCAAAAATATTTGCTCTTCAACTGAATCTGAGTTAGCCATGTGTCTTCGGGATTTACAGGCCCTTATCCAGTGTTCCGCTTACACTTGGGAATCATCTGCCCACCTCCCAGTAGATGCTGATGTCATTGGCGTATTATTGTAAGCCAAACTTCTGGGTCTCTTCTCTACCTGTGCACCACATAAATGATAATGGACCATCATTAGCTCCGTATTCTTTTTTTAACAGTTCCCCCGACATGGATATTGTCCATCTAGTATGGAAAACAGCAGTGCTCACTCCTCTTCTTAGAAAGAGTCACCTGGATCCAACAGTAAAGTCAGATTTTAAACCTTCAACCCTTTCTTAGAAAATACCTAGAAAAAGTGGTTGCACCTCATCTCCAATATTTTATGGAGACTCAAACTGAAAATTACCAGGCAGGAAGCCCGAGGCATATTACTAAATTTCACGTCAATCATCTCTAGGCAACTTAAGAAGGGAAGTAGTTAGGGGTGGTATTGGAGAACTGATTTTTTTTTTAGAGCAGTCAGTTGCTTTCAACACCATCGACTGCACCCTTTTCACTCAAAGATTAGTTTCAACTGGCTGCCAAGGAACAGTCCTTAACCAGGTTTACTTCTGAGAGAACTCAAATAGTTGCTTTATCTCATTTTACTTCTTACCTTCTGTTGTGGCATTCTGCAGAGATCACCATTTTTCACCCTTACCATTTAACATCAAAATCACCCACACGCCAATGTTTTTCAATCTATCTGCGTAAAGTTCTATATGTATTAGAATGATGCTCAATTGGTTATCATTCCAGATCAATCTCTCTTGCCTGCTGAGCACAACAAATTTGCCTTTACTATTACCATTTAACAACAATACACGCAAGTGAACTTCCTTAAACTGAATTGATCCAAAAAGGAAGACCTACTGACAGACAGGAACTCCTCACTAAGGTGCAATATTGTCGATGCACACTCACCCCACTCTTTATAATCACATTCGCCATTTAGTAATCATTTAGGATGAGAATCTTGCTCTTGAACAACAAGCAGCTGCGGTCTCACAGGCTTGCTTCGATCAGTTCAAAATGCTCAGACACATTTTACGCTTTATGAATTCTACACATCACACCCCAGAGATTTTGGCCTTGGTCGAGTCAAGCCTGGCTATGGCCAAAGCATATACGTGGGAACCCCTGACAAATGACGGCAATATTCTAAAGGCCTGCTTAAACTGCCGTTGCCATAGAACGCCGTCGTCAGATTCAGTATAGGCCAGTGCAAATGAGAACACATTTATCCCACCCTCTGGAAACGGAAACGGCTTCTTTTGTAAAAAAGGATCATGTATGAGTCTCTTACTATTCTTTATAACGCCATGATTGAACTCAGTTTTGGTATTCAATGCTCATACTACTGCTGATGCTATAAAATATTACCCCAAAATGACAGACAGATGGTCTAAATTACCACTCAACATTTTGGGCAGGATCGCAATGTTTAGGATGATGACAATGTCCTGCGTACTCTACATGCTCCAGAACTTCCCACTGCTCATTCTGCAGAGCAGGTTCTGTGCCCTTACGGCTAAAAATCTGTGTGTTCACAGATGTGTGCCTTTATTGCTGGGTGAACCAAACCCTGGTTCTCAATGACTGGTTGCATGGGAAATGGGAGTACGCCACATTCAGGGTGGGAATAGCAGTGCAGTCATTGGCATTGGTGCTGCGATGGACTGTCTCGGACCGAAAGGTGAAGCTTGAGACCTCTCTCTGGCGGGGGTGCTTGAAGGCCCACGCAGCGAGACTAGAAGGGTTTCGTGTTTGGGACCTTATGGTAATATCAAGAGTGGGGGATGTATGGGAGTGGACACACAGGAAGTCCTTTCAGTAGCTCCAGGCAAAATTCAACCTACATAAATCACAGTTTTTCAGATATTTACAATTACGTCATGCCCTCTAGTGCCAACAAGAGTCGCTATCTGAAGTTCCTGAATACAAAGCACTTGAGGCACGGCTGGTTACTTACTCCTCCGACTTCATGTCGAGTCTACGAACGCAGTGGAAAAGGTGGGTGGGACCAATGAACCACAGTGACTGGATGTATGCATGTATGGCCCTCAGTATCCTAGTCATTTCAGAGCAATTGACCCTCATCCAACTCAAATACCTTCATATCACTTATCTGACTCCTCCAATGACTAAGAAAGGCACAAAGACTGCCACAACCTAAATGTTTCTGATGTCCAGATGTGGTACAGGAGTGCCCTGTAATAATAAAATACTTGCAAAAGATGTTTGCCACCCTCTTGAGAATCTTAGATATTCTGATAGACTCCTCACCGGAGCTTACCCTACTTGGAATTCATGATGATCTGGGAGGTCCTCGAAGTGATAGCACTCTGGTGGGGATTGGTACAGTGATTGCAAAGAGAGACACTGCCAAACAGTGGTACTCTACAGGCCCCCCCTCCATGGCCGAATGGCACTCTGGATTGAAACAGGAACAACCCATTTATGCTACAAGAGGTTGTCCTCCTAAACAAGCCAAAATCTGGGGGAAATAGTGGGCCTATTGTGGACTCTGATAATTGGTGTTGGGTGCTAAGCTCATGATATATGTATAAGAAAAAATACAAGGCATGTCAATGATAAAGCAGAATCAAAAGAGCATAAACAGGAGGAGGCATCAATATCGTACACAACACATAAAAGTTAATCAAATAAAGCAAAAACTCTATAAGACGATTCGTTAAAAATGTCAGTTAGACAAAATTAAAAATTGCCTAATTGTCTGAGGACATTAAAACTTTATTAAGGATTACTCTCAACCCCTGCTTCATCTGCTTTGTTTGAAGGGCTCAGAACTCTTTGTGACCAAACTTCAGCTTAATTGCTCAAGGATCAAGTTGCCTCTTTTGACAAGTGATCTAGTTCAGAAACTCAGTGCTTGTCAAGCTTTTAGAAGCTTACATTTTCATCTGCTGTAAACAGTATCTGCTCTCTTTAAACAGATTTTCAAGCGTGTCTCTCACTGATAAAACAATAAAACATATTAAAAAGAGTTAAGTGTTGCACCATCATTATATCATTTTAATAGACAAGAAAGGTACTATCTGAATTTAGGAAAGCAATGTCACCTCTTGTAAAGAAGTCTGATTTTCACAAATTTTTATCTTTTGATTTTATAAAACCCCAATGAATGTATTGACCAACATGAACCAATGTTTTAAAGAAAGGATTCGTGCTTCTTTTCAGAATGCAGCTGAGGGAACTCAGAATTTAGCATTTGGATAGAAGTCTGCATTTCTTTCTAATAGAGCCAAGACAGTATCACTTGCTCCACTTAAAATCATTTATTGATCATGGAGTATTGAGTTGCTAGGTAGATTTGTTTAGTGTCGTTCCTTTGAATTCTTTAATTTCCATACTAGTACAACTTTTGTGTTCAGAATGCATACGTTGGCTGACAACACAAACGTCATACCCTGGTAAACTTGTGAAATGGGTGTGGTGGGAGATTGCTTTCCTAATTGCATGTGTGAAGTGGCAATCTTTTTTTTTTTTTTTTTTTTTTTTGAAAACCTTTATTTAGCACTGTTCACAATACAAATACGGGCCTACAACCATCCGGCCGGCCACAACACTTCTGAAGCTTGATAGCAAATTGTACGTCCACTCAGTAACACGTCTGCACAGGAAAGCATACAACATGCGGTACAATAATTCCCCGTGCACCAAGTGTCAGGAGATATTAAGGTTAATTTAAAATTTTTCATATAAGGAGATACAGAAACGAGAACGGATCAGTGTACAGCACATGTATTTAAATAATAAATGGGCAGCGTTCAACAGGAGAGTCCACTAACAGTAACATATCTGAAATGGCGGCACAAATCCAAAATACCAGGATAGTGAAACGAAACGAAGCGTGCCCCCTAACCGTCACCCTCCTACCAGCAGCTCCACCCACTGACCCAAGAAAGCACAGGAAAAAGAGAAACAGATAAAGAGAAAAAGAGGCACCATAGAAAATAAAAAACGAATCGAAGAAGACCCCCCACCCTGCACGCATGCCGAGGCTATGGCCTGCCCCCCCCCTAGCAGTGTGCCTGTCGCCCCAAAGGAAAACCCGAAATATAGGAGCAAGTAGAGAAAGAAAAGGGAAGATAAGAAATTGTTTATACAAGGAGATACAGAAACTAAAACGGATCAGTGTACAGCACATGTATTCGAATAATAAATGGGCAACGTTCACCAGGAGAGTCCACTAACAGTGACATATCTAAATTGGTGGCACACATCGAAGATACCAGGATAGTGAAACGAAACAAAACGTGCCTACCTAACCGTCACCCTCCTACCAGCAGCTCCACCCACTGACCCAAGAAAGCACAGAAGAAGGAGGAACAGGAAAAGAGAAAAAGAGGCCCATAGAAAATAAAAACCGTTTCGAAGAAGACCCCCCACCCTACACGCATGCCGAGGCTATGGCCTACCCCCCCCCTAGCAGTGTGTCTGTTGCCCCAAAGGAACCCGAAATATAGGAGCAAGTAGAGAAAGAAAAAGGAAAAGTAATAAATTCACGGTTGAACCCAGGGAGTGAGAGAAGAATAAACTACCCCACTATCCCGGAAAAAGGAGAAGCGGGGAGGAGCCCACCCAGCAACCGAGCTCCCGGCCTCCCTCGCCGTCAATGCATCCCGCGCCACCCACAACGCAATGCCATCAAACGGTATACGCCGGTAAACCAGAATCAGTATTATTCAGCCCCTCAGTCCAACACAAGCCCACACCCCATCAGGATAGGTAAACATCAAAAGGAAGCAACAGTGCCTTGCAACAGATAAACAGGACAGTCAAAATTACTCAGCCATTAGCATTAAATGCGATACAGTCCAGGTCCCCGCCGGTCAATCCAATCAATGCAACATTAGGCAGTCCATCAACCCTGTCCGGATCGGCAGAAAGTCTTCAGGCCTATCCACTGCTGCGAGCCACATCCATCCAGGCCAAAGAAGCAAAATGGCCGCTCACGGGGGAGGGGAACAAGAAAGACTCTCCGTGTCTCAGGGTCTCCAACACAGCAGGAACATGGTGCAGGGTCTACAGTGATACAGGCAGCAAGGGGGACACACGACAGGGAGAGCAAGTAGCCGGGCAAAATAGAGGGCGCCGCCGCAACTGTATCCTTGATGGCGGGCAAACGTGAAACAATGTAGCCAGGAAAGTGCCTCACCTCCGTCCCTTCATCCGATAACAATGTATCCCCTTCAGGATCTAGCAAGGGCGGCGGGGGATACTCCTGCCGGGCTCGCCCCACAGCAGACGTTGCACCATCAATTCTCCGGACCAGTGCCCGGGCAGAGCTCCGCATCACCGCCCTCAATTCCACGAGGGCGGCCAGGATGTCACCGCGGGTCGGGTCCGCTCCTTCCCACTGCTTCCCCGTGTCGGCCAGCATCTCAGGGGCATATGGGTTCGCCAGCCCTGCAAACCCGGGGACAGCAAGAGTCTCGGTTGAGAGCGCTGGCGCCGTGTTCTCTCCGCTGCCGGATGGCTGTGAAAAAGCGGGGACAATCACTGAAGTCCGCCAGGCAAGGATGCAGTCGCCGGGGGGGAAACTCCGGGCGCAATCCGGGAGCTGATCAGGGTAGGAACCCGCCACGTGTCCTGCATACGCTGACCGTCCACTGCAGGGAGACGCTACAAGATGGAGGCTGCCCGCCCCTCAGCAAAACGGCAACGAAGGAGGGCCGCCCGCTGGGGATCCCAGCGACACCACAACGCCATCCTAATCCAACCCGGACAAAGGGACCGTCTCCAGCCACACGGGCAGCGCTCCACACACCCGTGATAGTCGGCGGCGCCCCAGCCCGTATCTCTGTCCGTCCCTCAACGTCCAACAGCGATCGTCCACGCCAAGTTCAGGGGAAGCTCCGGAGGCAGAAGGAAAACACCGAATCCACCATCAAATCCGCCGGGAAAGGCATCAGGAGAACGCCAGTCCCGCTCGCACCGGCGTCCCACGGCGACAGAGCGGCGCAGATCAGGATAAAGGACCAGGATTATCGAAAAAAGCCAGGCGGCTCACGGAGCCGGGAGCTCAAGCATCCGTCCCGTCCGCCATCTTGGCTCCTCCCTCCCCTTGAAGTGGCAATCTTGATAAACCAAACCTTTCTTAAAATGGAGAAAACGAAGGTGATAATTCTTGGAGACCCACCGTGAACTAGATTTCTATACTTTGGCATTAATGTTTATGGCAATCAGTTATGCCAGTCTCAAAAGTCAGTCTGTTAAGTTTGTTTTCACGGTTTGCTTTCTGTGAACCCTTCAGAATCAGCTTTATGTTTTTTACAGTTCAATGTTAAGGAAACCTCTTCTTATTTGGCTCAAGGTCTCCAATTCAAGATTAAGAATATCAGATTATAGATACCCTTGTTATCCGGGCTTACCCAAATATAGGATACAAAAGCCTCAGGTACACATGAAGGTGGCTGTCTGGCTCAAAGTTGGCTTACTTTGCTGGGAGACAGCAGCTGTTTGTTCTGGTCTGAATTTGGGCAAATTAAGTTGCACGTTACAAAATTAAATAATGCAACAAAATGTAATTAGCACCTGGGAACAGATTCAAAGGGTGGAAATCACTAACTTTAAGTGACTTTAAAGTTTCAATCCTTATCAGATAATTCAACTACATGTGGAAGAAATTATACATGAAGAAAATGATTGAACCCAAACGCTAAGTGCCATTGGCTCAACCCAGACCTCAAAATAACCAGATTCAAACCAACAAACGGAAAGGACCAGGACTTTCCCCGCAAATGTACCTGAATTTCCATTTGTTGCTTTTGCACATTTTCAATGTACTGCATCCGCTGTTCTGTGAGTCTGCCAAGCTGTGTTTCAAGTTGATTTATCCTATCACGATACTGTTGTCCATCTTCTATCGGAGCCTGGTTTTTCACTTGCTGATCAGTCAATTTAGACGGTAGCTGATCTGCCTGCAGTTTGCGAATCAGTTCAGAAACTGAGCCGATTTTGGTATCCAGATCACTTTGGGCCTAAAAAAATCCAAATATGAATTAGAAAAAAACTACAAAATTGTGCATGATCTCAATAACAATAGGAACAACGTTTAGTAAAGCATTTATTTATGTATTCCTAAACCAATGCTATATTATTTTAATGGTCAATGAAATGGAGAACAATCTTACAAATGTGCACACCTTAACAGGCAAAACAAAGGAATGAACTAAAGCTGTTCCTTTGAAACATCTGGTATGAACAGGATATTATTCTGCAATCAGTTATATAGCTACTAACATATACAGCAACTATGTTAATGGCACTACCTTCAAAAGACCACTGTAAGATTGAAATTATTATTATTTTTTCCTACAGTTGTTAAAGTGCATGAAAGGGAAAAAGTTAGCTCCAGGGCGTTCATAAATTAAGATGTTCAGTCCTGTGCATCATTTCATTTTATTTCTCCCAATTGCTATACAGCACTTCACGTAATGTAACGCTTGGTATGTTCAGGTGTGATTATACAGCAGCAGCAAGCCAAGTCAGGAGTGAAGAGTAAGCGATTGGTCCTAAATAGCAAGCACAGGTGTCACCCAGGTCCAATCACTGGATTAGTGTTTCAATTCAATGGCAGTCGTCTTCTGACCGCATGGCTACAGTAAGTCATTTTTTAAGAAAGCAGCCTGGGTGGTGAATGAATTAAGAAAAGTCCACTTGGAATGAAGAGAGGTATTACAAGTAATCTTTCTGGTGATCCGGTTGCACTTCCTCTCAATCCCTGAAAGGTTTTTCGAGTGTTTTATTTAGTGCTAACATGGTGCTGCTGCTACAGAATGGTCAGTGACAGCTGAAGCAAAAAACAAAGTAGCAGTCAGTCCTAGTTTATATGGTGAGAATTGTGCATTACATGACATATGATTGAGATAGTTCGGAAGGCAAATATCCTAATACCCTTAAAAGCGTGCCTGAAGAAAACAAGTTACTTACCTGTAACTTTAGTTCGCCAGTATTAGAAAGGTTCATAGATTCCCATGCTTGCATCATTCCCCGTCGTCGGAATGGGAGTCCCCAGTATACATAAAATAGCAATAGAAACCATCACTAAAACAGAACCTAGGCCTAGGCCCATTTCTGTTTTGCAACCTATCCACCTCTTTTTGTAATAGAGGCCAAAAAAAAATTACCAACCAATCAGATTCGCCACACCCCCTAGAACTCTCCTGAGAGAAGCTCAGAACCTCAGATTTTCGTAGCCGTTGTGTAATAAACCACTGAAGATGGAAGAGGCTGAGCTTTCCCAGGGGAGGCGGGTGGATCGTATGGGAATCTATTAAAGATTCCAATACTGGAGAACCCAAGTTACAGGTAAGTAAGTTGTTTTCTTACTCCAGTATTGGAACTTTCATAGATTCCCATGCTTGTATCAGATTAGCTAGCAGTTATTCGCACATTTTTCAAACCATGAGTAACATCAAACTAGAAACAAAGTCATAGTAAAAATATATCATAAAGACATTTTCAATGGTCAATAACATACTTAGAAACTTCAGAAAACATAAAAAGATAAGGTTAAAAAATGTGCAAGAGCTGATAAAACAGTAACATGGAAGGAGGGATGAAAGGGAAAGCTCACCACTACTGAAAGAGGTTCCTCAGGACTGCTTGGCCGACTGCTGTGTCACTCTGCGTCGCCGCATCCAGGCAGTAGTGTCTTATAAACGAATGTGTACTGCTCCAGGTCGCTGCATGGCAGATCTCCCCGATAGGAACCCCAGCAAAAAGGGCTGTAGAAGAAGACATCGCCCTCGTGGAATGAGCAGGGACTCGACTTTCCAAGGGCTTTATCGCTGCCTTGTGACAATATTGGATAGCATTGGTAATCCAACTTGTGACCCTTACGAGGGTTGCTGAAAGACACAAACATTTGAGAAGACTTTCTGAAGTCTTTAGTTCGTTGAAGATAGAACTTTAAGCACCTCTGAAAGTCCAGAGAGTGAAGTGCTTTCTCTGCTGGAGTAGCCGGTTGAGGGAAAAAAGCCTTAAGAATTATCGTCTCATTCAAAAGAAAGTCCGAAGGAACTTTAGGTATGAATTTTGGGTTAGTACGTAAAATCACTGTTCCTCTTTTGAACTGGAGAAAGGGTTCCTGAATGGTGAGAGCCTGCAATTCACCCACACGCCTAGCTGAAGTCAAAGCTAGAAGAAGCGCTACCTTCCAGGAGAGGAATTTCAGATCTGCCTTGTGAATAGGTTCAAAAGGAGGCTTTATAAGCTGAGCGAGAACCAAGTTCAGATGCCAAACAGAAGGTGGAGGCTTGACTGGAGAGAAAACTCTGAACAGTCCCTTGAGAAACTGTTTAATGATGCTTGCCGACCAGAGTGAAGGGCCTGCAGACGTGCGTCTGAAGCGAGAAATCGCCGCCAGGTGCACCTTGATGGAAGAGTGAGCCAGTCCCGCTTTTACTGATGATAGAATGTATGGAAGAACTTCATGCGGCTCCAATTTAAAAGGATGGAGGCCGTTGTGCTGGCACCAAATACAGAAACACTTCCACTTCAATCTGTAAGTCTTATTTGTACTTGGGGCTCTTGTCTGAGAAAGCAACTCTTTACATTCTGCTGAGAGATTCAGCCCAAAAAATGTTGCTGCTCAGAAGCCATGCCAAGAGCTGAAGAGACTGAGGATCCGGATACCAGACTTGGCCCTGGGACATGGTCAGCAGCGAAGGAATCGGCTGCAAAGGAAGAGGACGGTCCAGGGAGAGAAGGTGAAGTTCTGTGAACCAAAATTGTCTGGGCCACGTCAGAGCTATCAGAATCATCTTGCACGGTTCTGCTTTGAGATTCCTGAGAATTCTGGGGATCAGAGGAATGGGGAGAAAAGCGTAAACAAATGCATCTCACCAGGCCATCGAAAGCGCATTCCCAACGATCCGGGACGGTGAATTCTGCTTGCATAGAACCGGCATATCTTCTTCTCCAGAGTGGCAAAGCGATCTATGGAAGGTGTGCCCCATCTGCGAAAACCTTTCTGTAGAGTGAAGTTGTCCAGTTCCCACTCGTGGCTAACCGACTTCAGTCTGCTGAGCGTGTCTGCTGCTTTGTTGAGGACACCTGGAAGATGTTCTGCTCGGAGTGATACCTCTTGTTGAATAGCCCACTCCCAGACTGAATGGGCTTCTTGCGACAACAGTTGAGATCTGGTGCCTCCTTCTTTGTTTATATAATGCATGGCCGTCGTGTTGTCCGTACGTATAACGACTGTAGACTCTTGCATTCGTGGAAGAAAGGCCTGCAAGGCTAGGCGAATCGCCCTGAGCTCTAGCAGATTGATATGCAACAGCCGATGCTGAGGCCGCCACCGGCCGCTTACATGAAGGTTTTGCAACACCGCTCCCCAACCTTCGAGAGAGGCGTCCGTAGTTATTATGTGAGGAGCCAGGGCTAGCTTGAAAGAGAGACCCTGAGAAATGTTTTCTTTGGTCGTCCACCATGATGCGGCATCTCTCATGGCCTCTGTAACTGAGATCTTGTCGTCGAAGGATCCGTCGACTTGGCGCCCCTGCAAGTCTAACTCTTCCTGGAGGGGACGCATTCTTAATCTGCAGTGAGTAATCAGGAATATGCATAAGGAGATTGAACCCAGCAGGGAATTGTAGAGGCGAACTGAAAGTGACCTTCTTTTTAACAATCGGAAAGCCATGGAAATTAGCTTCTCTTGCCTCTCCAAGGTCGGGAAAGCCTGGTTTACAGATGTGTCCAGAATGGCCCCCAGAAATCTGCCTGTCCTTGACAAACGGAAAGAATACATCTGCTCGTTGAGTGTTAGGCCAAGATTGGCAAAGAGGCGTGTACATATTATGAGTGATTCTTGTGCTGCCTGTCTGGTAGGAGCTTTTAGCAACCAGTCGTCCAGGTAAGGGAAGACCTGAAGCTTTTGTTTTCGTAGAAAGGCTGCTACCGGAGCTCATACCTTTGTGAAGATCCGGAGAGCAGATCGCAGACCAAAGGGAAGAACCCTCAATTGAAAATGGCTCTTGGCTACTGTGAAGCGAAGATACCTCCTGTGAGCGGAGTGAATGGGTTCATGAAAATAAGCGTCCTCTAGATCCAGAATGGCCATGAAATCCCCTGAGTTGAGAAGTCGAAGGAACCATCTGAAAGGATTGTTTGATGAGATAGGTGTTGAGCTCCCTCAGATCTAGTATAGGGTGCCACTTTTCTAACGTCTTCCGGATCTAAAAAAAACTGGAGTAAAACCCCTTTCCCCTTTGAGAGATACGGACCAGTTCTATAGCTCCTTTGAGGAGCATTTGATGGACCTCTAACCGTAGCAGACGGAGATGTTTCGATATCGTGGCGCTAGTGGGATTCGATGGTGGTGGTTGGACAAACTTCAGGGTATGGCTGTAAAAAAAGATGTTCAATACCCAACGGTCCGATGTTATCTGTTGCCAGTTGTGGAGGAAATATGACATTCTGCATCCCACTGATGACACAGGAGGAGAGGGGGCAGTAGTCAGAGCCCGCAAGCCGCTATTGGGGCTTAGAGTTGTCTCTGCCCTGACGACCTTATCTTCCTCTGTTGTTCGAGCGAGAGAAAGATGAAGAAGTTTGGTTCTGCAGTTGATTGTAGTTCGGCCTGTAGGATTATGACTGGGAACCATACGAGGAGTAATGCTGTTGTTGATAACCTCCCCTGTATGTAGTTACCTCTTCCCCTCGCTCCTCGGAATGGGAACTTGCGGTACACTGCAGAGTCCCTAAGGATTTTGCTGTTTCTGTATCCTTTTTAATATCTTGGAGCCCATCATCAATAGGTTTTTCCAAACAGCGCTTCCCCATCAAAAGGCATATCCAAGATTTTATTCTGGACTACCGGGCGGAATCAAGAAGCCCGTAACCAGCCCTGTCGACGAAGAACCGACGCTTCAGCTAAGGAGCGAAAAGCAGTTGTTGCAATATCCATTGCACAATCAATGATTTCCGCCGATGTTATTTCACCCTCCTGAAGAATACTTTAGCTTCTTACTTTCCTTCTTCTGGCAACTGATCAAGAAAGGGGGATAGGTCACACCACATCTGGCGATCGTATCATCCAAGTATAGCCAAAGAATTAGCAGCTCTGACCGACCAGCAGGCTGGACAGAGATGAAAATAATTTGCCTACATTAGCCAGACTCCTGCCCTCTTTATCTGGAGGAGTGGTAAGGGGAGCTGAAGAATTTCTAGATTTCCTCTGGGCGGCCTGCGAGATGACAGAGTCTGGTTTAGGCTGGCTGGTCAAACAGGCTGAGCTACCTCCGGAACCTTATATTTCTTCTCCAGACGAGGAATAACTGGAATAACCGTGGCTGGATTCTGCATCACCTTTAAGCCTTCCTCGCAAACATGGTCCACAATCAAAATTGACCGGACCAATTTCTTATAAGGCTCCTTAAAGTCATAAAGGAAGCACTCCGATTCCACCTTGGTCATGAGTAGTGCGAACCGTTTGGCAGCCCTCTCCATTAAGTTATGGAAACCCCCTGTATCTACAGTCGGGGAATCAACAGGTGCCGGAGCAGGAGAGCTGGATCTGGAATAACATAGTCATCTCACTCCACATCTGGATCTGGAATCGTGACGTTTCCTTGGTGGCCGTCAGAGGTGTCATCTTGGATGGCAGGCCTAACAGGTGTGCTTAAAGTCAGAATGAGAAACCCTTTTTCTGAAAAGGGAAGGGTATTGTGCAAACAAAAGTAAGGATTCCCTTTTCACATATTAAAAAAAGACTTTAGTCTCTGGGGGGTTCATAAACAGGACACAGGGTGAGCCAACAGTCGTATCTAAAGTTGCATAAGGATTAACAAATTCACAATCAGTTGTGGCTAGCCTGAATTACTCTAATCTTAAATCCCAAAGCAGTTATTAAATGAAGAGGATGTATACAGTAGATGTAAATTTGTTTACAAAGAATATTTTTATTTTAAAACGTTATTTGTCTGTTCATACTGCTTTATTTACAAGCAATTTCACATTTATTCTTAAAATACATTAAAAACAATTGATACAATAGATTATCACACAAGAAAAAAATGCATTAAAAATATTTTGATGCAACGAGTTTATCACAAAAAATGTCGACGCGGCGTTTCGGGGATTTGAGTCGTCACCTTCTTCAGGACAATGTATGCATTAAAATCACTATAAAATTAAAACAGGAAAACAACATATTGTCATTACTTCATCCTTATTATAGTAGTTATTAGCTGAACAGAACTAAACTTTAATCCTCACATTAACCTTACAAAAAAACAATACATCCACATAAAAAGTAGAACGTCTTTATACACTTACTCACAAAAAAATGATTGGGGACTACTGAAAGGTTCTTTTATACAGACAGGCCTATATGATGTTTGTAAGTCCCGCAACTTTATTGTAGTCACACCCTTTACATTGTGTCCCTTTGAACCCTATTTATGTGCGTAGGGGGGGTTAAGTTTTATACCACCTCTCTTTCTTGTTTTGTCACTTTGCTAAGCAATAGTATAGGGTTTTTCGTGCTACTTTACCCCTTCGGCATCTATTTCACACCGATGTTATGCTGGCATTATACATACCTCCAGTTGACTGTGGGTCTGACGCTTTTAATCATTTGGCGACTTTCGACCATGTGGAGATTGTCTTGATTTCTAAAGATTTACAAGGGGGGGTCATTAGATCGCCTTGCGTACAGAAACTACATTTCTTAAATACATACTGTTTTTCCGGTGTTACCTTTATTTCGCAGATAATCTTCTTAAAAGGAGTGAGTTATTTATAATTTTCTTCCACTACTCCACCCTCTGGGTCAGATATTAATATTTCTGCAGGGAAATTGCAATTTTAATTTAGCGTTTTTCCTTTTTATTTTTTATTTTATTCAAAAGATTTAGATTCCTATATCTCTAGTATGGTGTTCCTTATTTATGTTAAAGGGTCATAAATACCTGGATTTCATTTTTAATTTAATCCTATGAAGGACGGTCTTTTCTTCGCCCACTGTTGGTTTCGAATTTTTATTTCTATTTAGGGGAGAAAAGGGATTTCAGTAAAAAGGATCATTATTCTCTTTTTCATGTATCCTAACTAAAGGTATCCTACTCTTACCTGAATTCTAATCTTGTAGGCACTCGCTCTTACTTAAGTGGCGATGGTTTTCATGAGGAGGGATTTTTGTTTCCGTCTAGAACAAAAGGGGATTTAATACAAAAAATTTACCTCTGTGCTGCTGGAGAGCAGTACTTCGAGGGATGGAAATTTATACAGTTTAGGCATTAGGCTGGGGCCGGATTGGTACTTACTTCAAATATCTCCTCCTCGGGTCGCTCGGGCATTCCGGGCAGTGGTAGACATACTGCAATCCGCTTTGGGCTTTTATAAGTCCCTTGATTGCACTAATGAGCTTTCATCAGTTACACCTGAGGTTTCACCGGCGGGTCGCTTCCTTTCCTCTCGTTCCGTGGCGGCCATCTTAGCATTGCGCATCGGCGCTTTGTTTTCCTATTAACCTCCAACTCTATATTGCCCGTTTACTATGATTTATAGACTAACCTCCTTTATTTAAAATGTGCATCGTCATTTTTACTGTTTCTATTAATGATCTATGCATGACCTGCCAAAGTGCATTGCACATCATTTACAAAAAGGAGTTGTTAATGTTTACCTCTTAAGGGTAGGTGTTTGTTACGTGAATTTGGCGGCCATCTTAGAGTTCTCTATGGCTCTTCTTACCGGGTTTAATTTTTAGATTTTTTCGTGGTAATCACTCCTTCTGTTCATTTTTTATTATTCTATCTATTAAATCTCCGTTTTCAGTATTATTTTGTTATATATCTGCTCTAGTTTTTGCATGCTTGAATTACTAAAAACAGCTGTTGTTTAGTCTGCTTTTGCGACCACTTCATTGTCAGTGTTCGTATTTGAGCGGCTCGGCTGACACTTGAGTTACTAGAAACAGCTGATGTTTAGTCTGCTTTGGCGACCACTTCATTGTCAGTGTTCGTATTTGGGCGGCTCGGCTGACACATTTCATTTTTGTATGACAATTTTTTTTAAATTTAGTCTTTAACAATTCCTAACCACTTGCTGTCCTGTATATGAACCCCCCAGAGACTAAAGTCTTTTTTAATATGTGAAAAGGGAATCCTTACTTTTGTAGGCCTAACAGGTGTAACATCCTGCGCTTCCAGCATTGGCTGAGGCTGTAGTACTTGCATGGCCACGGAACAAGCAGCAGGAATAGTAGTAACCGCCACTCCTACTGAAACAGGAGGCTGTGTTGCAAATCTTTTACTGGAATCCAAGAGCATAGCTTGTAAGTCTGTCAGTAAGGAGGAGGGCATTTGGACCATCTCCAGATGATAGTCTTGCTGATATTGAGAGGGAGGACCATACTGTTCAAAATCCTCGTACTCCCCTTCGGAATCCTTCTCCTGGCATTTCATGTGAAGCTGAGATGGGCTATCAGCATAGCCAAAAGGTCCTTCCTCCTCGTCAGATTCCTCTTCTTCTAGGAGAAGTGCAGGAGGTAAAGGAGTCACCCTCCTTGGCGAAGTCATCTCTGGTGTGATTTGACATTTTTTGAGTAAGATCAAAAAATGTTCAACCGTCGACAACGAAGAAAGAATAGTCGATGAAGAAATCACAGTCGTCGACGCAGCTGTCGACGCAGTTGTCGAGGTCATCGTCGTCAAAGTCGACGTTATTGGCGTCATCACACTCGTCGTCTAAATCCATGACGACGTCGTCATCGTTGACGATACAAATACCACCAGCGTTGAGATCGTCGACACAGAGCCCAATGCCAGAACCAGCGACGAGGAAACCACTGTCGACGGGGTGAAAGATGAAAAAGGCTGTACCTTTGGAGTTTTCGTCGACGGAATCGATGTCGGCGTAGTCGACGAGGGAGTCTTTTTGGTTGATGTTACCTCAGAAGTCAACGATGATGGCTTTCTGAAGGTCTTTGAAGCCGCAGGAGGTGAAGCTGGAGGAACAGAGCTGGATTTCCTCTCAAGACTCACTCCTTTTGAAAGCCCTTCCCTCTCCTTTACACCTTTATGAGGAGATTCGACAGGATAAGTCCTTTAGACCTATCAGAGGTCTTTTTCAGAAGGTGAAGGAGAAGCTCTACGCCTTTTTACAGACCTTCTGGAAGAGGTCGCAGAAGATGTTTCGTCGTTGTCAATGAACACTGGCTCCTTTCTGGACTTCAACTTCTGGAGCCAGGTTAAAAGACGCCCTTCACGATCACGCAAAGTCTTGGTAGAAAAGGAATGGCATATCTTACAGTCTGCAGCCTTATGGTCTGGATACAGACAGTAAATACAATCCTTGTGCTCATCTTCAATGTATAACCTCTTCTTAGCACAAGTAGCACGTGCCTTAAAGAGGGCCTTCTTCTCTTTATCCGACATCCTGAAGAAGTTGTAGTAAACAAAACTGTAGAAAAGGTTGTAGAAACAAAGTTCTAGAAAAAAACTGAGCAGAGCTCAGTGGAGACTCCCTTGCACAACGTGCAGTAGAAAATCTAAGGTTCTGAGCTTCTCTCAGGAGGGTTCTAGGGGGTGAGGCCAATCTGATTGGTTGTTCATTTTTTTGGTCTCTTTTACAAAAAAGAGGTGGATAGGTTGCCAAACAGAAATGGGCCTAGGCCTAGGTTCTGTTTTAGTGATGGTTTCTATTGCTATTTTATGTATACCGGGGACTCCCATTCCAACGACGTGGAATGATACAAGCATGGTAATCTATGAAAGTTCCAATACTGGAGTAAGTCACTGTTAAAGAAGGAGGCTGGATAGCTGGATAGGATTATCCACTCTGTCAGAGTTGGCCAGGAGTCCATCAGTGGGTACTTTCTACAGTGCACATTCGATGAGTCTGCATCATGTTTAATGACAGCTGTGGCAGCATGGAGGTGTGTAGTTACGTACTGTTCTAAACTGCTATGTGCACCCTTGGCCTGAGTGCCCCATAGCAAGTACCTAGATATTTTTGATTTTTTGCCTCAGCAAACATGACAATCATATGAGCATGCTGATGGCCTGAGCAGTGGTTTGAAGCACAAGCAGAATCAATGGTTTGGATGAACAACCATATTTTCTGAGCATGACTACCATCAGCTCACTAGTCACATTTCAGTGGCTGACTGCTGTTCATCATTAAACTGCTTCTAAGGAGGGAACATGTGTTAAACTTACAAAATAGTGAAATACTGCCACAGAATGTGCTGCATTATGCTGCATAATTTGCCTCATCCTGACATCATGTATTCAAACCGGCCACATCATTTGGTTCTCCACTACCACATGTTGTCTAGAAGAAAAAGTTAAATGTATGTGGAATTTAAGTTTTTTGACAACACCATTTTAAAAAAAATTCTTTTGTCATCTCTATTTCTAAAGAAATGCTTCAAAGTTATGAAGACAGCTTAGGTGAGTCAACCGTATCCAAAGAGGAAGATACAGACAAGGGTAATGGCTTAGATGCCTAGTGCAACTACTCAAGGAATCTGTGTTTGATCAACTTTCTGGTCAAATCCTGGAAGCTTTCCTACACTTTCCATCCTTTCAATGTCGAGAAAATGAATAGTATTGGAACTGGTTATATTAAACATCTTTTAGTATGCGCCAGGATTCACAAGGGGTGAATATGGACACTACACATACATGCTATGTTATACTTTGTTAGATAAGTTTGTAATACATAGGAAAGTTGACAAAATATTGGACAAAGAGTTTTAGGGACATGGTGTAGGTATTACAACAAAGACACTGTATGTTTAGGGATTTTAGAAGGATTGGAAGATAAGAAGATGTTTACAATGTTTATAAGAAGATCATGGTAACTAATTTTTGACAGTTTAGAAGTGGATTTATAAGTGTGCGTTACTTGAAAGGTTGTGGTTCTTAAAGATATAATTCACTCAGAAAAAAACAATTTGAGTTCTGGAGAAATCTATGGAGTAAAATTTCAGATTAATAATTGGTTGTTATACTGTAAAGCCACTCTTTATTTTAGCCTGCATTGTATCTCTAATCTAAAAGCATTATTTGCTCAACTATGTAATGTAAATGCTGAAATACATCAAAGCTGGGTTTTTTTTATAACATTTTGCTGGCTTACCATTTATATAATCTAAAAATAGGAGTGTGAATCTCTGCAAATAGAATGTCATTGTTGTGAGATTTTAGAACTTTGTGGACCCCAAGAGGTTTGATATTTCAGAGGACCTAAACAAATGAGTTTAACTGGTGTGATCAGAATCAGTAGGGTTTTGCTAGTAGCTCTTGACAACAGAAGCAGAGCAGAGGTCTTCAAACTTTTTTACTCTGAGCCCCCCCCTAAGCAAAATGTTTTGAGGTCGGGCCCTCCTCCAAAACTTGATGGCAAGGATTGGGGGAGCGGGAGGGACATGGCTGCGTGCAGGGAGCGGGGCTTATGGGATGATTTCAGGAATACTTTTTCTATAGCTTTTGAAGCGCACCAAATATGAGAGTTATAAAACAGCAAATGCATCGAACAAAAACAGATAACCCAAACAAACTGCTCCCCATAATTGGGGTGTTGTGAGCCCCTCACACTCTTTGACCTCAATGCAACTATACCTGCTGCACTAATGATAACTGCAGGCCTGAGTAGCAGGCTATCTCCTCTGCCTCTTTTACCCGGGCGCCTGCATGCTGCACAAGGCCCGGCTCAGCCCCTACTTCGACGGACTCAACCCCTTTGGACAGCCGTAGCCCGCGAGCCTGCAGTGTAAGTGGCACAAGGTTTTGGGTTGTGTTTCTGCTGAAGGTGGCGGGCGGGCAGATGTTTGTGATGCGTGGCTCTCAGAGAGAGTGTGGGCTGGCAGAAGATGAGGTCTGCTAATGCCACCTGTGGGCAGGCATTAACACCTCTCTGCCCCGAGGCACTTCTGGGGACTTGAGATTGGCTCCCTCTGGTGCAGGGATGAAACACGATTCTGTGTGTATTGGCGACCAACACTACGCCCCCTACCGGGTGACAGATATGGACTTGGATATATCTCTTTGGGACACTGAATCAAAAGGTGGTCCAAGCTCCCACCCTAGGGTAACACAAAAGGACTGGGAATACTTCCTTTGGGAGCACAAGTCATGTTCCTGGATGTTGCCCCTTCCACCCCATGCCAGCAGATACGGCCTACTACCGACTATGCCTCTGGGACATTGGAAACATAAGCTGTAGTATTGCCCCCTGCTGCGCCCAGGTGACAAGATATGGGCTCGGGCTACTTCCCTAGGTAAGGTGGGGTCATGCATTGCGCTCTTGTCGCCTCTCCAACCCGTGGCTAAGGATTTGAACTGGGGTGACTCCATATGGGAAGCTGGAGGTATGAGCTGGGGTATTGTACTGTATTTGGGCGAGGGTGTGGACTCGCTCTATCTACCACAGTGTGCTCTGATCACTTGACCCATGCTCGTTTAAAAGTAGCGCCCTTTAACCACTATGTGTGCCCCACGCTCACTTTGAATGAAGGGGGATAAGAGGGCCTTTGAAATTGTATTCAGAAAAGTTTCTGCACATCTAACTTCACCAAAGAGGTTTGTTTACATTTTAGTTCAATCAATATTTTGGTGTCGGTAGTGATTTGATCCTGTGTTAATGGACTGACAAAATGAGCAACAATATGATAATGGACATAACAACAAAATGAGCACGCCATAGGCTCTACTGCCTTGGTGTAGGACACAAATGTCCATTAAAACAGATGGACTCATTCTTATTACTAGGACTATCTAGCCAGCCCTAGTACTACACTGCTTGGCGACCTCCAGCTTTAACTTGGCTGGTGTATCCTGATTTCTATGCGTGCATGTTAAATGTATTGTTTTGCCTTAACCCTTTCTGCTGCCGGGCATTCCCTTCCCTTGCTCTCCTTCTGCTACTAGAAGTGTGTCTGCCAGGCCTCCTTGGAGACAGTGACTGTTTACTTCCTAATTGGGTCCCAGTAACTCTGCTCAAGCCAGCCCACTGCACTGCCTTAGTGTGCAGGTTTCACAGTGTTGCCAATCAGGGGCAGTGAGTGTACTTCGACATTCTTACTTAATTTTTTTCGGTTAGTGATTGTTCTGGCATGGAGGAGAAGATATGCAAAGTTTTCTGCGTCTTTTCTTTCTCTGCCTGCTTGCTTGTAGGGGTCGATGGCTATTAACATGGAGATTTGACCCTGAACAGAACCTAGGGGATGCAGCTGCCTGGAGAATCTCGGTTCTGGGGGAGAGGGGCGCCGATGCGGTTTTGTGTGCCTTTGCCAGTCAGGGTTGCAAGTTTGGAGGAAGGGGACCCTGGCTATCAACATGAATGAATAATGCAGAGCTGCATCACATTTAGTTAGAATGTCTGCAGACCTGCATCTCGCATAGTGTGAATGAGCAACTTTATTGCCAGTGCTTATATGAGATGTAAGGAATAGGCAGAGTGGGGCCCATGGGGTACTGGAAAAAGAAAAAAACTACGCCTCGATAAACAGTTTCCAATGGTATGCAAATGGTCTTTAAAGACCTGTGAAAAACTCAGGCATGCTGGAGTCTTAATAAGACTCCAGACACTGCCCAGCCGAGCCCCCAGCCGCAGACCCACTGACCTCTGGCCCCATGGCACTCTGAGGGCTTCAGAGTAAATGAAGCCAGCCTGGAAATGCAGCAAATAAACTTCGCTGCACTTCCAGGCATCTTCATTTACATGTACTTCCAGAGGCCTTTGCACCCCCCTGGGAACCCATTCACGCCCCCCAGGGGGGGGGGGGGGGGGCACAGTTTGAAGACCTGTGGTCTAGAGTATAGATTGGGCATGCAATAAACAAAGATCAACATTTACCCCAATCAGCTCATCAGTAAAAACCTACCAGATAACTCTGGTGTTTTCACATCAAAGAGACATAAAAGGAGACACCTAGCATTGTTTCATTAGACAATAAATCAATCATAGGATTTAAATAACCCATTCAACTTTGCTATTTATACAATTACTCATATTTGGTTACATATGGAGGATCATTTTGACGGAAGGGTCAGTTTGGTAGGCAAAAGCACACAAGGTTTGTAAGGTCTTGAGAAATGTGGAAATTCTACGAGTATATCGTGGCTCACTGTGTCAAAAGCCACACACAAGTTGAGTTCTATCAAGGCTCCTGGTTGGCCAGAATCATGAAAATGGAAGAAAGAATACTATCTGAGAGAGTGTGCTCTGTTCCTTTGGCTGGCCTAAAGTATGAATTATTACCATGGAGGAATTAATACATTTTAATGAAGTTCTACAGTTGATGGGCAACCTGTTACTCTAAAATCTTTCCAAGATTCAGGAGATTGGTGATAAGGCGGTAGTTGGCAAGCTCTATGGGATCCTCTGTTAACTTCTTAAATAGGCACATAACAATTGAATATTTTAAGGCTCTAGGCACATGACCCTGACTGGGGTAGGAGTTTAGCATATGGAGGATGTTACAGGCAAGATTATCAATTTAGTACTTCAGGCAAACCACTGGACGAGGCTGTAGCCATGTTAAGAATGATTTCATCTTCTATGCTGCACTGAGAACTTGTAACAATGTAATTGGTATAAAAAAGTGTTTAATATGTCTGAAAATTTGGAGATATGAAAAACCTAGAAGAGAAGTCCACTGGGAAACCCTTGTTAAAGGTCTAAAGTTTGTTTTTGACACCTTTAAAATAAAGAAGTTCAACAGATCTTCACAGTTCTCAAGGTCGAAGAAGGGGGTGTTCTTGGCTCAGTATTCGACCTAGGAGGATCCTCAATAAAGTATTTGGAAGAGGCATGATCACATCTCGTCAAAACTATACCACTGATGTTCTTAAGGGAGGTGTGGGGTAGAAGTTAGCGACCTTCTCTTTGAACCAAAGCAGCAACAACTTCAAACAGGAACTATGCTCCTCTGACTGGAATAAGTTGAAGAAAGAACTAGGTAAGACAGTAGCAACACTATTAGAAATGATCTGATACTCCTCTCAATGGGAGAAAAACTAAATCAAGGCCCGATATAAGCAGCTTTCTTAGGCAAAGGATGCCAGGACGAAGTCTGGAATGAAATTAACACCTATGTGGATACATTTATACATGCACTGATCTGCTCACGGGAACTCTTGTACTATGTCCAGTTCAGTCTTTGGTCCTATCGAGATGAAATCTCACCGCCCTCTAAGGGTCCAGGCGGTGAAGCCGCTCCTCCTCCTTGGAAGGGTGAGGGGGGAGGATAGAAGGTAGGATGGGTAATGGACTGCCCCAGATGGAAAGGAGTTACCACCTTAGGCAGGAAAGCAGCCCTGGGTCTGAGAATCATTCTTTCAGCATGAATGGTCAAGAATGGGGGTTTCGAACTCAGAGCTTGAAGCTCACTTACCCTCCTTGCCGAGGTAATTGCAACCAGAAAAATAGTCTTGAAAGATAGTAGTCTCAAGGGACACTTGTGCAAGGGTTCAAAGGGAGAACCCATCAAGTAGGTTAAGACGAGATTTAAGTCCCATTGAGGCTAAATAAAAGAAGTGGGAAGATCTTTGTTGGCCAGACCCTTAATAAAACGTAATACAATAGGTGACATAAATAAAGAAGGTTGGTCGAGAAAACAAAGGAATGCCGACAAGGCCGATTAATAACCTTTTACAGTAGCCACAGCAAAACCCTGCTGGGGTAGAGAAAGAGCAAACTGAAGAATGTTGGATAAACAGGCCCTTAAGAGGTCAATAGACTTCTCCCCACACCATGAAATAAATTTAGACCACCTGTAAGAATAAATTGACTTGGTGGAATGCCGCTTAGCCGATAAAATAACATCCACCACGTCAGGCGGGAGAGAAAAAGAATTCCGGATGCCCCGTTGAATCTCCAGGCATGAAGGTGTAAGCTCTGGAGGTGGGGGTGTAGAACCTGCCCCTGCGACTGCGAGAGGAGGTCTGCCCTGAGAGGGAGAAGGAGCGGTGGGTACGAGGAGAGGTGGAGAAGATCTGTGTACCACACCCTTCTTGGTTATTCCGGGGCGATTAATATGATTTGGGCCCGGTCTTGGCGAATCTTCCTCAGAACCTGAGGAATCAAGGGTATGGGAGGAAACGCGTAAAGGAGTTGCGAGCTCCAACTCAACTGAAACGCGTCCCCCAAAGCTCCCTGCATCGGATACTGGAGACTGCAGAATGATGGGCAGTGAGCATTCTCGTGTGTGGCAAACAGGTCCACCCGAGGAATTTCCCACGTCCGGAAGACGTGACGAACCACCTCCGGATGAAGCCTCCACTCGTGGTCGGCAGAGAACTGCCGACTGAGACTGTCTGCACGTACGTTCAGAACTCCTGCCAGATGATTTGCCGTCAGATAAATCTGATGGTCCTGAGCCCAGGACCGAGACAATGCGACCTCACTCCTCCCTGTTTGTTGACATACCACATCGCGGTAGTGTTGTCCGTTAGGACTTGAACTGACTGACCGCGAAGGGAAGGGAGGAAGGCTTTGAGCACTAAACCTATTGGCCGCAACTCTAGAAGGTTGATGTGAAGCAACTTTTCCTTTGGAGACCAAAGACCCTTGGTCTCCAGGTCCACCAGATGAGCACCCCACCCTAGAGTGGATGCATCCATTATCACTGTGGCCACCGATGGAGGTAAGTGGAAGGGCTTTCCCTGAGACAGATAGCCTTCCACTCTCCACCAAGATAGATCCGCTGCAGCTTCTCTGGAGATCCTCACAGACTCCCTGAGATCTCTTTTGTGCGGATACCACTGCCTGCGGAGGCACCACTGAGGCGCCCTCATGTGCCAGCGTGCATGGTTGACCAACAGAATGCAGGAAGCAAACAGACCGAGCAGGCGAAGGACCTTCAGGACTGGAACAACCGCTCCATTGTAAAATAAGGGAATCATTTCCTGAATGTCGAGAATCCTTTGAGGAGGAGGGAATGCTCGACACACAGTAGTGTCCAGTACCGTCCCTATGAACAGGTTGCACTGAGAGGGCACCAGGTGAGACTTGGGCACATTTATCGAAAAACCCAACTTGTACAACAGCTGAGTTGTCACCTGCAGATGATGAAGCACCTTCTCTGGCGACCCCGCTTTGATCAGCCAGTCGTCCAGATAGGGGAAAACTGGAATTCCCGATCTTCTGAGATGGACTGCCACCACTGCCATCACCTTGGTGAAGACTCGAGGTACAGTAGTGAGTCCAAACGGGAGGACCGCAAACTGATAATGTGTCGACCCCACCCTGAAACGGAGATACTTCCTGTGCGACTTCAGGATCGGGATATGAAAATACGCGCCCTGCAAGTCGATCGACACCATCCAGTCCTCTTGCAGCAGCGCATGAAGAACCTGCGCTAGGGTGAGCATCTTTAACTTTTCTTGCTTCAGAAAAAGATTCAAGATCCTGAGATCCAGGATTGAACGCAACCCGCCATCCTTCTTGGGTATCAGGAAATACCGGGAGTAGCATCCCTGACCCCTTTCCTGCTCTGGAACTACTTCTATTGCACCTTTTCTCAACAAAGTCAAGACTTCCTCCTGCAGGAGAAGAAGGTTGCCCTCCGAGCAAGCCCCTTGGCAAGGAGGGTAATTTGGAGGAGATTCCTAAAAGGGTAGAGCATACCCATTTTCTACAAGATCTAGAACCCAAAAGGTCCGTAGTGACCGATTCCCAATCTTGTAGAAAATGGGTAAGCCGACCCCGACATGACCAGCATGATCCAGAATACTGAATCTAGGGCTGCTTTGCTGTGGTAAGAGGGGTAGAGGTAGAGGAGGAGGAGGAGGAGGGCTGACGACCTCGTGGGCCACCTCTGTTCCTGCCCCTATAAGATTTATATAGGGTGTTCTGCTGCTGAGGCTGCTTGTAGGACCGAAAGGACGACCTTCCGAAGCCCCTGTACATTCTATAAGAAGAACCCCTAGACTGTGTCTGCCGACCCAGAGACTTAGCCGTAGCCTTGCTATCCTTAAACCTCTCCAAAGCTGCATCCGCCTTCTTTCTAAAAAGACCTGAACCGTCAAATGGAAGGTCCAAAAGTGTTGCCTGGACATCTCATCAAACTCTGAAGATTTAAGCCATGCACTCCTCCTAGATGCAACCGAAGACCCCATTATCCTGGCTACAGAGTCCGCAGTATCAAGTCCACTTTGAATGACTTGCTTTGCAGCTGCCTGAGTGTCAGAAAAGACCTCATCAAAGTTCTTTCTGTCCTCCTCTGACAACTTCGGGGCAGGTTGACTTACAGAATCCATTAAAGCATAGACATATCTGCCCAAAAAGCAAGTGGCATTGGTGGATTGGAGAGCCACAGAAGCTGATGAAAATACCTTTTTAGCAGCCTGATCCATTCTCTTAGACTCTCTATCACCAGGAGTCTACGGAAAAGCTTCAGCCGATTTCTTGGAGCATGCAGCCTGAATAACCAAACTCTCAGGCGCAGGATGAGAAGATAAAAACTCCGGATCACCTGGAGCCGTCCTATAAAGTCTAGCAACTGACCTCGAAACTGCATTGCAGAAAAGGGTTTTTGCCAAACACCCAAAATCGGCTCTGTAATAGCTTCATTAAAAGGAAGCAAGGGCTCAATGACTGTAGAAGGAGAATGAAGCACCTCCGTCAGAATATTGGACTTAAATTCTGTAGTAGGGAGCTGCAAGTTCAAAAGATCAGCAGCCTTACGAATCACAACATGGTAAGGAACCACATCCTTGGAAGGAACATCAGAAGGAGGTGAAAGTTGCCATTCTGGAGATAAATCCAAACCACTTGCCTCCTTAGATCTTTAAAAAGGTCCTCAGACTCATGAAGCTCTCCTTCCTCCATCTCATTTTCTCTATAATGCTGCTCCTCCAGGAACCTCTGTGCCTCACGTCTGGACCTCACCTTCGGGCCAACTGAGTCATACATTAATCCGGCGTCGAACTCGGATCCAGCGGCGCCTTCGAAGTCGAACGAAGCCGCGCTGCCGGCGCCGGAGATGGAGGATTCGACGTCAGCGTTGACGTTCTTGGCGCCGGAAAATGACATGAAGGAACAGCAGGAAGAAATGGCAGGAAAGGAGATGGTGCATAAGCTTGTGGAACTCCCAAATTGAATGCCATAGGACCCATGGGACCCGAAGGTGCACCAGGGGGGTACATTGCCCTCAAAGACTCCGTACATCGCATTAAGGTAATGCGACGGATCTTGCCCTGGACCAGGAAATGGAGGGTACTCGTCTGGCATAGGCAAAGGAGCCACCGGATTCGGGCCTGCTGGAGCCGATGGTGTATCCACCGGATTCGATGGCGTTTCAGGTACAGGCACCTCTTCCACAGGAGCCAAATAATGTACCGAAGAAGACAAAGGATTCGGCGCCGGTGACTGCGCCGGTGACTGCTCTGCTGACTGCGCCGGTGAAACCACTGGAGCAACAACTCTCACCGGGGTTGGAGATGGAGATATATAGTCCTTCCGATGACGATGATCCTTCGAGGGTGACGACTAAACTTCCTCCGATAGGCACCGAGAGCCATGCCTCTTCTTCTTATGTTTCTTGGACTTTGAAACATGACCTGACGTCGACTTCAACTCTGATCCCGACCTCGATCTCGACCTGGCCTTCGATTTCCTCCTACCTCTCTTCTCTTTTCAAACTTTCGCCATAAACAGCTTGGCTTCCATTTCTTTCAAAGCCTTCGGGTTCATCTTCCTACAGGAAGAACAATCCTCGACATCATGGTCAGATGACAAACACCATACACAATCGTCGTGTGGGTCCGTTATGGACATATGTCGACCGCAATCCCTGCAAGGCTTAAAACCTGATTTTCTCGAAGACATCCTTGAGAAGAGAGAAAAAGAGAGAACAGGATCAACTGGAAAAAACAAAGTAACAAGCTACGGAGAGTCCCAGAAACCGTTGGCGTCGACAGCGCGGAAAAAATAGAACTGACTTCATCACACCGACGAGGCTCTCTTATGGGTCCAGTGACGTCAGCGAGGTCGCGAGCGGAGTCGTGCCTTTGTGACGTCGTCTACGTCCTCGTCGGCGTGGAGAGCTACAAAAGTTTCCGAATGTTGCTGGCGCAGGGGATATTCACAAGGTGAGGAATCCACTGGCAGATGTATCCATCAGAAACCAACGCTTTGCAAAACATTTCTGCCAGAACATGAAGGCATTTATGCAGACAGAATCCTTAAATCTGGTATGAGAAGAAATACAAAACTTTGGGAATGAAAAGTTACTTACTTGTGATCCTTATTCTCCATCAGGGGTTTGCTACTGATTTCAGTCAAAATACTGTGATGGAGAACAGTAATTAAGAGCATAAAGAGGTTTAAAAGGACTTACTCTGATCCTAGGCATCAGAAATCCAAAAGCAAAGTTTTCTCTCTTATTACACTGTTGATGACATCAATGATCAATATGCAGAACAAATTGAAAACACCACTCACTTTCAAAAGAGGAGCAGCAGTTGCAATAGCAGCAGCTGTAGCTGCTGCAATAATCCCAGCCGAATCCAGAGAACTTTGTGCTCGTCTTTGGTCAGTGTCTGCTTTCTTGCTCTCTTCGGCAGCAATATCTTGCAAAAGTTGTACTCTCACTTCTTTATTCACAGATGTCTCGGGTACCCTAGAATGATTTGAGAGGGGTTGCAAATAGTTTTACACATATTATTCCTACCATTCAACTACTAAAGATAAATCATACATTAGAAGCTTCGAGTATGCGTAGTTCAGGAATACAAGCTCATGCTCATCCTAGAATACAACATATTTAACCATTTATTACCTGGAATAATAGATACCTTGTACTGCAATTTAGGTTTTCGCTTGCTTTGCTTCAGACATT
Source organism: Lissotriton vulgaris (assembly GCF_964263255.1). Lineage (NCBI taxonomy): Eukaryota > Metazoa > Chordata > Amphibia > Caudata > Salamandridae > Lissotriton > Lissotriton vulgaris. Next base: position 518,196,145 of record NC_141697.1, on the reverse strand, counting down.
AAGTATTATTTCCAATTTACTGTACCAACTTGGTCTCAGCAAAGACAATAAACCATTATCTTAGTAAATACATATAATAAAAAAGTGAAGTGATACAAAAGATCCTAATAAATGTCTGTGTGTGTATTCCCACATATATTGTATGCGCATCCTGGCACCCACACTCTTCATGCTATTCATCAAAGGCTGTATTATACTTACCTCTTGAACTGAGAGAATTACTCCCCCCCATTCAAAATGGCTGGACTAAATGCCAGGGGCATATTATTTGCAGACTGTTGTCATTTAGATCCTCCCCACTTAGTACCTTCCTCCACCCCTTCTCCATTGTATACCTTAGAATGTTCCTACTGTTTATTCTGAAGCTTGCCTTAAAATGTTGAGATGGTTCCTGTGAGGCAAGCAGGCTGTGAAGCATTGGAGACGACCAATAAAACTTATTCAGAATCTTCTTTGGAGTTTTTTCTTTTACCATCAGCTGAACCTACTTACAACACAGACAATACACTTCTCTCAAAAAGTCTGAGGGCTCATGTACCCTTCTAGAAAAGTTCTGTTTCTTCGGCAAAGAACATGACCAGGAAATAAATTGCAGTAAAACCAAATACATGGTGTTCAATCCCCAGACAATAGCTTGGGAGAATGTAGTCCTGAAAGGCTTCATATTGGAAAGTGTTAGACCTGTCTGGCTTTTTGGCGTAGTCCCTTCTAACTATTATTTATTTTGTCCCCTTTTTGCCCCTCATACCCTTGATAATTTTTGTCCACTAACTTTTTCTAGGTGTTGGCCCAGGGGATAGGTGTTCTTTTCCCCCCTCATTATTTTTCACCTCAGGCCCAGAGGCCTGTTCTGACAGGAAAAGTTGGAACCACACAAAATGGTGGCTTCCAACTGCCCTAACTGTCACACTCAGAACTTGGCCATAGCCTATCATAGGGCGTTCTAGAACCTTCTGGTCCATTCTGGACCACTAAGGGTCAGCCTATATAAGGCGGAAAGCGGGGCAGCCATTTTGTCTTTCAGTGAGGAACAGCTGGAGTGAAGGTTGAGGTCTGGTAGGGGTAGGATCCTGAAGGGTGGTCTACTCTACAAGGGTTGCCCTCTGTCTAGGTATTTTCCCCCCAGGCCTGTTGTCCTAGCCGTGTTAGTTTCATCCTGCTGACCCTGGACAGCAAGGCGCCTCCAGTCAAGTAAAGGGGTTAATCCCAGTGGGCTGAGGAGCTGCAAGTGGCCCTGCGCTGAGAATTGATCTGGGTGCCCCCTCTATTATTTCACTTGCCCCTGTCCAGTATTGAGCGCTAGCAGAACTGTCAAGAATACGAAGGGCTGGGAGATTTACAAGTGATAAACCAGCTCTGCCTCCTATCTGTGAGGTGAACGCAGGGACTTGTCCTGCCTGAAGCGGAGATCTCTGTCCCTCCCCCTTACCGGTGTCTGGACCTGCCGAGTGGAGTGAAAGGGTTAATTGCCTTTCCATTGCTGCCTTGTTCCTTCGTGGGCCGGGCCCCCTGGGGTCTCGTATGCGCTCCTGAGACAGCGCGGTCTGAGTGAGAGGGGACGCAGGGACTGTGACCAGCGCTACTGTGCATTCTCGTTGGATCCGCTAATCCCCAGGAAGGGCCTAGGGTCGAGCAGGCCCACTGCAGAGCCGCTACCGGCGCCAAGCCGGCAGAGCAGGCTCAGGAGTCGTGTCGCTACTTCCCCGCGCATGCGTGTTGCGCTCCTGCCGAGGTGAGGAAAATCCAGACAACCGACGGCGAGGGAAACAGAGAGGAGCAGCCGCCGGGCATCGAGGCTCCGCATCAGAGCGGGAAACGTCTGCAGCAAGGACCCCTGCTTCGCTGAGGAGAAAGGAAGCGGGGCGGTCCATTTGTGACGAGCACTTCTGCCAGAGCGGTGGAAACCAGGCGATTCGATCCCTTGCCTCCGCACTAGCGAGGCGGGAGGTCGGGAGGCCCCGGGATCATTTGAAGGAATCGGAAGCCTTTGGCCTGTCTCCCTAAATCGGCGGAGACACGGGCCGGAGGGCCCAGACCCCCCCCTCACACCAAACGAAGTAAGGAGGGATTGAGTAGGGAGGGGGGAAAGTTTCAGGGGGAGAAGTGTCTCTCAGAAGAGCAGAGACTGTCGTCTGACTAGATCAGGACCAGGCTGGTGCTGGGGAGCGTCCCTCTGGTCCTGAGAAGTAACAGTTTATAATATAACATTGAAGGTGGAGTGAACTTACAAATGTAAACTGTTAGTCTGATTCAAATAACTCTAATGATAGCCCTAGTAGATAATTCAACGGCCAAGAGTTAGAGTAGAGGGAGGCTAATTAATTCTTCTATGAACTAAGGTGGGTAGAGAGTTAAGGTTAAAGCGTGTCAGAGGAGACTTCATCTGCAAATCTGGAATGCCGGGATCTGATCTAATGTAAAGTACTGACACTGCCTCTTTGAAAGAAAGGTTTGGGGTGAAAGTCATAGGAAGTCATAATACCAAAGTTTAAATGATTATAGAGCTTAATGAGATGTACTGCTAATTCTGTTTAATGTGGTGATTTGATATTTTTGGAAAGTACCATTATTTATTACCTGACAAATGTAAAGTAACTTGGAGTCTAATTGATAAATTGCTTAGCAGTTTAAGAGGTATAATTGCTGATACTTAAATAACCTGAAATGTCCTAAGCTGTAAATTTTGAAAACAAAGAGTATATTATTTTTATAAAGCAGCACTTATTTTTCCACATTTTGGTGTAGCGTTATTTTTGTGTGTTATTGCGTGGTTTTACTGTTGGGTGGTCTGCAACCTTCACACTGTGCCTCTGAAATGTATGTCTTGCCCTAGGCAAGGCTACCCCAGGTTCTAACAGAAAGGGTCTTTGAAATTGACTATTTAGGGGCGAGACTCTCCAACTCCCGTAGATGGACCGCACAAATTGAGAAAAGCTCATGGACTGTAAAGTATAGAGCTGGGACTATTACTAGGTCTGCTAATCGGGCCTCTTCATAGTCTATCAACATCTCTTGGACTGTGAAGCAAAGAGCTGGGACTATTATTAGGTCTGCTAATCGGGCCTTTTTATATTCTATCTCACCGGTCCTTTGGGATTTATTAGGCACAAGCATTTGGTGTAGCGTTGTGGGGCTTTTGCAAGCTTCACTTACTTGAGAGAGCTCAAGTACTGAGAATTCTTTTATGAAATCATTGTTAAGACTTCCCAATAGTGCTCAACTACTTCCACTAAGGTTCAATGTTAACCTAAAACCGATCTCGGATATAGATAGTCTAAAACCACGTTTATGTTGGATTAGGTTATGGACAACAGAGGAACTGGCACCCTATAAGGATAGTCTTAGGGAGATTTATGCTAACCACTTGTCACACACAATTCCCTGGCTATCTCATATAAAAACTTGGTTGACTAGGTTAGGACTGTGTGCATAATGGTCATATCCCACACAATGGATTGGTGTCAGTACAACGCGGATTATTACAACGCATTCCGTTACAACGGAATTTTTACAACGCAGGATCCATTACATCGGATTCCATTACAACGCATGGCATTACATAGCAGATGCTATTACAACGCATGGCATTACATCGTAAGTATAGGTAAGTATACCTTTTTTAAAAAAATGTTATTAAGTTAATTTAATTTATTTAATTTAATTAATTTAATTAAAATACATTTTAAAATAGCCATTAATTTAATTTAATAAAATAATATCTATTTAAAAAATTTAATTTTAATAAAAAAAGGAAATAATTTATTTTAATTAAAATAATGAAATTAATTTAATTAACATATTTAAATAATTGAAATTAAATTAATAGAAATAATTTATTTAATATAATTAATTTAATTTAAAAATGTAATTAATGTAATGAAATTAATTTAATTTATTAAATATATTTTAATTAATTTAAAAACGGTAAATATAATTTAATTATCCCAAAACACAAACCTACCCCTGAACCCTACAATACCCCAAAACCCAACCCCTGCCCTAAAACCTAAAAACACCCCTGTACCCCAAAACCCAAACCCTGCCCTAAAACCTAAAAACACCCCTGTACCCCAAAACCCAAACCCTGCCCTAAAACCTAAAAACACCCCTGTACCCCAAAACCCAAACCCTGCCCTAAAACCTAAAAACACCCCTGTACCCCAAAACCCAAACCCTGCCCTAAAACCTAAAAACACCCCTGTACCCCAAAACCCAAACCCTGCCCTAAAACCTAAAAACACCCCTGTACCCCAACACCCAAACCCTGCCCTAAAACCTAAAAACACCCCTGTACCCCAAAACCCAAACCCTACCCTAAAACCTAAAAACACCCCTGTACCCCAAAACCCAAACTCAGCCCTAAAACCTAAAAACACCCCTGTACCCCAAAACCCAAACCCTGCCCTAAAACCTAAAAACACCCCTGTACCCGAAAACCCAAACCCTGCCCTAAAACCTAAAAACACCCCTGTACCCCAAAACCCAAACCCTGCCCTAAAACCTAAAAACTCCCCTGTACCCCAAAACCCAAACCCTGCCCTAAAACCTAAAAACACCCCTGTACCCCAAAACCCAAACCCAGCCCTAAAACCTAAAAACACCCCTGTACCCCAAAACCCAAACCCAGCCCTAAAACTTAAAAACACCCCTGTACCCCAAAACCCAAACCCTGCCCTAAAACCTAAAAATACCCAAACACCCCAAAACATATACATCAGTACCCCAAAACATATACTCCTATACTCATACTTATTTAAAAAATTACTTAAATTAATATATTTAATTTATAATATTTAAAAACGAAATAAATATTTTTATTTATAATTAATAATAATTAAATCAATTATATAATATTAAATAAAATTTAAAAAAATTATATACTTACCAATACTTACGATGTAATGGTATGCGTTGTAATAGCATCTGCTATGTAATGCCATGCGTTGTAATGGCATCCGATGTAATGGATCCTGCGTTGTAATAGCTGCGTTGTAACAGCATTACGTTGTAATAGTTGCGTTGTAAGAGTAACATACCCCCACACAATACCAGAAAGTGCCAGAGAAACTGTAAAATCTTGTTACTGGAACACTGTTTAAGTACAGGTAGTCTTACAGATTGTTACATGTCTTTTAAGTGAGCCCCACAATGCAAAGAATTCAAGGATTATGTTAATCCCCCATTCCTAGAAGCCTAATCTATCACATTTAGGCTAAGGATTTTGCCCACAGCCTTTTCCCTGCTCATGGAACAAAAGTGATAACCTTACTAACCTATGCCCTATGTGCTGTAATGCTGTCGAGAATGAAGAGCATTTTTTTCTCTGTTGCGCCTATGTAAAGCAGCGTGCATACTGGATTGCCCCCCTTTGCCGGCTTCTCTGTCTTAAAGATTGGCACAATGCCATGAGAAATTGTAAAACAGACAACAGGAGTAGTATTATCTACTCAATCTCGAATTACTTGCTCTCAGTTTGGCATATTAGATCCAGGATTGCTGAAAATAAACTAAAAGCGTTCTAATGTGTTTTAATGTTCTTAAAGTGTACTTGCATGTTTCCATGAACCGACATAAAGCTCCAGATTGATTGACTGATTTACAAATCTTACATTCTGCTGACTTATGTTTAGGTTAAAGACAATAAATACACTGAAAATGTGGGTCATCAGTGTAAATGTTCTTGCTGCCACAAGATCGGTTTAAAAAAAAGAGGGTTTTTTTTTGTTGGCAGCCATGGTGACAGTTGGTGCAGTTGATTGTCAGACCAAATGATTCCCTGGTCCAGAAATTATACCATTCTTCCCTAAAAACAATCACAGAACAGTCATGCTGAAAATAGGGCTGGTTCATAGCCAAGGCAGGCTAAAATGTATACAATTTTAGGTTCACTGAACGGTTAGAGCAGAGCTCGGATAGGGGACTCCCTCACACATGACGTGCGGTAGAAATCTGAGCTATGGTGCCCTCTAGGGGGGGGGGGGGGTAGTAGAGCTTAAAGCTTCCACTGTGTTGGCTGAAGTCTGGGTTTTTCAAATGAGGTGGATGTGCTACTAAACAGAATATGTTGTTTCAGGCCTGTAGCCATTTTACATTGTATACTGTATGCTGTATATTTGACACTATATACTGCTATTTTAATATACAGAGGATTTCCAGCCTGACGACGGGGAATGCTTCAAGCATTCTGAATATATAAAAGATCCCATGTTGGAGAATAGTTTATTATGTTGTTTTTGTTCTTGGTATTTTTTATTGAGAGGAAGATGAAAACGCTAGCTGCCATCCCCTTGCACCACCCATGGCTAACACTTAGCCAGCGTGAGATACTGCTGCACACCTTGGTCTGTTGAAATGTGAACCCATGCGGGAGGTGGGGGGGGGGAATATCTAGTTACACCAAGCCCTCATTACTCCACCACCACCTGATTAAGAAGTTTATTTTATTCCCTTCGTGACTGAAAGGAACAGAAAACTGCCTTTTGCTACTGAAACCAGGATGTAATGTCTCTTTTGCCACTATCTTGCTCACCTGCTTTCACCCACCACAAGCGTCAGTACAGCAAAATTCACAGCCAAGTCGGGGGTGGAGGGGGTGAGGGTTCAGACAGTTATGAGGTCATTCAAAGAGCAAGGTCTTGAGGTCCTTTCTGAAGACTTGCAGTGTAGGGCTTCAACTGATGAGGAGTTCGTTCCAGGTCTTGGCCGCGATATAGGAGAAGGATCTGCCACCCATTCTGGGTCTCTGGATGGGGGGGTGGGGGGTTACGGCTGGGTCGGCGGAGCGATTTTTCTCTAGGGATCGTGGAAGGAGATTCTTTCGTTGAGGTATTGGGGTCCGGTGTTGTGAAGGGCTTTGTAGGCGTGTGTGAGCAGCTTGAAGGTAACACTCTTGTCGACAGGGAGCCAGTGGAGGTTGCCGAGGTACTGAGTGATGTGGTCAAGTCGAAGGATGCGGAGGATGAGTCTGGCTGAGACGTTCTGGATATTCTGGAGTTTGCGAAGGAGTAAATTGTTGATTACGGCGTAGAGAGCTTTTCCGTTATCCAGCCTGCTGGTGAGGCGTGCATGGGTGACGGTCTTCCTGGAGTCAGGGGGGGTCCATTTGAAGGTCTTGCGGAGTATGCGGAGGGTGTTGAAGCATGAGGAGGACACAGTGTTGATCTGTTGGTTCATGGTGGGTGAGGAGTAGAGTATGAAGCGGAGGTCGCAGGCATGGTCCGTGGGCCTGGGAGAGTTTTCGGGGGCAGGGGGCTACCAGGGGTCATCTTATGTGGCTGGGGTGGATCAGAGGACGAGGACTTCCGTTTTGTCCAAGTTGAGCTGCAGGCAGCTGCTGCTCATCCAGGATGCAACATCCTTCATTCCTTCCTGGAAACTGTGCCTGGTGATGGCGGATTCCTTGGTGAGGGAGAGGATGAGCAGGTTGTCGTAGGATACTATGCTGAGTCCGTGTTTTCTAACGATGGTTGCAAGGTGGGCCATGTAGATGTTGAAGAGTATGGGGCGGAGGGAAGATCCTTGGGGAACTCCGCATCTGATCTCAGTGGGTTTGGAGAGGGAGGGCAGGAGTCTTATTCTTTGTGTTCTGCCAGAGAGGAAAGAGCAAATCCAGTCTAGGGAAGTTTCCTGTATGCCGGCGTCATGGAGTCTGGTGTCTAGTGTGCGGTGGGAGAAGGTGTCTAGTGTGCGGTGGGAGAAGGTGCCAAAGGCTGCTGAGAGGTCTAGTAGGATGAGGGCTTTCGATGTGGCCTTGATCGAGGAGGGTGCAGATGTTGTCAGTGGCGGCTAAGAAGGCGGTCTCTGTGCTGTGATTGCTGCGGAATACGGATTGAGATGAGTCGAGGATGTTGTTTGTTTCTTTGAAGTTCGTTATCTGGGTGTTGACGATTCTCTCTAGGACTTTGGCAGCAAAGGGGGAGGAGAGAAATGGGCCTGTAGTTCCTGAGGTCCGTCGGGTCTGCGGAGGGCTTCTTGAGGAGAGGTTGGAAACATTTGTATATTGTGAAGCGTGTCATTTTCCATTTTTGGGTCCTATTTTTGGTACCTTATAGCGGCTCTAAAGGAGGCTGCCCCCTAGAGCCTTACAAGAGTTGGTTCAACACTGGAAGTCAAAGGAAAACAGGTGAAGCAAAGTCCATATCTGAGAAGGTGGAACATGAAAAAGATCCCACTACAGTAGTATTATCTCTAGAAAGATCTCTTTGAAAAATGCATCTATGATAAGAGAGGTTCCTTAGACATAAGACAGAATGTGCAAAGTTCTGTGGGCGTATCATGTACAGGGGGGTAAGCCGGATGAGGCATAAGTTCATGTTGGGCAATGTCTGGAGTAACTAGCAGGACACTAAAAAGTATCCAGGATTAGCTACATACAAAATAACATCTGTGCGGCAGACCTGGATCCAGCCTTTTGATACACTAAAGTCTCTATTCTTAACCTCATCAGGTTGTTTTCTGCCATTAAGTGTAAAAAAGACATGGTGTGACTTCACCCATACAAAGAGTCTAGGGCAATAAGAGCCATGTCGCAATCGGAGGTTAGTACACCACATCAGAGGGAGGGGTTTAGAAACTAAAGGTATATGAAAAGACCCAAGTTATTATATTAAACCAGGGTCAGCTCCCTGAAGGACTTGGCTCCAGTGATTATCCCAAAAGGTGAACAGGCTGGTCTGAATTCTTCCATTGGGAGAATCAATCTGGAGGGAGACCGAAGCCCAGGACATCACTGTACCAGTAAAGGCTTAAGCGACTTGGGGCACTCTTTGGCTGGAACAGAAGTAGTTAAACAATGACTGCTGGGCTTATTCTTGTATTTTTCAGTACTGTAAGGCCCCCCCATAAGGCAAGCAATCGTGAAGCGGACATATGATCATGGTACCAAATGCTCTGATATCACAGGTCATACAATCAAGGGTATGGTGTGCGGCTGTACCTCCAGAAATGTTCTGAGGAGGCTGAGTGAAGTTTAGTTAAAGTAGCTTCTCAGCACAAAGACCAGTGTTTGACCATAGGGATCCTGACAACAGCACCCCACTGTTAGGTCATAAATGTACCTCGGGTCTGCGCGCAATCTCAATCCTTAAACACACTGTGGTACCCCGCGTAGAGCAAAGGTTGTCTACTTATCAGGTCTAAGGGTTTTTCCTCTGCTCTGCTGGAGGCCTGACATAATAGATCAGAAGAGAACTGTGAAGCCACCAGTCTAGTTGTTTACTAGGGGCAAAGTCTCTGAACTGAAAGGGAAGTGGCACTTAAAAAAAAGTATTCTGTCTGTCAGGGGCTCTAGTCTAAAATGGAGCCATAAATGTTATAATTATTAGCTTGCTAATGCAGTGACCAGGACCATGACACAAGAAGCAGTGTTTCTTGGCTCAGGTAACGGAACACGTGTCTGCATGAACTGCATTCTTTTTTCACCTTCACTCACCTTGCATAAAGGAAATCAAAATGAGGAGGAAACTGGCAATAGGGGCGTTTCTACCACATTAGGATAAACAAAACGCATTTATTAATAAAAAATAGTCCACCTGCCTAAATCTCATGGGCAATGTCCCTTTTGCCCAATCTCTTAGGTCAGAGAGAAGAGAACGGTGCAAATGAACATTCTGAGGCTTCATCAAAATGCTATGCAAATACCCGATTCATGTGGTAGACATTCCTCACCAAGAATAAAAGTTGCATTCATGGAATAATTTCAATCCATTTTATATAAGTAATTGCATGCACTACCTGCTGAAAATCAACAAAGAAAAGATAACTTGATTAAAGAGTACATCAATGCTGGAAAAATAATTTTCAAGTAACGTTTCATATTCTACTGAAATGTAGTGACACTTACCTTGGTTTCAAGCATGCTCTAAAAGCTTCTTTTTGGCCTGCGGTATATTGAGAAATGCAAATATCGCCTGCACATAAAGAAAAAGTAACTTAAAGATGATCAACAGCATATAATAGATTTCTAGCAGACACTTAAATTCTACAATGAGAAAAACTAAATTGAATATAAAGTTTTAACAAATGATCTCCTTATCATAAAGAATACCCAAGACACCCCATTCAAACATGGGTAGGTCATTGTGCCATAAAACTTGTACTTACTTTGAAAAACATCCTCAGCTGCAAGTATTGCTTTACAATACATAAAAACAGTGACACAAGTTACACTCATGGATCAAGCCACACTGGGCCCTGTTTCAATAGTGGATATGAGAGACGAAAAACCCAATAAATGAAGGTTTTGTAGCAGGATTTCTATAGTTTGCTTCCTTCCAGTATTCACGTATTGCCCCTCAGCACTCAAGGATCCTAAACTGGTCTAGTAGTAATAAAAGAGGTGTGTAATTCTCGTACATGGTACTAGCTAGTGATAGTTAAGTGAACTAATAGTGGTGCATAGATAACCCACCAACCTCTACATTTCAATCCATCTATCACAGCAGAATTCCATTTGCAGGCAGAGAGACTAAGATAACAAAACAAAAAGCACAGAATGAACCCATTTACTCTGTGAGTGCAATTGGGGGTTTGTGGACAAAAGAGGGTTGCAAAAGGTGATATAATACCGCACATAAAATTAACCAAGTAAAACGCAGCAGAATCTGTGCAGAGACAATACCGCACAATCAGAGTTTTGCACTTTAGAATTGATGAAAACATGCAGTATTACCACATTACTCCCTATTTGGAGGAGAGGACTCTAAATGAGGAGGTCATACCACACCAAGTAAATACCTCACTCAGCACTATTGGCATTAACAATGTACCGTACCACCCAAGGGGCATACAGATACAGGTGGAAAACCTTACACGGACAGCTTACCTACAAAGCCTTCCAAGATGTTTAAGTGAATACTGTTGAGTGAGTTAATAAAACCAGTTAATTCTATGGGTAGAAAGTTTAAAGTGTATGGCTTGTGATACATAAATTGTTCTTATTACTATCATGGTTTCGATGACATGGAATCAGTTTAAGATATAGATGATTTACTTAGTGGGAATCTTTCAGAATTTTTTTTCTTCTGTTTTTACCTTGTATAGCTATAAGAAATGTCAAGCAGGGTCTTCCCACTTAATAAATAAACAGAACCCACGGACCACTGAAAAACGATAAATCATGTGACTGAAGAATTTCACAGGCTCATTGCAGCAAAATCTTTTAACTTGTGACACCTGAAAGTGAAAATTTGTTTCACAATTTTCCTTATAAGTTCTGGAGGAATAAACCATTATTCTGGAGGAACAAACCAAATATTTTGTTGCATATGTATTATTCCCGTTTTAGGTTTGTCTACATTATTACATCTGCCACAGATTCCTTTTGAGAAAAATTACACATGGTTCTATTAGTGCTAACCCCATATAAATTAATTTATATTTTTTTGTGCAGGTTTTCACTTTTTATAAACCAATGTGATAAAGGATGGAAAAATGAGTAGGGCATCATAAAACAAAATGCATCATCTTTTCGTTTCAACTATTCATTAACAAATGTATGAACACTTGGTAGGAATGAACTATATCATCTTCATGCACAGCCCCACAGTACCTCACAAATGAGTCCGATTTCCTGCTCGAAGTTTCCTGGAAAATTTACCATTAAACTTAATTTTTAGAGGGGTTTCCGCTTACTCAACTAGCAACCAGTCACCTTACTTGGGTCTTGATGCACTGACACTTCCTTGTACACAGCAACTGATTATTAATACCTTTTATTGGAGCATCATGTAAGAAGAAAATCTCCGAAGATCACACAAACATTCTGTCTAGCATAAACATACTGCTATTACCACCTTGTCTAGACTATCACTAACCGCCAAGCATCAGTATTTTACCAACCTACGATACTTTTAAGTAGTTTGGGAAAGCCCTCCAAAGACCTCCCTAACACCAAAACCGTACACACATTTCAATGAATACAAGCATAGAGATGGACCAGAAACCCAAATACCCGGAAAATAGCCACACAGGATGATAAACTGCTATGGAAATCTGGGAAACAAGTGGAAGCCAGACAGCACAGAAAGGCAAAATTTGTGATATACAAATACCTGTAAGACAACAGAAATATAAAGCATAAAAAGGAGGAAAAATAACTTGCAAGGATATATATCAACTGACATAAAAACAATATCTCATTCACATACTCGCGTATGTACACAGGCATAATGATACACAATACTCCGCATACAAGCAAATATTTAAACACGCTTAATCACAGACAGAAACACATACAGTTCAGCAAACAAACAGAGATCCAAATTCATGGACTTATCCTGTGTGCAGACAGGGTCACACTAGAATGATTGCTAAGCCATACAGAGCATACACACCGATGAAGATGCCCACGCAGTCATGCAAATGTCTGTACATGACGACACACTTCTCTTTATATATTGAGCAGGCAAGAAGAGAAGAATCAGCCATACATACAAGCTGTACAAAACAAACCGATCCACAGATGCAACATGTCTGCCTTCCTTCCCATTGTGGAAGTAACTCACCAGCTTCCATGCGAGGAGTTTTAATTGTGAATCAAAGAGGCAAGTTAAATGTGTCCCCTGTGGATCTTTTATGGTTTACATAGGTTACGAATTACCAATAGTTGTGATTTGGCTTCCTTTTGTTAAGGATTGTGTGCTGTGTCTCACCAATTTTATGTTCTGCAGGATAGGCTTGGAAGTGTGAGTAACCCAATAGGAGAGTGCACTGAAATGCACATCAATGCAAGCTCAGCATAATTCTAGTGCAGCCCCTTCTTTTCCTTACCACAACTCTACCTCTAGTAAAGACGTAGTGCAGCCTCTGCTCTGTTGCACAACTCGGATAGCAACCCACAATGACAGCCGTTCCTTCCATTTGCCCCTCGCACAACTAGAACACCAGCCCTCCTTCCACTTTCTGTTGGTTTGTTCCTTCTCATGCGTACCTTCTCCACCACCAACATCCTCATGTGCTCCAATCTTCTTGTTTGTTGCCATGATCTAAGTCCCCCAATTGTCTCCATCCTCCAGGGACTATGGATTATCTTAGACGCTTGCTGGCAAGAAGAATGCTACAGACTAATGAGGTCTGGCAGCAAGTGACTGTGATGCACCAGAGCTTGCAATGGGTAGAATGCCTTCTTGGACTACTCTTTATACAATTAGACTTTCTACTATGGAAAGGTTATCTGGAAGAAGAACAAACTCACCTTTGACTTCTGTACTCTAGTTTCTGTTCTGAAACTGCAAACAGGGCTTGCTCTCTCCGGCTATAAACTAATGGTTCTGTTGAGGTTTTTTTTTGTTTTGTTTTTTTTCTTTTTCCTTCCTTTCTTTTTCTCTTTTTTTCTTTGTCCTCATTAGCCACATAGTCGATCCAGGGGCGCTCCAACCACGAGACCCAATCTCCCCTGTATCACCAAGAGACCAAATAATGATCTCCTAAGACACAAGGAGGCAGACAAGATATCTCAGGCAATGAAGAACCCTGCACAAACTATCTCCATTCGGGCCATTTATTGGCAGGTAGTCCGACAGCAGTATGGCATAGGGTGCCTCCCATTGGGCAAGGAGATTTCGGCCTAATCATCGGACCCGGGGGAAAAAAAAAAACCCTGGGTTGGCTAATTATTCCGTCTCCACTCAATCAAGAAGTTCCAGAATCTCACAGAACGAGGACTACATATTCTAGCTAGATCTACCTTTGATGTTGCATATAATGAAGACAGCCACTCTGCATGTGTCGGGGAGTTTGTACTGACCCAGCTTTTACAGATTTCTCTTCTTGCTTGTAAAATAGCATAGAATAGAAATTCTCTATCTGATCCCTTGATATTCTCGTTCAGGCCAAAGATGATTAAAGACCATGAAAGTGGGATAGAGATTCTGAGAATTGATTCGAGTGATTTCTTGACTTCTTGCCAATAAGTAGCGATGTTCGGACACTCCCAAAACATATGTAGATCTGAGGCTGCTGGGAGAGAGCATTTACTACAGCATTTCCCGGGTTGAAATTTCGAGAGTTTCGACTAATGGTTCTGTTGAGTTGTCTTGTGGTCCGAATATCCCCTACTAGTGACGGGAATGAACTGCAGCAACGTTAGAATACAACCAATCATTCAGCAAGCCGACTGAACTTCAAGATCTCTCCACCTCACTAGATACTACTAACACCAGTCTGATAATAAAGTCTGATATGATCTGCATTACTCTAATTTAAGGATTCCTACCCACCTGATAGTCTAGGATGATAGCCCTGTCATGGTATAAGATGTCAACAATGGAAGTGTTGGAGCACAAAAGTAATGAAAGGATACACAGCATATGGGCAGAGAGCAACATTTGTCGACCTCAGCAGGGCATAATGTGATAGTAAAAATGTACGTGTCCAGTGAAACTAAAGCTTGCCAATACTGTGGCTATTAAGCTGGACATTAACAACTTTAGAATTAATAAAATTACAGAATCGTCTGAATAAACAAAAACTACAGAATATTAAACAGAAGAACAAACATACCTTTCTGTCTGCTGTTTTCCTTTTTACTGCTCTCCTCCTTCTTTAAAAGCGGGCTGGGGCCTGGGGAGCTTTTGGAATCTATCTTTAAATTTACCTTTGTGAAACAAGCAAAAGTATTAAGCTTTATTTGAACACAAATTATGTCTGCAATTAAGCAACGTTGCCCAAAATGAGATGTACAGCATTCTGATAAAATATGAAGTATCCTTTCAAAACACGGCATAGTTCTCTAATCTGTTCATATTTCTTTTTGTAGCGCAGAAAGTTGTAGTGTGTATTCATAGGACATTCAACTCTCTCACGTTCATCTATTCTCTCATGTGGTGATATTGCATTCCAAGGAAGTTGAAAGAAAAATGTGAATGGTCAATGCTTTAATGTGACAGAAGGGAGCTTGAGTATGGCAAGTCCGAGAAGAGCTTGAGAGGGGAAGGACCATCACGAATGTGAAAAGAGATGGCAAAGGCAAAACGGGGTAAGAGGAGCAATATCATACTTAGACGGACTTGATAGTGGTTTGGTACAGCAGGTTCAATGGCGCCACTTAGAATGTGTCACAGTAAAGTAGTTACTGAGCTATTCGACGGTGCTACAAGGTAAAGGGAACCACTATTCCCCCCAAATTTGGCTACTGCCTCAAAACTACAACACTCCTTAGCACACGTAAGATTATAATACATCTTGTATATGCCAGTGTTTCCACCAATTGTCACAATATAATAGAAATGAGTTCTTGTCCTTGTGCTTCAGTTTCAAATTAATTCCTGTTCACTGGAAATGTTCACACAGCCGACACGTGTTTCGTCGTTAGATGGGAATGTAACCCACAACTTTTTCAAGGCTGTACAGATTGAAAAGAAAAAACATTTCGCCATATGTATATATAATGCTATTAGATCTTGGTTTTAGAAGAGTATAGAAGATATCATTACTTCTTGTGTTACAGAAGTTGCTCACACCTTGATCCAATTGCATATTATAGTGACCAATACAAGCGGTGTCGGCTGTGTGAAAATTTCCAGTGAACAGGAATACATTTGAAACTGAAGCACAAGGACAATAACTAATTTCTATTATATTGTGACAATTGGTGGAAACACTGGCATATACAAGCTGTATTATAATCTTACGTGTGCTAAGGAGTGTTGCAATATCATACTTATATTAAAGGATCAGGATGAGGCATCTGATGAGGGCTCCATTTTGCAAGCAGAGCCAGCCTGCGTGGAGCTGGGAGGAAGAGGGAGAGAGAGATAGAGATAAGAAAAGAAGGTGGGCTCTTTGTGAAAGTGGGTTGTATTGTTGAGGAGACAGAAAAGAGAAGCAACATCAGAAGTTACATAAAAAAAATAAATCGAGATTCGCTATAGAATTTGTGTGCAGCAGATGAGAAGTAACTGGGAATTCTCTTGACACTATAAACCATGCACATTTTCAGTTTCCAGTTCATGGAACCATAACAAAGGCTTGACTCGTTTTGTGACCGACCCTCAGGCACAATAACAGCGATGATACAATTAAATGAGTACTTTTATACTTTGATTACGTCCAGTGGAAATAGAACATCAAGAGATTTCAGTACAAAATGAAAGGTTAACATTTTAGATCGTAGGTCATTTGAATCTTGATATAGTACATGTCTCGTCCCCGGAGGGACATCCTGGCGCTTGAAAGACAGGCCCTGGGGAAGAGGCAACATTAAAACAGACAGATTGGAAGGTGTTTTTTCAATTCAGGACACTCACGGGTGAACAGAGGAAGTTTGTTCAAGTGAAGTGCGCCAAAATGGGAAAAAGCGCTGCCTCCATGTATAGCAGTGCGAATGTGCCGTGGACATAGTAGCAAGTTCATCTGTCTTCAGCGCCAAGAAACCGCACGGTGATCGAGCGCTTTACAAGTCCCTTAACTTCAACTTCATTGATTGCTTGATTGCAGCTTTCTGTTTGGGACATAAAGGAGTGAGTCTGTTCTGACGGTACTTTGGGCCAGAGCCTGACAAGGCTTTCTAAGTCAGGCACGTCAGTTTGAATAGTGCTCTCTTACGGATGGGGATTCAGTGTAGGGCTCTGAGTACGGGGACTGATGGAGTTCATGGCAGCAGGTTGTTTCCTATACCGGCAGCAGTGTTTTGGATCACTTGCAGTTTTGACAGAAAATATTCTTTGAGGCGAGGAACAGGGCATTGCCATAGTCTATGCCAATAATGATTAGGGCCTGAATGAGAGACATGAGCTCAGCAGAAGCCACAGAAAGATTTTCTTGAGGAGACGCACGGTACCAAAGCAGATTCCACATAGGGAAGTTCATATTAGATAGCATACCGCATAGATAGTCATCTCTGGGTATGCCTAGCTTTCTTGTGGTTCAGCTGGGCAAAGGGGAAAGACCAAGTTTGCCATCCACCAATCCTCCTTTCAGTAGAGCTGAGCTTTGCCAAACAATAGAATCTCTGTCTTGTCCCCATTAAGTTGGAGACAGTTGAGCGACATCCAGATGGCAATCTCTCTTATGCATGTTTGATATTCTTCATGTCCTGCCCAAATGAGATGCCCAACTGGGTGTCATCAGAGTATGAAAATGTCTCAAACCCAAAGGGTTAACTGGTTGGGCTAAGAGAGCAACATAAATGTTAAAAAGTGTAGGGCTTAAGGAGGAGTGCTGCGGAACTCCCTTGTCTATGGTGATGGTGCTGGAGTGGAATGTACGCATAGAAACTGTTTGGACCCTATCTTTGAGGAAGTCCACCAGGCAGTTGAGGGCAGATCTCTGGATATCTAATAGAGTGTGGGATGGTATTGAACGCTTCTGAAAAGATTAGATACATTTTACGTCAGAAAAAAGGCTATAAAACTGGAGTTTGTGCTTATTATAGGAGATAAGAGTGTGCCAACAAAGCAGAACATGACTGACTCAACAATGAACCTCATTGGTTTCACCACACCGGTAGTAAACACTACCATATGAGGACTCTGAAGTTGAGGCTGGTGTCAATACTGAATCAGACACTCGATAAAACAATCCATTAGAACACTAAATGTTACACAAACCCAAAACTTCCCTTCCACGTACAAACTAAGCAAGCTACACCTTGACACATAACATGACAGTGTATTCCAGAAGTACTTTCTGAATAAACATAACCAACTGAAAGAGACACTGTTTAGCAACCATACAAATAAGGCTGGGTACAAGTGGACAACATCTGAAGGTAACTTAAAAGTCCCCCAGCTGGACATGCTCAACACTTTACAAACAATATAATAAAATCACAACTGACGGCATGATAAGGGGCCCTAAAAGTAAACACCACTTACCTGGTTTAACAATAACTGAGAGTCCATCTTTTTGGGAAGAGGCTGTGGCTCACAAATCGTTTCTGAAAAAAAAAGAAAATACAGTATGGGTAAGATGAATGCAAAATATTGCTGTTTTCACCTGCTTCGAAGCTGTTGTTCACACTCCTCAAATTTTCCAACTGTGCCATTAAGAGTCAAACATAACTACTCTGAAAAGGTGTTATTCTGCTCTTCCAAGTCCCTCCTATTTTCATATTTTACCACTTTTTTTATTAGGATTCTCTTTGTTCCCTGTAATATAATTCTCCGTTATGTGACCGTTCCCTACCTTCAGTCCCCAGAAGTATGATATCTCAAAGGGTGAGTGAGTGAGATGATTTACCCCAACCAACATTTGGGGTCCTTAAGGAACTGCAAACATACACATAAATATAGAGATTTACACCCATCACTTCATGTCATAGTGACAGTAATAGTGTTGTACATTATAAGTAATATACTTGGAATTAGTCATACATGGTTAGCATGTTTGTCATTTTTCTGGGATTTCACCACTAAATTGTTATTGGATTCTAATGAGCTTTTACACCTAATCTATAATCCAATTTTGTGAATTGTAACTTTTTGCGTGTCTTCATCGAATTTGGTAAATTGTTACTTTTTAAGTGTCTTGGGTTCTGATGACATCTACAATTCTATTTGATGCGCTTTAGAGTTCCAACATACTCTATTTCAGTGTCGTCACATGGCTGCCTAGATTAATAAACTGCAAACATGCAGCTCATAATGAATGCAATGTAAACAGTTATTTAAGCTGGCTGGAAGAAACACAGAGGAGGATGAGAAGCCAAAAATAAAAAACCCACGTTCTAGCTTCAGCGATTCAAATCAAAGGGTCGAAGTAAGATGATAAACTGAAGTGTGTCGCAGCCAAAGACCAACGTATTTCACATTAGTTAAATGACCAAAGATACGTTTCAGCATATATCTTGCCTTGTTAGGATTATGTTGATGGATAATCATTTAAAGAAACATCGATATGCCTCACCTCATTGAACCGGATCCGGCGGGGTTCATACCGCAGAGACAGACCAGCGATAACACCAAAAGGGTACTACACCTTATTGAAAAGGCCTCTCGCACTCAGGGGGAGTATATGCTCCTGGCCATTGACGCAGAGAAGGCCTTTGACAGGGTGCACTGGCCCTACCTGGAGCAAGTTCTGTCGAAATTTGGTTTTGGGGAAAAATTGTGCACAAAAATACTTAACTGTTACCGCTCACTTAATGCGACAGTCCGTGTGAACGCCCAGACATCGTCCCGATTCCCCATAAGCAGAGGTACAAGGCAGGGGTGTCCTCTTTCTCCCCTCCTCTTCGCGCTTTACATGGAGACACTGGCATGGCGAATCCGGCAGCACCCTCTCATTGCCGGGATTAAATTTGGTGGCGATACCCATACCATTAGCCTGTACGCAGACGATATTCTGCTCTCCCTCTCTAATCCGATCCAGACCCTGAGGGCTCTCTTCGTTGAGTTACACAGCTTTGCGCGGGCCTCCGGGTTCCAGATTAATATGGATAAATCTACCGCCCTCGACATTTTACTCGCACTGGACACTCTGGCTCACATTCGCGACGAACACTCGATACAGTGGTCCACTTCCCCCATTCCATACCTGGGAGTGCAATTGGGTGCCACCATCCCCGCCACCGTCGCTGCCAATTATGGGAGGCTGCGTACCCACATCCGCCAGGAGTTCGACCGTTGGAAACACCACACACTCTCCTGACTGGCCAGAATAGCAGTCACCAAGATGACCATTGTTAGACCTGTCAGCCCTAGGGTAGTCTTTCCTTATTTTTTTTGCCCTTGCATCATTTCTTCCCACCTTCTTTTTTGTTGGCCTTAGTTCTCCGAGCACCTTCCCATTGATAATGAATGCTATGGTGTAGGTGCTCTCTTCCCCGAACATGGCCGCCACTGACCCCTGCTACTGCAGCCTGGTCTTTTTAGGCGCACACTAGTTGCCAGGAGCTGGCTGGAACCCTTAAAACATTGTTGCCATACCAGCCTGCCTTGCCTGCCCATAGCTAGACTAGGGAAGCTCCTGGAACCTTCTAGAATAGGGGCAGAGTCTGTTTTTCCCGCCTTAGAGGGTGGTCACCTGACCTGGGTATATATAAAGAAAGGAGGGAAAGTTTTTAGTCAGTTGGGGCATCACTGACCTGGGGGACCCTACGCAGGAGACTTCGGCGGTAGGGCCTAGTCAGAAACCTATAGCACTGGGGGTGACAGGGTTTAGGCGCTGCCCACCAAGCTGTGTGAGGAACACTGAACTAGCCCACTGATCTGGCCCAGCGGGAGGAGAACCCAGGGACCACCTGCAGTGACCTGCTGAGGAAACTTGTCAAGCCTTCAACTCCAACCTCCCCCCCCCTTTCAAGCAACTATCTACAAAGGGCGTAGGAACCATCTAGCGCCAAGAAGAAACCCACCTGCTCTGACTATGACTACTGGGGATCAACCAGGTACTGGGCTGTGCCATCTCTGCTCCCTCTGTCTGCACCTGTGGCCCCTGCGCTGTCCTGCCTCATCACCTTGGTTATGACTGCCTGGTCGGCTAAACTGCCTTCACTGCCTACCCAGCGCTCCCTTACTGTGCCCCCTTGAGAAGCGCTGAGGTCCTGGAAGCTATTGTGCCTTGAAGCGTTGTGCCTGAGAAGCGCTATTACCTAGACTGCCTGTCCTGCTAGAACTGCTGTGACTGCCCCCTAGCGCGTGTCACCCAAGCGCTGGGCCCCCCTGGAGAAGCGCTGTAGTCCCCAAGTGCATCCTGCCTTGCATCGTGCCGATCCCCCCCCCCCCACCCTGAGAAGCGCTGCTAAGCCCTGCTAGTGCTGTTCCTTGAAGCGCTGAGGAGAAGCGCTGGTGGCTCGACTTACCGCTGCGGCCCTTGCCGCCTCGCCAGAGCCTCAGGCGCCGGTCGCGACGTCAGCCGGCCCAGAAGCGCCGACCTCATCACCCCCTCGGCGGCCCCCGGGAGCCAGGAGAGGGCCGCCGTAAATCTCCGTCAGGCCGTGATCTGAGTAAAAGGCCATGCTAGGACCTGAAGCCTGCCTCCACCATCACGTGACGGGGGCGTCTTCCCGGATTCCGCCCCCGTCAAACGCCGCACAGCCATTGGTCCTGGCTGGCGCACCCCCATTGTCTACGACCCTATTGGCGCTGTAACCAGGCCCCTCCACTTCAGCCTTCCAATTGGTCCCCGGGCCGCGGACGTCACAGGAGGCCCGGGAACCGGCAGCTTCACCGTCGGAGGGCTCCGGAAAAGCCTGCGAGCCCCTCCGATGTGTCACGCCCTCTGGCCGGCCCTACCATCAGCGCGGGGCCCGTGTCGCCCTGCTGTGCCTGCAGCCGGCCCCTCTCACCCCGAGGCCTGCTGATATCAACTGCACTGAGCCGAGTGAGGCCCCGGAGGGCAGGAGCCCTCCCCTGCCTGCAGATTCCGACACAAGGGGCCTGGAGGAGGCCCGAAGCTTGCAGGTAACGTCCCGGGGAGGGCAGACTACACGAGCGGAGCGGGGCCTCCCGGGAGCGTGAAGGAGGCCCCAAAACCGCCCCTTCCCCCAGGAGAACTGAAGATTGGGCCCCGTTGGCCCTAGTTGTGCGCAGGAGACCTCTGAACTGGGCCAGAACATTGTTGAGGCCCCATGGTGATAACTTTCCCTGCCTACTGAAGTGCTTTTGAGTTCACCGTAAATGAAGTTCCATACCTGTGCTTCCATTAGAAGGTGTTACTTGTGCCCACATGTCATGGTTGCTCTTGCCTTATGAAATATTAAATGCACACTAAGAGAATGGAATTGCATGGAGTCATCTTAGGAAATGGTTTGCCCCTGCTTGATGAAGGGTGTGGTATTGCGAAATGAAATGCCTAGTTCGACTGGAAATGATTCTTGAAGTGCTCTTACTGATTAAAAGAAATGTTTATTCTAGCTTAATGAAATGCTGGCTTACCGGATAAGGTGTTAGTTCTCTTGCCTAATGAACTGTTGCCCAATCTTTCATGAGATGTCCATTGTTGCCTAATGAGATGTGGCCTGATTTTTAGGGCCCTGTTGATTCCTGGCTAATGAAATGTTTTACTTCTGCTGTTGAACTGCTTATCTTTACCGCATGAAATGTTTTGCCCTAGCCTGGGGAATTAGTTGCTTCCCTCAATGAAATGTGCCATGGAGTTATTGCTACTGTGATTATTGATCTGCCCTAAAAGATTTACTAGCCGTGATTTTGATGCTTAAGATAAAATGTATTGATTTGAATCAAAACTTACTGGTTTGGTCTAAGTCATTGTGTGCGTTCCCTGTCTCAGTGGATGTGTGTGCTGTGTGGTCACTTTACACCTAAGCTTCGGGTGCCTACCTGCTCGGGCCAAACTACACCCTGGGGAACTGGTGCCCCCAGTTCCTACAACCATACTTCCTCAGATTCTTTATCTTTTCCAGACACTTGCCCTGCGTCCCCCTACAGGCTGGATCCAACAAACCCAATCAGACTTAGCGCGATTCAACTGGCACGGCCGCAAACCCAGGTTTAAGCATGCCATAGCTATTTTGCCTCCGGAGCGAGGCAGCGTTGGGGTTCCTGATCTGCAGCTCTACTTTTACGTCTCCCAGCTCCGCTACCTAGTGGAGTGGAGCCGTCTCGAATCCGAGAAACATTGGCTGTTTCAGGATCAAGCAGTTCCTGGTACGCCCCTACAGGGTATCCCCTTCCTTAATAGAGCGCACAGACCACCTAACCTTGATGCCTCTCACATTACAAGCACCATGATGGAAGCATGGGATCGCACTGCCATTACCCATGAGTTGACGTTGTTCCCTCCCCACTCACCCCACTATTTAATAACCCAAAGTTCCACCCGGGTACTGTTGCCAAGGCCTTCACACACTGGCGCCCGACCCCTCGCAGAGTGTTGGGTCACTTATTTGACCTAGAAGGAATTATCCCATTTCCACGTCTCCGGACAGATTACAGTATCCCAGAAACAGAGAGGCTGTCCTATCTACAACTAAGACACTGGGCTCTCCAACCACAAGTCAGGCCTGGGGCTCAGCGATTACTAACTGCATACGAGAAGTGGCTTATCACTCGATCTGGCGACATAAAACTCATTTCAGATCTTTTTAAGCACCTACTGCTCACCACTGTACACACATATAACGCAGGGGGAGCGCGTCGGGAAAGGGGCTTAGGCCGCACTCTCACTCATAAGGAATGGAATAGTATTTATTATAGGGTCAGGCACTCAGCATATCACGCAGGCCACTAACTAAAGTAGTGATTTACTGGTACTACACACCGGAACGACTCCACCAGTTCGACCCCCGCCAGAGCGCCCGGTGTTGGAGGGAATGTGGGGAGGTGGGCACATTGGAACATTCCTATGGGGCTGCAGCCGAATCCAATTGTACTGGTCCCACATTTTAGACGCCGTAGACTCGCATCTAGACACACAATTTCCACCCTTCCCGGCCTATATCCTCCTGGGCTTACCCAACCCGCTTATGTATCTGGCTAAGTCACGGAAAGGGCGCCTGATTGCAATTGCCCTGGAAGCGGCTACCCAGAATATACTTGCACACTGGCGCTCCCCCCAGCCCCCCAGCCTCCTCCACATTCCGGATGGCTGCAGAGACTTTGGATGGTGTTGGGGATGGAAAAGCTGTCTCTCACTCTAGCGGGTAGGAGTTCTTAGTTCCCCAAACTGTGCCACCCTTTCCTAGCGCTGCTCACAACAGAGTTTAGGGAGCTGACATGTCCTAGATATCTGCGACTCTTGCACCTGGCGGATACACAAATACCGCAGGCGAGCTCCACGCGCGGATCTCGCAGACCGCGATGAATCACGAGGTACTCTGTCCTCTCCCTTTTTCTTTTAGCCTCTCCCCTTTATCCTCTTATTTGTATCCCATTTGGTGGACGAGGAGTAGAGGTGGGGGGGTGGGACTGGTAGGCTTTTTCTGTTGTTTTGCTTCTCTCAACACCGTCTGTCACCAGCTTCACCAGACCCGCTCCATGCAGATTCTACAGTACCACCGCTACCCACGACACTTGTTGTCTGTACTAAGATAATTTTGAGAGCTGGGGTTCACATTTTTTGTTGTGTCACTTGTCTTGAAAACCAATAAAAGATTTAAACCATAAAGAAAAATGGAACTTAATTGACTACTTTTCGTAGCACTGAGAGCAATGAAATGAAAAAGTTAGTAGGTAGACAAAAAAGTTATTTTTATGAAGACCTAAGCTGATAAATATATAAACAAACTATATGGGCAGGATGTGGGCGATACTGAGGTTCTATCTTTACTGGTTTGTCCCATGTTTGAGGTCCAGAAGGATCACAAGCCTCTCGTGGATGGTCATGAAGGTTGAGAATCCTAAACTGTTGAGTTGGTCTATTTCCTTAAAAGGACTAGACTTCACTGTGGAACACAAAGCTAGGCTGCAGCTTGGGAATCTATTTGAACTTTACAGCCGGTTAGGCAGATTCTACGACTGGACTTCCCTAATGGAGGGAGGTTCCAGGTAGTCAGATATGAGATGGAAGTTTGTTGGGACCTGCATGGTAAAACAGAGGTACAACTTTGCCCTGAGCAGGCCGACAAATAAGGTAATCTATGTGCCAACTGACGACTAGACCGTGGAACGGACCATGAGCACCATGGCCAGGAGCCAAGGTCTGAAGAGACACAGCAGATGAACTCTACAGTTCACATGGGACTACCATCCATGCCCCAAGACATGTACATTAAGTTGTGGTGGCAGCATACTGTGCTTCTGATCGATAGTGGCAAACAGACCATTTTTTGGTTTTGGGACAAATGTGGTGCTTACTGGCCCCACTACTGAAAAGTTCTGCTTCAATATAATGCCCAGATCCAGTGCTGTGCGTGCCATAATAATTCCCCTGCGCTGTGCATGCCATATGTGTGCTGTATGCGTAGTGACTGTTAGCAGAACCTAATTATTCTAGTGAGTCAATTCAGAGACCAGTGGAATCTATTTTGAATGCCACTGGGTAAGGCCTAGGACAAGATGGAGGATGTGAGACAGCCTTTCCATGCAGACAAAATGTTTTGCTTGCATTCTCGAGAAGGAAGTTGTAGACTCAGACACTGAAGCGTGCAAGTATAGAGAAAGAGTTGCTTAGAAGTGCAGCAGTGACCTTCTTAGCAAAGGACTGCTGATAATTCACGAGCAGAACCAATAGGACCCTTATTGTGTTATGCTCACTGCTTTGTTTAAAGACTACGGTCATAATAAACATACATTTTGACTTGACTTGACAATAGGTTGATGGTGTTGTGGAAAGGTAGGAAGGCAGGCCTCGACAAATTAGAAAAATGTTACCAGGCCTGCAGGTCTAGTGACTTGGATAACCTACTGGACCTAACTGCAATGTACTTGACCCAAAAACTTGCCTCGAATTATGTGATCCTAGCCAAATATTTTATTTCAGAGTCACCTTTTTCTTCATTGCCACATACGAGACTGGCTTCAAATATATGTGTTCAGCATGTGTACCTTCAAATACATGAGTTCAGCATGTGTGCTGTACAAAAAGCTCTTGTTTGATTTAATAGCTAAACCTTCGCTCCATGTAGAATAAAAATCTAGCCCACATATATGGTACACATGACCCCCAACTTGCCTCTTACTTCACTAATAGAATTGTCATCAGAGCAGGGGACAGGAATGCTTTGTAGTTTATATTTAAAATCTCTCTTAATAAATGATCACTAATGAATGATGCAGTAGAGTACTCTCATTAGCAGGCAGACATTTTCCAATGAAATGGTCACAAACGTTCCCACTACTATGCAGTTTTACTGATGCAAACACTAATGTGTGGAAATCTAGTTTTAGAAAATATTTACCATTTCACATCAACAAGCAAAGTATTGATTTGTTTTGATCATATTAAAATCCAGTTTACTTTGGAATTACACGGGAATTGGGTAAAATGTCAGCTTGGAAGCACATTGCACTAGAACCATACCCCAAAAGTCAATAAGAGCCTAGTGCGCTGTAGGAATACACATGGCTCTCATTTAAAAACTTCTGTATGCTACAGTATCTGGGCTCATCTACCTCTTCCTCTGTTGAGAAAAGTCTCTTAGTCAAGACATTGGTCGAGAGTATACAGTAGTGTCTGAAACTAATATACAAGGCTTAGCCAAGTCAGAATAGATTCTACCCTTGCAAAACAGAAACAAGCATTTACAATGCAATAGGTCTCGCATTTATGAGAGTTTGAGCTATTGGCATTGTAAATGGCAATACCTTCTATGTATGTGTTGTTAACAGATAAATAAAAAACATTGTCATTTATAATGCAAACACAAGGAGATGATGGACGGAGCGCTGAAACATTTCAGACATTCACCCCCAGTCAAAGATCTGTGTAGAATCCATCATTGTTCTCTAGCTCACTTCGCCACCTCAGTTCAGTCCCAGCTATATGCAAATCAGTCTACAATGCCAATAGCTTAAACTCTCGCAAATGCGATACCTATTGCATTGCAAAAGTGTGCTATAGAAATGAAATAAAGTGTTAGAAGAGAGGTGTCCTGCCTACAATAGCAGGCAGGACAACGCTATTAGAGAAAATAGTGCTCTGGGGATGTCATTAAAGCCTACCGAGCAACAATACATGTAACATGGGGTGTCATCATGGGAGGTTACAATATGAAACAAGGAGGAACTACTAAGCCTTTTGACCAATAAACAGCCACAGTTTTGAGTGCACAGTGACACAAGCCAATGAAAAATGTGTGCGGCGAGTGGGCGGAGCTTCAAGTCCCAACCTCAATACAGCATGCCTCGCAGAGCAGAGCATGCGCTGCCCAGGCTCGACCTAAAAAGCTGCAAAGTGTAAAGTCGTAAAAAACGAAATTTCCTAAATGACATGGTTATTGTTAATCCATGCAAACTACAACCACGAAACGCAAAATTATTCATGAAACGGACCGAAACAACAGGCCTGTGAAATATTTCGTACAAAGGGAAATTTTCGTGAAATTCGCAGCAAATCCGTTCCATGTGCGAAACTCCTTTGAGGGGGTTTGGGCAGGGTGCTGTGCTCAGTACAGATGTTAACCCGCGAATCGTCTTAAAATTATGAAAAATAATAATAAAGGCTTTGGGGCGCTTGGGAATAACCCGCCTTCAGTAAAGCACTTCCGGGTTCAGGGTGGGCCCTTGCTGGTACAAAGCGCTTGTTTTAGAAATGTCAAAAACACAACGAGGGGGGCGTGGCCAAGATGGCGGGGTGAGCGGACGCTTCCTCCCGTAGCTCCTCCGGCCCGGCTCAGCTCGAGCCCCGATTTCTGCGCTTCTCTCCCCCCGCAGCTGCTCTGCGGGTGAGAGGGCTGTGCCGGAGTTCCTGGTGCACCTATTGATACTACTTTGACTCCTATCGCCCCGGGGGAAATACCCCGAAAGTTGGCCCAAAGTTCGGAGCACGGAGGAGAGCCTGGGAGGTGGAGCGTATTGCAGTGCTGTCCAGGCGCCTCGGCTGGGCCTGGTGCTGAAAGCTGGTGATCCCGAGTGTTCGGCCCGACGTGCTCCGGAGAATAACAGCACCCCCCGGACGAAGCCTACGTGACCGGTGTCACCGACGCGCAGCGGACCCTGGACCTTAGCAGGCGCTTTGACCCCTCGCTACCGTCGACGGTGCATGGTGTGGCGTGGACCCCGGACCTGGTGGCGAGAGACGGAGGCATCTACGCGGCAGCCGACCTGGGCGGACCCGCCGGCGAAACTGTGAGACACTGGCTGCGGACTTTCCTTGCTTATTGTGCCCCGGGGGACGCTGGTGATCTCGCCAGCCCGGGCCGCTCTCTTGGACCCCGCCCTGCCGCCATCTTCTCCCGGAGGAGCTGGTGCTGGCGACCTCCACCCGTGCCTTTGGCGGGCGGGTGCCCACCTTCGCCTTGGCTCCTGACCTAATTTCCCCAGGGGTGCGCTGCTGAGAGACCCTGACTCTGGCCCCCGATTGCCACCCTGGTCGGCACAACGACTGTCTCGCCCTGGCCTGAACCGCCATTTTGTCGCTTGTGACGCAGCACCCTTGTCTTCAGCAGGGTCTCACATCTGGTGCCCACGAGCTACTGGACGCACCTACGGCGGCCGGCCCTGAACCTTGCCCACTGCAGCGGCCGCGATGACTGGGAGAGGAGGCTCGAAAAGGGGTGACCGCACTCTGCCGGACATGCTCAGCAGAGCCCAGCAGCTGAGGGACAGGACGCAGCCGTCGCCGGGGTCCTCCCGGGCCTCGGCAGAAGCAACTGGAGGCGAACCGCCGGTCACGAGGTCCTTTATGGAGGACTTATTTAGCTCCCTCAAGGACGACTTCCAGACACTAAAGAAGGAAGTAGCCAGCGAGGTCCGAGAAGTGCGCAGGGAGGTGGAGGGCCTTGGCGAGCGTGTTGACACGGTGGAAACGGCGGCCCAGCGCCGTGATGAGGAGATAGTCCATCTCCAGCAGGACGTTCTCCGTCTCCGAGAGCAGTGTGTCGAGCTCCAGGCACACTCTGAGGACCTCGAGAACAGGTCCAGACGGAACAACATCCGGGTGTGGGGTGTCCCGTCCGCGGACGAGGGGACGGATGTAGTGGCCTATCTACAGGACTTATTCCGGGAGATTTTGGGAGAGGATGCAGAATTCCCGATCCGCATAGATAGAGCGCATAGAGTGGGCCGACAGCGCCAGTCATCAGCACCCCCACCGGGCATTCTGGCGTTCCTGCCTGACTTCCCCTTGAAGGAGCGCATCATGGC
Source organism: Lissotriton vulgaris (assembly GCF_964263255.1). Classification (NCBI taxonomy): domain Eukaryota; kingdom Metazoa; phylum Chordata; class Amphibia; order Caudata; family Salamandridae; genus Lissotriton; species Lissotriton vulgaris. The sequence goes on along the minus strand of NC_141697.1, from coordinate 518,167,502 downwards.
AGAGGCCCGCAGGAAGCAGCCTTTAACTTTTAGAGAGCGGCCTGTGGCGCTCTACCAGGACCTGTCCGCCATCACGCTGCAGAAGCGCAGGTCCTTCCGGATAGCAACAGACTTTCTGCGGGAGCATGAGACGCCCTACTCCTGGGGTCACCCCTTTCGCCTCATCTTTAGATGGAACGGAGTGTTACACCAGCTGCGCTCCCTCCAAGATGTCTGCGGGGTGTTGGGACTCAAGGCCACGGAGGAAGACGGAGCGACGCCCACATCGAGACGCTCGGAGAGACGGAGCCGGCGGAGATCGACGAGGAGACAGTCGTCGGCGACTGCGAGCCGCCCTGATTCCCCTACCATCAGGGCGGATATGGAGGAAGCCCTGAGAAAGGCGGCCAGGACCTTGCCTGAATCCAACGGCGTGGCCTTGACGGCCTAACTTCACTCCGGGGGGAGAGATGCTTAGCCTCTGCGATGCTGGGTTGGGGCTGGGGGTTGGGAGGGAACGGTTGGAGGTGAGTGGCTGAACGTCCACTTGATTGGTTTCTACAGACTTGCCCGTTTGGGCTGGACTGAGACAATGGGGTGTTTTTATTTGTTTGTGGTTTTGGCTAGTTGCCATGGGTTGGTTTTGGGAGGGCTTCAGAGTTGTTTTGTTGTTGGTGGGGTCCCGTCCGACATTGCCCAAGCACGCGTGAGGCCGGTCTTGGCCTTCCCTGCGCGTCTGCCCCGCGCGCCCCCTCCGCTGATCCCTCGCTTGCTGCACAGCGCTTCGAGTCCTTGGGGGAGATGCCATCTTTGAAAGTGGTGACCCTTAATGTTAAGGGTCTGAACAATCCCGTGAAGCGCAGGGCGATCCTATCCTTATTAGAAGGGACGCAAGCGGACATATGCCTTTTGCAGGAAACTCATCTGCTACCCAAAGATTGCCATAGGCTGCGCTCTGCCAAGTTCCCCACCCAATTCTTCTCTTCGGCAGCGACCAAAACTGCAGGCGTAGCCATTCTTTTAGCTAGCTCTTTTAAGGGGCGAGGTGTTGTACAAATATGCCGAGCAAAAGGGGAGGCTCCTAGCGTATCGCATGCGGCTTGGGGGTATTGCCTTCACGGTTGGCTCCGTTTACAGCCCGAATGATCACCAGGATCGTTTCCTGGAATCAGTGTTGGTGGACGTCACTGCCTCGCCCGATCGCCATGTTGTCTTGGGGGGCGACCTGAACATCGTCTTCGACTCGGCTATGGATAGGTCTGCCCAGCGCTCCCCACAGACGGGGGAGCTTTCCCGCGTGGTGCAAGACCGGATTGCAGAGATGGATCTGCATGACCTCTGGCGCGCTATGCACCCCACCGATAGGGACTATTCCTATTTCTCCCACGCGCACCGCACTTATTCGCGGTTGGACTATCTCCTGGTGAGTGGACCACTACGCACGGCCGCCACGGCGGCGGACATCGGGGTCCTGTCCCTGTCCGATCATGCACCGGTTTCCGGCGTTTTTGCATGGCCGGCGACTTCCCCCTTCAGAGGGTTGTGTCGGCTTCAGGATACTCTTCTGCATAAGAAGTCGGTCGCGAAACGAGTGGAGGAGGTCATTCAGGACTATCTGGTCCACAATGGCAACTCCGACACGTCTCAAGCGACGCAATGGGCGGCCTTGAAGGCGGTCCTCAGGGGGGAATTTATCTCCATCTCCTCGGCCGAGAACAGGGAGCGGCAATGTAAGAGGGACGAACTGACTGCGCAAGTCAGGGAACTTGAGCAGGTTCACCGCCGAACGGGGGCTCCTCGAGTTTGGAGGCAGTTGAAGGCGGCGAGGAAACTCCTCTCTGCCCTGGATCTGGATCGAGCGGAATATGCGGCGTTGCGTCTGAAGCATGCCTTCTACACGGGCGGGGACAGGTGCGGTAAGCTCCTGGCCCATCGGCTCAGGGCTGCGCAGCAACGCAATGTGGTGAAGGAGCTAGTGGGTGCAGATGGGGTTTCTGTTTCCGGTGACGCGGAGGTGGCGGACTCCTTTCGTAGCTTCTACGAGGCGTTATATGCCGCGGAACCCTCCTCGCCGAGGGAAGCTGAGGACTATCTGGAGTCTGTGACCCTCCCGGTGCTAGAGCCCGCCCAGGCGGACCACCTAGAGCGGGACATCCACGTGGAGGAGGTCATCTCCGCTATAGCATGACTGAAACACGGTAAATCCCCGGGCCCGGATGGCTACACGGCCTTGTTCTACAAGACCTTCTGTTCCGCGGTGGCGCCTATCCTGGCTCGCCTGTTCAACTCCTTCTCCGAACCGGGGGCTATCCCGCCGGACCTTCTTTCCGCGACTGTGTCGGTTATTCCGAAACCCGGGAAGGATCGGACCCTGTGTGGCTCTTATAGGCCTATTTCGCTTCTGAATGTTGATCTTAAGCTCTACACGGGGATCCTAGCGGCCAGACTTGGACTGCACCTACCGGGCCTGGTGGAGGTGGACCAGGCTGGCTTTGTACCCGGTAGACAGACAGTTGACAACACCAAGAGGGTGACGCACATACTAGAAAAGGCCTCGCGGGTCCGGGGGGGGAGCGGATGTTGCTGTCGGTCGATGCGGAGAAGGCCTTTGATAGAGTTCATTGGCCGTACCTTGAGCTGGTTCTCGGGAAACTGGGGATCGGCGAGAAGTTCCGCACCATGGTCTTCAATTGCTATAAAAGGCCATCAGCATCGGTGCGGGTCAATGGGCACAGCTCTAGTAGTTTTGTCATTGAGCGCGGCACGAGACAGGGCTGCCCCCTCTCGCCGCTTTTGTTCGCCCTCTACATGGAGCCGTTTGCCCAGAGGATACGCGATAATCCGGACGCTATTGGGGTTAAGATGGGTCAGTATACCCATACTGTTAGCCTTTATGCGGACGACGTCCTATTGACCCTGGATGACCCCAGGAGGTCACTCCCTGCTTGCGTCCAGGAACTGAACGCCTTTGCACGCGTGGCCGGCTTTAAAATGAATATGGCCAAATCGGCTGCCCTGGACGTGTCGCTCGCCGCGGACACCAGGAGAGACCTTCAGCGTCTCTTCCCCATGCAGTGGTCCTCATCCACGGTGCCATACCTGGGGATCTTGCTGGCGCCTTCGCTACCTGAAATGGTCAAAGCAAATTACTCTTCCCTTGGCAAGAAGATTAAGGAGGAACTCGGCCGGTGGAACAAGGGCCTGCTCTCGTGGCTGGGCCGTATCGCAGCGGTGAAGATGACGGTGCTGCCTCAGATCTTGTACCTTTTTCGCGCTCTACCTCTCCAGCCCCCTGTGGGTTGGCTACAGCAAGTGCAGGCTGACATCTCCCGTTTCGTGTGGCAAGGCCGCAGGCCTCGGATGAAGAGAGTTCTCTCCACGCTTGCTCCGGAGGCAGGGGGTCTTGGTATCCCGGATCTCCGGAAGTATTTTCAGGCGGCGCAACTCCGTTACTTGGTGGAATGGAGCAGATGGGAATCTGACAAGCACTGGCTCTTTCAGGATCAGGCGGTAGCGGGACGTGCCCTTCAGGAGGTTCCGTTCCTGCGGCGCGCACATCGCCCGGCTAACCTCTACGCCTCCTTTGTCACCCGGGTCCCTCTGCGGGTGTGGGATGCAGTTTGCGAGCTCCGCGAGCTAACTACTTTCCCATCACCGTTTACGCCCATAGTTGGTAACCCGGACTTTACTCCAGGCCTAGAGCCGGGAGCTTTTTCCCACTGGGTGAGTGCGGGTTGCAGGGCACTGTTTCAGATTTATGGGCCGGAGGGCGTGCTTCCTTTCCAGCAACTTCGACAGGAATTTGGTTTGACGGAGGTAGACAGATTGCGCTACATGCAGGTCCGCCACTGGGCTCTCCAACCCCAGGTGCGCGACGTCGCAGCCCGTCAAATCACTCCTTACGAGCGGTGGCTAGTGACCCGGACCTCGGATGCCAAGCTTATTTCCGATCTCTATAAATTTCTCCAACCCCCGACGTTTCATTTCCATAATCCGGGGAGGGAGCGCTGGCACAGGGAGTTGGGCAGGACCCTGAGTCACAAGGAGTGGGACAAGATCGCATATCGGGCGAGGCACTCAGCATACCACACTGGGCTGACGGAGACCTTTACTAAGGTGTCCACCTACTGGTATTACACCCCGGAGAGGCTCTATGAGATGCACAAACTCACCGACAAGGGATGTTGGCGGGGCTGCGGACAGGAGGGTACTCTATCGCACATTCTTTGGGATTGCCCGGTACTGACTGCTTACTGGAAAGAGGTCCTAGATGAGGTGGATAGACACTTTGAGATTGAGCTGCCGCGCTTCCCGGCGTATGTCTTGCTAGGCCTTCCCAATGACTTAATGTATCCGCTGAAGTCCCGCAGGGGTAGGCAGATTGCTATTGCGCTAGGCTCCGCGGTCCAAAACATCCTTGTCCACTGGCGCACCCCCGCTGCCCCCTCCATCACTGGTTGGCTACATAGACTCTGGCAGGTACTGGGTACGGAGAAGATGTCGCTTACAGTGGCTGGACATGTAGATCAGTTCGAGGAGCTCTGGCAACCCTTCCTCGCACTGCTGTCCACAGAATTCCGGGAGCTCACATGTCCGAGGTACCTGCGCCTTCTTAGGCTGACGCCACCGGCGGCCCCGGCGGATTAGGAGGGATGGGGCTGGGGGGACTAGGGGTTGGGGGTAGGCTGTTGGGGGCGGATGCTTTTTTTGCGGGCTATTGGACGGGGATGTTGGGGTGTTGTTTTTTTCCTTTTTTTTTTTTTCTTTCTGGGGGCGGGGGGCATGGAGGGACTGCGTTGTGTTTTGCTATGTTGCAGGAAGCTACTCGCTCTTAGCTTGGGTTGGGAGGTCGGGGAACATAGGAGGGTTGTGTGCACTACCTTATTGCCTTACAGCTGATGCCTTCCCTTCCCCTCCTGGACCACCGACCTTCCCCCTTTCGACCAGGACTGCTGCAACATGTCTCTTTTTTAGGTCTCGCCTGTCGATGCGCATGCACATCGAGCAAGGCGAGAGTATTGGGACTTATCTACTCTTTATCCACACTGCAAGGAATCGTGGCGATTCCTTGCAGTGCCCGTGACTTTTAAGCTCAATGCGCATGCGCATTGAGCTTAAAAGCGCGTGCACGTCCGTCTTTGTTTACCCGCTCCGCCCCCTCCCCTTCCCGCCGTGTCGCATTTCTCCTCCCCTCTCCCCTCTCTTCCCTCCGTCTTGTTTTTCTCCCAATGCTGTGAAAAGCACGCGTTAAACTTGGGGCACACCGATATTAAACCTGTTCTCATGTTTTGCAATTTTTACATTTCGTCACATTGTCCGTTTTGTTTTTCGTGATGTTCTTGCACAATATCCAGTTGTCCCAGCCAAAGTAAGCAAAATGTTTGTATGTCTTATGGGTACAAGTTAATGTTATTTGTAGTTAACTCGATGAATAATATGCTTTACACTTGCTTAATGAGGGCATTTTTAATTGCGAGGTGAATGGCGTTCTTGGCAGTGTTCGTGTCATCTAGTTTATTTTGTGGGTTTACCTGAAGGGAGCTAAAATATCCACATACTTGGGTGAGAGGACGTTTAGTTAGCGCTGAGTGGTTTGGCATGAGATTTGAGCTTGATGAGCAAGTGTCTACAACTACATTTTTTTTTACTTACTTACAACTACATGGCCGTGCGTGTTCTTGCCGCCTTTCAGTAGCAGCAGCAGCTGCGTAATGTGGTTGTAGTTCCCCACCCACCTGCAATGCTGGGAACTGCAGCTCGGTTTACATGTGAGCAGCGGCGCGCGGGGCTGCAGCTCGGTGCACGCGGCTGGAGAGGCGCGAGGCCCGTCCCTAACGCTCAGAAAAACAGGAAACTGTGACGTCTACTCGTGTTCACGCCTTTGGTCCATGTACTTTGTAGCTACGCCTGCGTATGCAGCACCTCTTGATTGTCTCGTTTTTTATTACGGAGAACAAGCCTTGCGCTCTTAGGTGTAGGGCTGTCCGCGTTTCATTCTACTTCTTTCTTTGTTGCGGTAAAGTGTTTTGGAAAACTGTAAGATGGAAAGGCAGTAGTGACCAGGATCTCTATTTTCTAATGAGCTGACGAGAAAAAAAGGGCGTTTTTCATTAAATGGACTGTAAAATGAAAGCACCCTGATACCTTTTGTGATAGACTGAGGGTTCTATTAATTATTGGCTTCAGATTGCGGCAGCGGAAGCACTTTTAAACGGTCGTTACCACCGGGCAGATAGGACTGCTAAAGTTTCGCAAGCTTCTCGCTATACTTTGCTACAAAGGCATTGGAAAGAACATTTGAATGTCGTTGTTGTTTTTGGTGGTTTTGTCTTAATCAGAAAAATCTTTATTTTGGCGCTGACATGATCAACCAGTGACAACTCCAAGTTTTATGGAGTCAATTAGTACTATTTTTGTGCCACCATTCATCACTTTTTTCAATAATTGCTTTGGTAATTGAAGTATAAATCTGTGTTCTGTGTGTTCGGAATTGATGGTCTTTAGAATGCAAATGGGTCTGCTGGAACCCTAACAACCCCAGGACAGCGTCCCCGCGGGGCGTATTTAAGTTCGGGTTCACACTGCTCTGTTTACTCTTGCTTTGGCAGCTCACCGCGGCGCCCTGCTGCCAGCCTTTCTCTGCGCTCTGAAAACAGGCACGTTGCTGACATGGCGGTCATCGATCGCCCTCCGTGGGGCAGGCTCCGCCCACAGCACTGCTCACAGACAGGAGGCGCTGGGGTCTGCGCCGACTGTGATAAAACACCCATGCCCATAAAACTCGGCTCTTTCTTCAAGGCCTAGTTGCAGAAAACAAAGGAACATGCAAAAAGAAACTTTTATCGTTAACTTCTTCAAATTATAGTAAGATTTCAATAACCCCATCTTGTATTCCTCGCTGTGTGCCTCACATTTAGGACAAATACATGCATATATATTTCAAGGGGCCGCAATCGCAACCCCTCAACCCCTCCCCCTCAACCCCTCACCCACCCTCAACCCCTCCCCCTCAACCCCTCACCCTCACTCACCCTCAACCCCTCACCCTCACTCACCCTCAACCCCTCACCCTCAACCCCTCACCCTCAACCCCTCACCCTCAACCCCTCACCCTCAACCACTCACCCTCAACCCCTCACTCACCCTCCCTCACCCTCCCTCACTCACCCTCCCTCACTCACCCTCCCTCACCCTCACTCACCCTCACTCACCCTCACTCACCCTCACTCACCCTCACTCACTCACCCTCCACCCCTCACTCACCCTCACTCATCCTCACTCACCCTCACTCATCCTCACTCACCCTCAACCCCTCACCCTCACCCTCACCCACCCTCAACCCCTCACCCTAACTCACCCTCACCCTCACTCACCCTCACCCTCACTCTCACTCACCCTCAACCCCTCACTCACCCTCAACCCCTCACTCACCCTCACTCACCCTCACTCACCCTCACCCACCCTCACCCTCACTCACCCTCAACCCCTCACCCTCACACAGTGCAATAGGTCTCGGAGCATTTGAGTTAGAGCTTTTAGAATTGTTTATGGCTTTTTTTATTTGTAATTCTTTAGCATTGGCTACAGGAAACAAAAATGCTAAAGATTTACAAAAAAACCCCATAAACAATTCTAAAAGCACTAACTCTAATGCTGCGAGACCTATTGCATTTCCTCACTCACCCTCAACCCCTCACCCTCACTCACCCTCACTCACCCTTACCCTCACTTACCCTCAACCCTTCACCCTCAACCCCTCACTCACCCTCACTCACCCTCAACCCCTCAGCATCACCCTCACTCACCCTCAACCCCTCACCTACCCTCACCCTCAACCCCTCACCCTCACCTACCCTCACCCTCAACCCCTCACCCTCACTCACCCTCACTCACCCTCACTCACCCTCAACCCCTCACTCACCCTCACTCACTCACCCTCACTCACCCTCACCCTCACTCACCCTCACTCACCCTCACTCACACAGTGCAATAGGTCTCGGAGCATTTGAGTTAGAGCTTTTAGATTTGTTTATGGCTTTTTTTATTTGTAATTCTTTAGCATTGGCTACAGGAAACAAAAATGCTAAAGATTTACAAAAAAACCCATAAACAATTCTAAAAGCACTAACTCTAATGCTGCGAGACCTATTGCATTTCCAATGCTTGTCTTTTCATTGTACTGTATGTAACCTTGACCTCCTACTCCCCTTCCCCATGTTTTTACGTTTAATAAAAAATGCTTTAAACCTAAAAACACGACGAGTTTCTCTGGTCTTTGCATGGGCATGCATGCACCAATACCACATGATGGAATGTACCAAAACTTGTAAACTTTTTTTTAATTAGAATTCCAGTTAGTGTGGGGTAAGCACGGAAAAACAAGATTACAATAAAATGCTAAAATGCATCTCTACTGAAGGCTCCGAAATTAGCTTTGGAGCAGAATCCAGATTACTTCAGAGCAAGGCAGTGGTCTTCAATTATTTTAATGCTGCGCCACTTCTAGCGCAAAAAAAATGTTTTAAAAAATATATATATATATATATATATATATATATATATATATATATATATATATATATATATATATATATAATATATATATATATATATATATATTATATATATAATATATATATATATATATATATATATCTCCGGCTCCCCTTCAAACAAAATTCACAACCATTCGATTAAACTGGCAATGTTTTAATATGCCTAGACATATTTAAACATTGCAGGTAAGTCCTGTTACCGTTTTAAAAATGCAGACAAATGCATGATTGCCAAACATAGTATTCTGTTCATGCAGGCCTTACTAACCTGTACAAGTATCCACAGTGTGATCAATAGAAATGGGGGTGGGGTGTTTTGAAGAATATTTGGAGTCCTTTCCCTTTTGATACCTTTTCCCGGGTAATAAATGATAAAAGATGTTAGTGATGGAGCATTACAGAGCGTCATTCTTCTGCTCATTTTATTCAGCTGAAAACAAAGCGCTATCAGCCTAATGCTTATTTTGGCTAGACCCTGGTACTTCCCCCCCCCCCCTCAGCCCCCTGCCCCCCCCCTCCTCCCCATCACTTGAGGCCCTGCCCCAAGTTTGAAGACCCCAGAGTAAGGTAAACTGGAGCTGTGACCTTTGTGTGCAGGTTGCTTAAAGGAGGAAGACACCTTCCCAAGAGAACAACCCCTGAAGTGGCTTCTGAGCGCTTGCCTGGACTGGCCAAACTAGCATGGCTGTGGGAGTTTGTGCCCGTGGAGTCTTCACTCTGAAATCTTGTTTTGGGGGAAGATTAGAAAAAGGGAAAAAAAGATTTACGTTTTATAATAATGCACTGAAAGGCAAATGATTATTTACTCTCTTTCCTGTTTTCCACGGTAGCTTCTAAAGGATAGCACGCACAAAGGCCCGCTTCACCGCGCTTTTCCAATTCACACAAAGAGCCTGACCCTACAGAAAAGCAGAAACTGTGCTGAAAAAGCGCTATCAACAAAAGGCAATAAAGTCCCCGAAGCGCGTGCACGAGCGCTAGCTCGTGGTGAAAATCCTACCCACCTGAGTTGGGTAGAAATAACGCAGCGCTTCGGGACTTCGCTCATGGAGCATTATAAACGATTCATTCAAGTTACACTCAGTTAGGGGTCTGCGAAATATTCATAATTTGCTTTGGTGTAATTACATACATGTTTGGCAAAAAAAAAAATACATGTGAAATGCAAATCTTTTTTTTGCGCTATATTTGAGTGCAAAATGCGTCCTCGTGGCAATTTTTGGCATGAGGACACACTCCGCAAAAGCACAGGAGAAAACAATCACTCGATTTCTGTTGTTCAGGGTAAATTTTATCACAAATAACGCTTATTTATCCAAATTTTCGAAAATATGTTATTTTGGGATATTCCCGCAACTAGTGTAACACAAAATTACCAAAATGATGGTGGCTTAATTTAAATTCCACCGGGACTTTATTTTTATAAATAAATAATATATATCATTCTAGGTCGCCTCAGTTAATCACTTCAAAAGGACATCTGCTACACAAGAGCTTTATAACCTTGGCCCGCCATCAAAGGACTCCTAGACAGCTATCAAACAAGCCAACATTAGGAAACAGATAAAAGGAAAGTCTAGAAAAAAGAAACTGGGTCCTGACTTTTCCCTTTAACGTACACTGAGGCGGAGGACGTTCTAAACAGGAGAAAGCAACAAGGTAAAAAATAATCGAAAATAACTGCAAAACAACGTAAAGTGCAACAAAGATTGGCTAAAATATCTATCACATGGACAAGCCATTGTAGTGCTGCCAAAGGAACGTTGCACTCTCCCAAAACACAAAAGATACCACACCATACCTGCTCGAAAACCAAATGGGGTTGACCTTTCCCTCCGTGTCAGATCTAGGGTTAAACAACACCCAGAGTCCCCTAGTTCAGATAACAGGGTATAACCCCTTGAGGAGTTTGACAGATTTGTATGTAGTTTCTGGGTCTGACTGAATTCTAAACAAGCGCACGCCGCCGTATGCGTTCACAGCGTTTGTCGGCTGGCTCGTGCACATGTCCTGTGCTAACGCGAGAGAAGCTGACGCCGGCGCCGTACGCGCTCACAGCGCTTGTCGGCGCGCGGCCAGCTCCTGTCGCCTTTTCTACACCCCACCCCAACAGGAATCGCCGGCTAGCAGCGCTTTGCGCTGCAACGCTAGCTCGACCTAAACCAGTGAGCAGCTCCAGATTTCACCCCGGAGTTCCCTAGGAGACTAGAAGGAGTCTACTCTGGATACATGGGGCTACAAAAAACGACAAGCTACACTCAGGGATTGCACTCTGGACTTCCATTGCAGTCCTGAATAGGTAAGATCTAAGTATCGTCAGTTAAGTACTTGGGGGGGGGAGGGGTGTGTGTGCCTGCGTGTGTGTGCATGTGTGTGTGTGTGCATTCGTGAGTGTGACTGTGTGTGTGCACGCGTGATTGAGAGAGGCTGATGATGTGAATGTAGGACAGGAGATGCAGGCTGGACGTGCGTGTCCACAGACCAGAATCGCCGCGCGTGCCCCGGTCTGTCTTCCTTGAGAGGCATCTCGACAACAATAGGTTTCGAGAGCGAGACCTACAAATATAGAAGATGCAATCTTCCCGAATTGGGAGAGTACTTAAATTGGAAACACATCTTGTGGTTTAGGTGGCCCTGGAGTACCACCAATCTTTCCCAGGGGTCTTAAATACTGTCCCCTTCCACTGGACTGCGATGTTTTGCAACAATACTCTGTGCAATAGTTCAGACAGACAGTTATCCATGAATAGGACTATATATGTTGTCATATTACTCCAGCTATGGGAGGATCTGCCTGGAAGTTTGGGGTTGGTTTTTCCTATTGGAGCAGGGTCAAAACTGAATGGTATCCTAAATAAGATAGGCAAATTGCAAGCATTCCTCCCATCACCTTTTGTGCTTTTCATGTACCACCCTAAGTGGCAAGGGTGTGCCCAGACGTGGGTCCTGTGCTTACTGTGCCACTGGAACCAAGGTACACCCGACTGAAGAGCTCCAATCAGGATAAAACCAGTCTTGGGTTGCATATGTTCTGGTTCAGGGAAGACTTGGGCTGGCAGTTCGGGCTGGACTGCTCCTATTGAAGCAGGGTCAAGACTGATTTGCGTATGGCTTGGTCCAAAGTAAAGTAGCATGCTGGGTAAAAGAACAATGAATTGGTATGTTCACAGGAGTGATTGCTAGTGGTTAGACAAATGCAAGCATTCTTCTTTTCACGGTTTGTGTGTCTGAAATTGCTCAAGGTCACAATCAGGCGTAGGACTCAGTAAAATGCTGCTTTCTACTGGGACAAAACGAAGAAGATGAACTGCCTGGCGTGAAGAAAGGAGCAGGTCCTTCACCTAGGAAACATACAACATGAACCAGATAACTGAAGCCTGCATGAATGACACTAGTAAGGAAGCTGGCCACTAGAATCACCAGAGGGAAAAAAAGATGTTTCCACTTCAGTCTAAATTTTAGGATGATGTACCATTTGCTGCTACGTGTTGCCCTGATGAGAGAACCATTTAAGTTACATCTCTGGCCTTTACATCTCCAGAGTCATTGTTACTTAAAATTTGGGTTGGACACGATCTCTAATTGCTAGATCCCCAGCCCCAAACGGTAAGCATTTAGAATCAATGGATACTCAAAGTCCAGTGGGTGCCTTTTCCGAACAAAAATCCTGCCCAGTCTCTCCCTTTCATGAGGTGAGCACCATGATATGGGCCTCTTAAGTTCAGTACTGATAGTGGACGTATTTGGCGGCTCAAATCATATCCCAGAACCAACAGTCCCTCAGTACAGACTCAACCCAATGAGGCCACTGGTCTTCCCTTTTGAACTGTACTCAGTCCTTTAAAAACTCGAATCCCGGATCCATACCAACCTCATTTACTAGGCAATGAGACCATGTGAATTGACCAGCAGCAGTCTAAACTTGGTCTTGTACTTCGGATTTTGTTGTTTTTTTTTAGCACTTTGGCAGAAAAATTAACGACTGAGGCTCAAACCACTGCGCAGTTCAGCCTTGCAGGGCTGCTCAAAAATGAAGCACGCAACTTGATACATTGGTGCATTTTGTATGGTATCTCTGCCCCAAAGACTGTCTGTAGTAAACCTGAAACTTCACTAAGACTGCCAGAAAAATGCAAACCCTTACCAAGATACTGCAGATCATCATGCTCTGTGTTATCTGTAGCAATGCAACTTATATTGTCTTGTGTCAAAGAGAATTTAAGTTTCAAACTGTTTACTACCTCGAGGAGTATACTTTGGCTGCTTCTCACACTATCCGTAGAGAACTTAGTGTACAAGGGAGCCAATGTGCTTATCTAAATAAAGTGCGCGAGAAACTGAAGGTCTAGCACGCCAGAGGAAAACAACAGTACCAGTACTGGAAAATGCCTGCAACCACTTAAAGCCTCACATACCAAATAAAAAACACTAGCTCTTGCTCAAGGCTTATGAAATTCATTGGGCATTACAAAAGGAATCTTCCAATAAAAAAAATGTCTGGCGAGTATGTTTAATAGTCTTACACCAAACTAAGTGAGTCTTCTAGCTGTGTATAAAGAGTCACAGATTTTCAACACTAGGATCAGACATTAAGGGATACGTAAAGGCACAAGTGTCTGAGATTACATCATAAGGTTGCCATGATCTTAAATGACTAACACAGACAAAGATGACACCTACCCCAGAGAGAACGATCCTGCGAGTAAGAGAAGTCAAGCTTTGCCTGTTTTCTTTTTGCTGTTGTATATTGAATCATTTAGCCCACCTGGCCGATTACACTGGTCTACTGGATTTAAAACATTACCCTTGTTGATTATCAAGCAACACAAGAACAAAAACCTAAAAGCTAAAAGGCAGGAAATGTCTGAGTCCCCAGGCAAAGCTAGTGCATCTCCCCGTAAGGCTAGAATTTATTCCAGGATCCTCTTAGAATAGGATGCATACTCCAATAATCCAAGATACACCGCTTGACAATATATTCCAATTGCAGACTTCAGGAAGATCGTCAAGCATAGTAATACACAACAAAAGACAATATCAAAGTCTTGTTTTTTGCTAAAGATTTATTGTCCCTTCTGAGAGTGCAGAGGCTTCAGATGTCTAAGGAGCCCCTTTACCACTTGACCTTATTACCGTTTCCAAGAATGGTTTGCAGGTTGCACCTGTACAGAACAGCACTATGAACCCTCTAGAACACTGTTCCTGAAATTGTGTGTAAGGAGTGATGCATCAATCTTAAAGTCAACTTTGTATTTTTGCCAACAAAGTGACGGGAGAAGTTTGGATTTATCCTCAAGTTGCCTCATCCCGGCCCTTGTACATCTGTGATTACCTCGCCCCATTAAAATGAACCTGTGCACTGTTCCTCGTGAATCCTAGAAATGTGTGGTTTCTTCACCCCATCCCCTGGCACTTGACCAGTTTCCACACTCACTGTCCAGTTACCAGATAACTGGTGTTTCCGTCCTTCAGTTCCTCTGTGTGGGTTCCTCAGTTCCTCTCCCTGAACCTATCTGTAGTTTTACGAACAACTCCTCTTATGTTAGCTCACGCCACTGACAGACCCACTCAAAAAGTATTATTAGCTTATACCATTTTTTTTTACAAAAACCTATAAAAATGTCTTACACACTCACAGAACCTTTAACACCTCAATGTAAAACGATTACATTTTTGCAATCACTAGGTTCATAATCAATGAATTAGTAAATAAGCTCCCGCTCGGCTATCCTCAGAAGTCTGTAGGTAAGTAGAAATAATCAAATCACCTGCCAAAGATTATAAAATACCATGTAGTAAAATATGTTCCATTGTTTTGCTACAGGGCTGGACTACAAACCAATGTAAATCCTAACAAAAAATGCTAAAACAAGTCCAACCCTGCAAGAGGTGGCGCCTAGAATGATGATGTGAGGACATGGTGGTTGGGTCACTGCAGCCCATGCTGCTTTAAAAGCAACTCCCTGACATGCTGGCTGACAGGGAAATGTAAGAGTGGCAGAATGGCAAGTCCAACCCAGTTTCACTCCTTCAGTGCCCTAGTGACAGAATCTGCATTCCCTGTATCTAGGTGGACCGCCATTTGCATAGACATTGTTCGGCACATATGATTTATCACAAAAAGTATACAGGTCATCAACTAGAAACATCTCATACATTTTTGTCTATTCTTAAAGCAGGGACACTAGAATTATGTGATTCTACAGCCATATAACCTATTATCTGCGGATCTGATTTTAATCATAAAACGTCAAACGCATCAGAAATGCCTATAAAAGGCTGCCAGGCATGTTGCTGCTCAATGTAAAAGCCTTTGCAAAGGTTAACTGGTCATCTTTCAGTTGCGGATTGATTTATTTAGGAATTAAGCCGATACAAATGAGGTATAACTTTTACCAAGATAGCGTTAACATGAGAAAAAAAGAACAATCACTCAAGTAATACTGCCACTGATTGGGCGTCATTGTGCTACATAATTTGCATTTTCTTAATGCATAATTTAGTCAACTCTGCCACATAATTTGGTCACCCGCTTTCGCATAATTCCTGTGGCCGGTCCTGCCTTAGACACTTTCTTAGTCCTTGATCGAGTCTCTTTTAATCCTCTCTACTGGTACCTGCGTGTAGTGTCCTAGGATTTAGCCTGCGCTCCCGGGGTTTGTTGGCTGACAGTGCTGGAGGGATGTATGAAGTTCTGGGTGTCTCTTGCTGCCTCTCATGGAGGGTCCATTGCTTCTTGGCCACCAAACTGCGTTCAATGCTGGTGGAGCGGATTAGAACATCCCCTGCTGTGCTGCTGTCAGTAGAGACCAGACTGACATCTGAGCCGCTCAGTGCCATTGGGTAGTAAAGCAGTACATAGGTGCTAACCAAAGAGAAAGTAAGGCGGAAGAGTAAGAGGGCACTATAGAAGGGAGAATTGTTGGGCCAATCATGTGCCTTTCTGTCACCAACCGTTCCTCCAATCGTTGCTATGGAGAACAAAAACAAAGCGATCTAGGATTGCCTTGAAAGGCCATCAGCCAACCCTAGAGCTTGTTAGTACAATGCAGGAGAGTTCTTATTGGCCTGATGCGTCAGGGCCAATGAGAACAGCTACGTACTACCGGACATGCCGAGCACGTTTTGAGCCTTTAGCTTTTGCATTTTTGAATCAGCAGTCTGCCGTGGACTAGCAGTTTCCTAGCACACACTTACTCATTCCGATTTGGTGATCGGTAAGTTTAGTTGCTGCTTTCTTTGCCTCATGAAGCGTGATGTGCGTTTATTTTCAGTGTATGTTCACTATGCCTCACTCTTTCCGGTTACCAGAGACTGAGGCATAGTCTTCTGAAGGGGAATCAATCACGCCGGTGTTTTTGAAATAAATCTACATGAGGAAACGTATGTGATCGAGATGAATCTCCGTGCGGCATTCAAGGTTGTGTCCAGTGGTGAAAAACTTGTTTTGGGGCTGTCTGACCAGAGAATTTTTCGTGGAAAATAAAACGTGAAAACTTTATTTTATCTTAAGTGAACGGCACCGATTACCACTCATTTTCACTACTCCAGCGCCTAGCCGCATGTTGTAAATGAGAAGTCCCAGGTGCAGATCACTTCATAAATACACATCCCTTCTACAGAGATTAAATTGCCCCTCGTGGTATAAATATTTAAAAGAAGATGTACATTTGGAACAAAATGAATAGAAGACACAGGTCCATCCTGCAGCTGAAATGTACTCATGCCTCGCCACAATGTTAATATTAACTCGGACATGCTTCCTGGCTCACGTACACTTATTAGATATACGTGCATGTATTCCCTGGAGAGATTCCCATGGGAGAGATGAGACGTTCGTCCACTATCTTTACAAGACCTTCGTTAATGGGTTGCTCTCAATTATGTAACCTGTAAAGCAGTAATATGTGTGATTACGACAACACGATTTCATAGGCTGTCCTTAAAAGGTCTACTCCCTAAAGAACGAGAACCAGCCCCCCTCAACATTTTTAGTAAATTCCTCCTATTCATATGTCGTCTTATTTAAATGCTAATAGGCTGATAACACAGGGGTTGTATCCAATCTGTTTTAGCACTAAGTATGGAAACAAGCATTTGCAATGCAATCGGTCTCGCCTTTGGGACCTTATAAGTATTTGGTGATGCAGCATATTATCGCACAGTAGTGCAATGTAGATCTCTGTGGCTGTAAATGTATCACTGTGTAAGCGCTCTGACAAAGAATCAGATGCAGCCCCCTCTAAAATGAGGTAGTTTAGTGGCTAATATAAAGTAAACTTGCACACCCATGGGGAGAGTAAATAAAGTGCAGAGGAGCTGTTGCCTATATTAACCCCTTCGACGCTGATGACGAGCTGGGCTCGTCATGGCGTAGCCTCCTCGCACGCTGATGACGAGCCCAGCTCGTCACGCAAAGTGCGATTTAGAAAAACTCAGCGCAGGAGCGGAATTCCGCTAGCGCGCATGGAGTTAAGAAGAGCCAGCTTTAAAGTGGCACTTTTTGAATGTCAAAAAGTAAAGAAAACTGGCGCTGACCTCAAACAAGAAGCTTTATGCATGCCTGTTGTTGATGATCTTTAGAGAAGCAGGGCTGTACTAACTAAGATGTTTAACATGACTTCAGTGGAGTTCGGCCTGTGGTGAAATCCAGCAGCCCAAATTAAATACTTGAACAGATTGTGTGTAGGCCACCGTGCTTGTGTGCCCCGGTACCGATCTGCATGCTTTTACTGAAAGCTTGCAGAAAGCCTTGTAAGCTCTGATTACAATGGTCTCTGTAATTCTTCATATGCGCATCTCCCCCTACCCTCCCAAATTAAAGCAACGTTTGGATTTAGTGAATCTGACATTCAACAAGCAGCGATATCTGATGGCAGCTGCACCCTGATGGCAATTTAATGAAGCGTTTCGTCTGGTTAATATGTCGGGAAAAGCTATACATATATCACTGTGTAAGCGCTTCGTCATGATCACAAATGTCACGCTATGTCACATTTTCATAATTTATTCCTGGCAACAACTTGATGAGTTTGACATATAAATGACAGCACCTTAAGAGTGCATAGCTTTTGAAAGCAATCACTCCATTCATTACTTAGTTGTAATTTAAGGCATTGGAGGTGGTACAGCTGTTCCCTATTGCAACAGGCATCTCTTCCCATTCCACAGCAGGTTATGTAAGCAATTTTTGTGTAAACAGAGGCTCAAGAATTGCCTCAAACAGTCAACAATCAACTACATAACAGGAATAAGTGGATTATAAATTAACAGAGCACCCAGTTGCCTTGAGGTTAGCTACAATCTCCCTTAATCTACATACATGGATACACACACTTATCAATGCACTGTATAATAGACAAAATGTAAAACATATTAAAAAAAAAATAGGTAAATATATACCTACAATTGGATAATTTTCTAATGCGCCCCTCCAAGTTCCCTCTTCGGTCCAATGCATTAAAAATGAAGTCGATGCAGAGCGCGTGCCTCCGTGTCAGTACACCTTTAAAAGGGGTGTACATGGCTGTTTGTCAGTGTAAATGTCAGCGCTCTCAAGGCTTCTGATCTTTTAGTCCTGTACTTCTATTGCTGGCCTGTTCTGATTTTTATACGCGCGCACACACACCCTTTAAGTGGGCCTGGTCTTGCCGGTGTTCAGCACCAGCAGTTCTAAAAAGCAGGTGATGAGACTGGTCCCTTCACTGTCTTTCATGTGAATTTCAAGGAGAGTTGTTCTTTTATAGTGTTATCATTTCAAAACAGGATCATTTTCAATATGCTATACTACGAAGTCATGGCTATTGCTTATTCATGTTGTGCAACTAAAACCCATTGACAAAGCCAATAGTACTGACTTGTTGTAAGGGTAGTGTTACTTGCTGAATTGTATACCAGGATGTAATGACAGAAGTTCCAAATTGCCAGTCGGGTGGCAACCTGAGAAGCTAAGCATAGATTTTTAGCTTAGGTGCTTTTAAGCCGGACCCTTAATTACGTTGGTCATACCACTTTGCGAGACCCCCCCAGTTTTTCCATCCCACTTGAAGCCCTGTGTGTGTGTGTGTGTGTGTAAATATATATTTTGCTATGTTATCTATGTAAATGCGTGCCTATGGCTGGATCGCCAGCCTGAGCCCCCTGCCCTCCTCCCACTCTGTCTCCTCTGAGCTGCAGCCGGCCTTCTCCTGCGCTGCTTGGAAGAGGCAGATACATTATTTCCAACGTTGGATGTGCCTGTAAAAATTCTGGAAACATGAGCAGAACTTTCAACAGGGCTTAAGTTTGCAGGAGGACTTGACCTTTGTTCTAAAAACTGAGACGTACTTAACATGAAGAAAAGCTTCGGGACAGTACTCTGAAATCCAGGATGTCTGGTCACCCTACCACAAACAACGTCCATACCACCACCACGTCCCTCTTCAAGCGTGTCCTTCCTTACCACTCCTACTGAAGCCCTTTGTAATAGCAAATGTAATTTTAAAAATACGAACTTGCACTTGGTTTCATCGCTACCTGGTTACATTTATAAAGCACCTTGTGCCTAAGTGAAGCATCGGGACGCTTTAAAATGTAGGTCTGGTGCGATAGGGATAAGTACAAGGAAAGCAGGGAGCTCACCAGGTAAGAATCGAATGGATGTTTGTGTAAGAAGAATTTCAGCAGCTTTCTTCATTAAGATGCCTCATTACGAAATAATATAAACCCAGATAAACATCCAGAGAGGATGTGTCCCTGTAAAGGTAACTGGTGCCTCTGTAAAGCACTCCAAAATACAACTGCCCAGAATTATAGAATGTTGTTGGGTCAATGCAAAGACTCATTTGCGAGGATGTGACATAATGGCCAGAGACGCCAACTTTGGCGATGGGGAACCAGGTTCAAGTTTCGGCATCGGCCCAACATTCTGCTATTCTGGGAAAATCCCTTCATATCCCTGTGCCTACCATAAACAAAGGCGTTCTCATGTAAAGCAGTCCATTACCTTCTGTTGAGTTACCGCTATGAAAAAAATAAGGGTTGACAGATCTTTTCTCGCTCCCCCAGGTTGGTATAAACTGTGGCGGATATCACCCCCTGGCAGTGTCCCCACGACCCCGAAGAATCTCGAACCACAGACCATCCGCTCATGGGGCTATATGTAAAACACCTTTTTTTGAAAGTATAAATCAAAACAGCCAATTAGCCTATGTTTGGACCATCGGGTAACTAAAAACACAGTACCTTTTGTGAATAATTGTAGAAGTTATTCATACAATAAACATGCCCTTCGACTATTGACTCACTTTTGGCCAGTAGAGACCTCCAAGATCCTGCGTACCTCTGTCCGCCCTAGTACTTCCGGGTCGTATCGTGGCCAATCCCATGGCTGAAAATTTTCTTGGAGTGGGAACAACTCGAAATGTAGACGATGACCTAGGATTGTAGAATTTTTGGCACCTCAACCAATCTTAATGCGCTGTGTGAAATTCCGATGTGCTTATTAGTTGTGTCGTCCACGCGTGCCTCTGAGGTGCCGAGACAGTATCTGTCTGACCCGTCTTACTATATAGCTGACAGGTGGGCTTCTTAGTGGATGTGTTCCCAGTTTGAAGTTAGCCTCTGTTTCTGCCAGAAGCCTAGCCGTAGGTTGACTGTAAAATCTTAATCGGCTGACATAATTTTCACAGTCAGCTTATTCAACGAGTGGTGTGCGGGAGCGCTGGGAACCAAACACCCTCCTATCCAGATCACTTCCTGTTTTTTCCTCGTGGAGTGGGAGACTTTTGGCGCATGCACCAGATGTAAGGCAGCGCGCGCATGTTAGTGCGCAATACTTTAAAAACAAGCATTTGCAATGCAATAGAACTCGCATTTACGTGAGTCCTATTGCATTTGCAACGGGGGTGCGGGCCGGCTAAAAGGCATGAATGGGAGGGGGGTAGAGAAATCACAGACTGCGGGACGGGGCGTGGGTAGGGGGACACAGGAAAGAAAATAGTGTTTCGAGTAAAGGGGCCAGTAGCCCTGAAGGATACAAATGGCTGTCATGGAGCCTGACTAACAAACTTAAAAACAATCGGAAGGCAGCATTTATAACCTAAGCCAATGAAGATGGTCCGGAGAAAAATTGCACATGCCCAGGATCAGACAATGTTTGCAGAACTCGGGCAGGTTTCATAAATACATGAGACAGTATTCATTTAAGAATATTTTAAGATTTTGGCACCATTAAGGTGAAAACTTTAAATGTCCCTTTAGGCAAGTCCACCTCTGACTCCTTATTCCACGTTTGTTTAAGTTAGTTTAAACATTTCAGTTTTACAAATGATGTGCTTCTCCTATGCTTCAGTCTCCGGTGACCAGATCAGCCTAAAAACGGCTGACTCTCCGGTCCCAGTATTATGTTTAGGCCTGACTATGTTGCGTGATAGTAGCATGCACAAGTTGTCATCCCATCCAAACATAACTCCACATACTGAGTGCCACAATTTCATCTTACCTGCAACCAAGCTTCCAGTCAGAAGTATCCAAAGTAAGTAATTGCTTGCTTCATCATAATGTGACATGGGTTTTATGTAATTCTTTTACACTCTTCTTGCCTTGTCACACTCTAAGACTCCCAAACTGAATAGGCGAGCCATCTAACAATTTTCTGTTACTTTCTTTAAATGTGCAGCAGTGTTTACCAAGTCAGGTTGCCTTTACCGCGCTTTTCTCACTCTGTTTATATTAAGATCACGTCATAATTGCTTTTGGGTTACCAGCCGACACTTTAGTTTAAATTTGCAGTTCTAAGCCCCATTGTGGCCATTGTTTTCTTCACCAATGGAGATTTTCTTTGCATGCTTATACCTTTTTTGTGTATTTTTTTTTGTTTTTTTTTTTTTTTACATTTTAGGTCATAGCTGCAGAGGTGACTCTGGTGTACCATGCTGTGAAGCATCACATCTCCTACCGCTCCCTGGATTGTGGCATCAAGCTAAGCAAAGTAATGTATCCCGACTCATCCATAGCGATGGAAGCATCTTGTGGCCGCACAAAGGCCTCTAGCATCAATCTGAATGTGCCTGCACCTCTATCGTTGCAGCAAGCACAAGAAGACTTAAAAGATGGATATTTTTCCGTTTGCAGTGACGCCTCAAACAAAGGTAACATTAAACTCTATCCACTTTAGTTGCTGCACTTTAATTTCACCTCCGGTGTGGCCTACACTCTGCTGGATTTCTACGAGGATGCAGCAGAGACTGCTACAGCTATTGCACAGCAGATCACAACAAAATTAAATAACCATGGTTTGAAAATGGAGCACGTCGCATACTGTGGGGACAACGCAAGTGTTGACTATGGATGACATCATTCTGTTCCAGCATTTGAAAGGAGCAAATGGAGACCTTCTGCCTGCAAACTGTTCTGCCCATATCCTGCATAACTGTGCTAAACAAGCTATAAATGGACTTTCAATGGATGTAGAATCCTTTGTTCTAAAAGTCTACAGTCATTTCTCTTCTTCTACAAAGCGGACAGCGGGGTTGAAAGGGTTTTTCACTTTTGTGGTCCTAGAGTGGCAGCCTTTGTTTCGGCGTGCCCCAATACGGTGGCTCACATTGTTCCCAGTCACTGCGCAACTGTTTAAGTGCTGGGCAGCACTAAAATCCTATTTCCTTTCCCTTGGGCCAGAAAAAACACCCAGAGCAATATGGGATTTTCTAGGACTTGAAAGTGGGGAGGCCGCTATGTCACTTATTTTGACTTGTACTTATGTTTGTTGTCTATTTACTCACATACTATTGCACAACTTAATTTGTAGTGTCAGTAATTATTGTCCTGAATTTTGACCCTTTGTCCTGAATTTTTACACTCCCCGCCCTGAATTCACACCCATGCCAGTTGGTCACCCTAGTTATAAATATGCCATCAATAGAAACCAGAGACGTAACAGAAAGACGCAATAAACAACAGTGGCACTCGATACAGTGATGCAAGTGAATCCCAACAACTGCTCTGTAAGGTGTATGAGGAGACAATAGTGACAGCAGGAAAGCTTTGCAGACTTTCTCTAAATTATACAGACAATTGCGCTGTACTGAAAGGCACGTGATAAAGTGGAGCACTTATAGACGAAGGAGGTACACCAGAAGCCCTATTGAGGAGCCACATAAGCAGCAGGCGATGTGGGACAATAAGAACAGTGGAAACAGTTGAGGCCTGACGGAAGACAACTGTGAAGCAGTGGGAGGAGGTCTAGAACAAGCTGTAGGAAGAGTGCTACAGTACAGCCAGAGGCACCCAAAAAGAAAGCTCTAACAACCCGCGTCTTCAGTCCAACGTCAATTACTTCTGTCACCTGCCAGCAACATTCAAAGACGCCGCGCACTGCTGACATGCAGGGTGCAGGCGCATTCTCCCGGCCTCGCTGCAACGCAGCGCCCATGTTAGAATGTCAAGTTGTATACCGTGCTGGAAGATAAACAATTTTCAGGAGAAGGGTATACAAACAAGATGCCATTTGGAATAACTAATTCTGTTGTTTTATGAAAAACAGTGTGCAGGTCCGAGAAATACAGCAATCTATTGATTTGCCCAAAACTTACCATAATTTAATTGGAATGTTTTTACTACAACAAATGATAACGTAGCGGTGTGCTGGTGTTGTTATTATCTTGGCTAATAATGGATTCATTGTATTTCTGTACCGAAAACCATGCTTCCCAAATGCATCCATTTTCTAAGTAGTGGCAGATCAATTGGTTTCTTACTGTGTACTTTGGTTGCTATGGTGTCCTGAAACCAGTTTCTTAACGTCCAGAATTCCGGTGGCCATTTTGAAATTGCGTAACGTCCAGAATTCCGGTGGCCATTTTGAAATTGTGTAATTTTCAATCACTTAAGTGAATATTGATATCTCAAAAACAAGATCCCTTCTGGGGCCGTTGTCAATGCATGCCATATCTCGTTCTTTATTTTCCTTGGTATGCCTTTCTGTATTTTTTTGGGTTAAAACTAGTCTTATTCTGTTGCCTCCTCCTAGACCTCTCTAGTTGATAACGAATACTAAGCTCTGGAAGATTGGAAAGATTTCAAAAGCGCCAGTAGATGGCGCCAGAATAAAACCATACAGCATGCCTCTCGACCTTTTAAATTTCCACAAAGGAATAGCAAGAAAAATCAGGTTTCTTATTAAATATCACATCTATTGCTATAGCAGTTAGAGATGAGTGAGTCAAGAAATTAACAGGGAGAGCTGAGTCAAGGGTCGACTCTAGCTGTAAGACCCCAAGCACGAGTCGAGCCCTAACATTTTTTGGAATGTAATTTATGTAACAAACATTACGTTAGCGATTTCTCTTCAAAATTAAAAAAAATTCGAGAAAGTATAACTAAGAAGGTAGCACCGAAGAGAGATACAATCTTGCATGGTGACGTCTGGTCATTAACTATCAAAAAAGCCATACCCACCACTCGTCTCACGCTGCAAGCAGAGTCCACCTGCAGCACGCCATAATAGACAGGAATCAATAATCTGACGCAATAAATCTGCAATATCATATCAAATCCAAGCATTGTGTCAAGCAACCACATCGCCAGGACGGCCAACACCCTAATATTGCCACGTGCGCCTCTACCACCATTGTCAGTACTGTCTTAAGTGCCACATTGTCAGCCGAGTCGCATCATACTGCGGCAAACCCTAAAAACTCCGCTAATAACATAGGTTCTCCTACAACAACTAAGGAAGCTCAGTGACCTTTTCAATCAGCACAAGCTGGCTGACAAAGAACCCAGATTCTCGTTCAAAAAGTCGAAAGCTGAACCAGCTATATCAGACTCACCAATTAAAGCCAAATCTGACCTGAATAGCACAATGGACATGATATTTTAAAAATTGGCTGAGGTACATGATCTGGCTAAATCCACGACACAAAATTCCAACACCATGCAGCTGGAACTCACCGCCATTCAAGCAGACATGAACACAATGAACTCAAATCAATGACGCAGAACAAAGAATAAGCGACGTTGAAGATGTGACCACTCAGGCAAGCAAAGAAATCAGACTCCTCCGAGATACCACAAGCAACCTCAAGAGACACGTGTCAGAGTTGGAAGACCGGAATAGAAGAGGCAATGTACACATCTTGGAATTCTTGAGGGCTCAGAAGATGCTGCGGCTCCTGCGCTGCTTTTCTCGAATCCTGGATACCGATGCTTACGGGGATAACATTTAACCATGGCTTAGAACTGGAGAGAGCACATTGGATCCCGACATTCAAATCTGCAAACAGGAAAGGTCTTCGTCCCATGATATGTAAACTATTATGCTACCAACATACGGAGGCCATCCTTGCACACACCAGGAAAGACCACCAAGTAACATGGGAAGGTGAGTGGGCAGTGGCAGTGCCCTTAGCTACTGTGTACGGCGCTGCTGCATAGTTTAATTTGCTGATCTTTTAAATGTATTTTGCTGACTGAGGGATAGCGATTTAGGCTTCCCTTTTAAATTACTTTAACGGAGCTAAGGCCACTTGGTAGGCTCACCTGTTGGGAGTCCGCACACCGGGGGCTGATCTTGTCCTCCCTCCTTCCCACCCCGGTCCGACGCGGTGGCTAGCACCGTTGCGCGGAGGGCGAGGAAGGTAGAGACAGCCACTTCCGGTGCGTGGTGGGGCCGGTTAGCGGTCTAGTGCTCTTGTGACTCAGATGCGGCCAGACATAAAAGGAGGATGCCTTCCCGGCCGCGCAGCGGACGCGCGCCAAAGGCAAGCCCGTCTGTGCCCGTCCACGGCTGTGCGGGGACCGGGGCCACAACCCCTGGACAAAATGGGGTAAGAGTGCAATGGAGTTTAAATCAACTACGTGAACTCTGACCCAAAACCCCTAATGTATGCCTTCATAGTTTGAAGGTGGAGGAGGATCTGTGCTGCAAATAGTGTCAGTATACACTCGGTGTGGCAGTTGAGTTGAAGCTTGAGGAAACCAAGCTTGCGTGTGGGTTACTGAATGTTAGATCTATGCGCAAGCATAAGTTAGATATTTATGATCTACTCATGGATAAAAAATTAGACCTCCTATTCCTAACGGAAACGTGGCTGGACCCCGATTTGGAGCCAGATGTAATTGAAGCTCTCCCGGGGGGGTACAGGATGGTTAGGCTGGATAGGGCCTCCGGCAGGGGGGGGGATAGCAATTGTATTTAAACAACCGCTAGACTGTCTATTGGAAAGCAAACTAGCTGATAGTGAGGCGGGCGCCTTCACTATTAAGGTGAATCCACGCACTACGGTGAAAGGACTCCTGGTGTATAGACCGCCGGGCCCCTATAATCGTTTTACTGCTAGCCTGGTGGAAGGCATCACGGAATCGGCCCTACGTAGGGACAAATTCCTTCTGTTATGAGATCTCAATATACATTTAGAGAACACACTGGATAAGGGGGTGGCAGATCTATGCCACGAATTGCAGTCACTTTAACTCCACCTTAAATTGAAGGTCCCTACCCATCAGCAGGGTCATTTATTGGACCCTATATTTGCCAACTGGGGGGAAGTTGAAGTAAAGACTCCCATTCACATCCCCTGGACAGATCATTTCTTTGTCCCCTTCGTGGTAAGAATCCCTAAATTTGGAGTTCAGGAACAGCCTACTCTGAATTATCCTAGACGTAAATGGGCTGGTTTCTCCCAATCCAAGTTTAATATAGCTTTGGCTAAAGGAGGGCGGCCGGGAGGGATGGATGCAGAATCCGCGTCCTACAATTTGGACAGACGTATAAGAGATGCTCTGAATAACACGGCCCCGCTATGTTTGAACCATCCATGTGGGAGGTCTCAGAAATCGGCTCCTTGGTATAATGATGACCTACACCGAGCAAAGGCAGAGTGTAAACGTTTTGAGAGGCAGTGGAGGGTAGCCTTTCTCAATCAGGCCATGGTGGAATACAAAGTTAAGCAGAGAGCCTACCATGGGCTAATCAGAAGGGCCAAGGCCACTTACTAAGCAGGGAGAATTGGCGAGGCAGAATGCTCAGCGAAATAATTATTTAAGATCTATAGGGAAATTTCCTTACTTAAATCGTCCGCTATGCCCACGGTAAGCTCATAGGAATCCTGTGATCGTATTGCTAGCTTTTTCTCTGAGAAAGTGGCCACGATATATTCCTCCTTTTCGGCGAGAGAAAAAAGTGGGGTCTGAGTTTGTGGAGATGAAGAGGGAGAATAGGGGAGCTCATAAGTTGGAGAATTTTATCACCCCTCCCCTGGAGGCATTACGGCAGATCTGTAGTTCTATAAAGTCAGGGTCTCCTAGGGATCCTGCCTCACCGAAACTGCTTACAGAAAGCCTCGACGTCCTTGAGCCTTATGTCAGTCACCTTCTGGATATATCATTCAGGACGCATACGGTGCCTGAAGGATGGAAGCAGGCAGTGGTGCTCCCAATTCAGAAAAAAACTAATATTAGTTTGGAGAAGTTAGACAATCTCCGTCCCATCTCGCTGCTACCCTTTTTGGCCAAAGTGGCAGAGAAGGCCGCTAACTCCCAACTCATGGCCTTTGTGGAGGAAGCCAATCAGCTCCATTCGACGCAGTTTGGGTTTAGATCACTCCACTCGACGGAGTCAGCGTTGCTGATGGCTGTGGAGGCCATAGGACAGGGAGTGAATGAGGGACATACTATGGCCCTTATCCTCTTAGACCTGAGCGCGGCCTTTGAAACTGTAGCACATTTCACCTTGCTGCAGTGTCTGAATAAGGGTGGGGTCTCAGGCGCGGCGTTGAAGTGGATTCAGTCCTTTCAGTCCTTTCTGACTAATCGAGGATTCAAGGTTAGACAGGGTGAGCACTATTCTAGAGTGGTCAATCTGGATCAGGGTGTGCCTCAGGGCTCGGCCCTGAGTCTGACTCTATTTAATCTCTATGTTTCCCCTGTGGCAGGAATAGTTGAGGGCTACGGTATGCAAATCTTGTTGTATGCCGATGACACGCAGCTGGTCATCTCCCTGTCACGGGCACCTGATCTGGCGGCACCCAACTTCAGAGCCTGCATGCAGGAGCTTGCCTCCTGGATGTCTGACAACTGCCTGAAGTTGAATAGTAGCAAGACAGAGGTGCTCGTGGTGGGGGGAGGGGGGATGGCCGGGGTCTGTGTGGTCCTCAGCTTGGTGGCCACCCTGTTTAGGACCGGTTCCCACGCCGTGCCAGCAGGCTAAGAACCTGGGCGTGTGGATGGACTCAGACCTGACATTTGCACCGCAGATTAGTTGAGGTGTGCTTTGGTGTCCTGAAAAGTCTACGGAAAATCCTGGACCGCCTTCCTACTGATGCTAGACGGACACTGGTGCACGCCCTGGTCACCTCACGACTAGACTATGGCAACCTCTTGTATTTAGGTGCCACGGGTAGGAGCTTAGATCGTCTGCAGGTGCAGCAAAAGGCTGCAGACCGGTTGGTCCTGAGGCTCCCTAGAAAAGCAGCCTCGAAGTTCTGCCTTGGAGGCTCTTCACTGGCTGCTGGTCAGGAAAAGAATTGTGTTCAAGGCCCTAAGCATGTGTCATCGTATCATTAGGGGCAAAGCACCCAGTCCCTTGCAAAGCCTTATTACTCCTTACTGGCCTGTGCGGTCTCTTAGATCGACCGGTACTGGCCTGTTAGTGATCCCTAAAATTCAAAAGGCCTGTATGAGAGGGGGGGGGGGGGAGGTATGGGGGTTAGATCTTTCCGGCTCCTAGCAGCAAGGAGTTGGAACAAACTCCCGCTTGAGCTCCGTTTGGAACCTTCGGAGGCCAGGTTCAGAGGAAAACTCAAAACTCATTTGTTCCTTCAATAATCGAGGCGCAGAGAGCATAGTTCAGGGTCTGCAGCTCCTACTCATCACAGCGCGGGGACACGCCGGTGTGCGTAACCAGGCGCTTTATAAGCTTCCCTATTATTAAGGCCACCATATAATGTTTACACAGGACTACTCAAAGGAGAGGGTAGACACAAGAGGGGTTTCTCCATCCACAGGACAAACTGAGAGAAAAGAACATTAACTTTTCATTTGTGGGTCCAGCCAAATTCAAAATCTTCGATAATGGCAAACACCACTTCTATTCTGACCCCAGAGAGCTAGCACGACATCTGGAAGTAAGCCCAACACAAGACATGGACCTTTCCGCAGGGAACTCCAACAAACGAAAGACCTGATATCCTTTTCAACTCTTAAATTAGTCTAACTAGTGCTTTAACTAAAGGGTTACTTTGCTTACAGTATAGAAGAATTCAGTGTAGTAATGTTAGTAGTGCATTGGCTGCAACAACATAGGCTCTCCAAAACGCACACTAGCCTCAGGTATATCAGTCCGAAAATGGGGTATAAAATGGTTAACAAACTGGCTATAACATTAATAACCCTATCATCGATCTAATGATTTATCTAATGTTCTATCTAATGGTTTAATTAGCTCACAGTGTGTAGGAAGGGGGAGGCTCTAGTTGGCGCAGTGCAACACTAGCGACAAGCAGGGACTCTCTCTTCCTCGTCAGGGCTGAGGGTTACCTTCCAGACAACCTCTGCTTACCCTCTAGGTAGTGTGGCTTAAGCAGTCGTAGGCTAATCTTTGGGGCACATAGGGTTAAACACTTGCAACAGTACACCTTCACCACCAACCCACCACACAACGAGACCAGACTGTATTCTTGTAAAAATATATCTCTTTATATAAACTTTACGCAGGCTTGTGAATACAGTCAATAACTTTATGGATACGGTTGCAGGATATTAGCTTTAGGTTACCACAGTTCTTATCGTAGTTCTTGTGAGGCCCGTAGGCCGGCGTTAAACAAAGTTCTTGGTGGAGCCAGCGGCTTCCAGGGGATCTGTCCCACGTCGCGTTGCCTTCCCGGTGTCGCTGATCGTTGCGGCTCTTCGGCCGAGCAGGTCACTGGTCGTCCGGGGCAGCGGTGCTCTGTGGCGGCACGGTCCTCTCTTCGTCGTCTGCTCCGACCTTGGAGACGGCGGCTGCGCGGCGGTGACAAGTGGCAGTACGGTCCCCAAGTGCAGGACGTACCCAGCCAAATGTCGATGCAGCTGTGGGCTCACAGCTGGGCTGTCGGGCAGGCTACCGACCTTGTGGATTCTCGTAGGGCAATAGTCTGTCCTTGCAGGCGAGGGACGGCTCGCTATGCAGTCGCCTCGATAGCTCGGACCGGACGGGCCCTCCTTTACTTTGCTCTCGGGCTCCCAGCGCAGGTGTGGTCACGATGTTCGGGCCAGCGGCGGCTGGTCCTCACTGTGCTTCCGCTGTTGCTTTGGGGCCCCGGTCACGGTGGTCGGGAGGGTGTGGATGCCTTAGAGGAGCTTCCTCTTTGTCGGTGCTGCGGCGATGGTCAGCACCCGCAGTCGCTTTCTTCCAAGGGGGTTAGCATCCACTGGTCCTGGGACGCTGGTCAGGGGGCAAGTTCAATTCCAAGCCCTCGGAGATCTCTTGGCAGAGTTTGGCACAAAGTAGCACAAAAAGTCTTGTCGTAGTCGTTTTGTCTTCCTCTCCTTCAGCAGCAAGGCACCAGACACAGGCAAGAGTCAGCACCCTTCCTTGTCTTCTCGCGGTCCTTCTCGTAGGGCAGAGTCGTTCTGTGGCCCAAACTGGATCTAATTTTCAAGGAGCAGGGCTCCGTCTTTTATAGGCCAATTCCTTTGTTCTCGCAGGCCAGGGGGGCCTTTGCATAGCCACTCTCAGTTCTGGAGTACCCCGGCGGGTGTACTCCGGTTCCTGCTTTCAGTGTGAGGGGCAGGCGCATCAGACGCCCCACAGGAGGTGGAGCCAGTATTGTCCTGACAGGGGTGGCCAGAGTACCTTGTTGATGGGGGCTTCGCCCTTCCTGGGCCAGGTGCCGGCAGAGTCATCCGCCGCTCCCCAGGAGGGTGGAGCCAGCATTGTGGTGGCCGAGCACAGTGACAGTTCGAGTCAAGAGGCACTCCTACCTCCCACTAAGGTGTAATCTGCGCATTCACCACCTGTCATCCCTCCAGCCCTGTCACTCACACATCCCAGACAGTCGGATACACATACTGGCAGAGGCAACTGAAATGGTTAGGCAAGCAAATGCTAACTTTCTAAAAGTAGCATTTGCAAACCCAGGATATTGAAATAAACTTGTCTACAAGAAATATCTCATCATCCTGAGTTCAGGCATACTAAACATGACTCACTACCATGCTCCTTGAGCCTGCGGGGATTATAGGTCGTAATAATCCTCGCAGCTCAGTCTGGCCTAATGGAGCAGGTAGCCTTCAGTAGTGAAATACGGTCTTCGTTGTAAGTCACTACCAGGACGTGCCACGCACATCAGGGCTTGTCCTACCTTACACCTACAACGCACCCTGCCCGCAGGCCTACCATAGGGGTGACTAATATGTAGTTAAGGGAAGGGTCGGTGCGGGCAAGTGGGGACACTTGCCCAGCTAGCGTGACAGCACGAGGCCGCACGCGGGTTCTGCGGTCGCAGTTCCCAGACACATCTTTTACGGCTGCCTTGGTGGGTGGCGCAACCAGCGCTGCAGGCCCACCAGCAGTATTGGCATCTACAAGCCCCGGCACTCTCTCGTGCGCTTTACTAGGGACTAACAGTAAATCCAATGCACCAATCATGGATACCAATCGTATGTACAGGTTACAGTAGGGAGCACTTGCACTGCGGCACGGATCAGCCGTGGCGCAGTGCCCTGAGTATCGGAAAACCAGCAAAACATCGGAGGCACATCAGCAAAAAGTGGAAGGGAGACTCACGCCAAGGTGCCAGGTCTAACATGTGTCCCCTCCAGCTGAAATGTGGGGGGAACTACCCTTCCCCAGGGAGTTCCACATCACTAAGGCGGAAAAATCTGGACAGACCGTCAGCGTTGGCGTGATCGGTGCCAGGGCGGTGTTCCACCGTAAAGTCCATACTCTGTAGAGAAATGGACCACCTCAACAGTTTCGGGTTCTCACCCCTCATTTGCATCAACCATCTGAGGGGCCTGTGGTCCGTCTGAACTCGGAAGTGAGACCCAAACAAGTAGGGTCTTAGCTTCTTCAGCGCCCAGACCACAGCAAATGCTTCACGCTCTATTGCACTCCACCTACTTTCCCGTGGAAGTAACCTCCGACTTATGAAGGCTACGGGTTGGTCAAAGCCCTCCTCAGTCATCTGTGAAAGAACAGCCCCTACACCATGCTCTGAAGCGTCTGTTTGCACAATGAACTCTTTGGAGAAATCAGGGGCCAGGAGCACAGGCGCCGTGCACATGGCAGTCTTCAGGGTGTCGAAAGCTTTCTGACAGGTGTCAGTCCAAATCACATTCCTGGGCTGCTTTTTCGAAGTCAGCTCTGTCAAGGGGGTCACGATCGTGCCATAGCCCTTGACAAACCTCCTGTAATACCCAGTGAGCCCCAGGAAGGCTCTCACTGCAGTCTGGGTCTTGGGGGGGTTCCCAAGCCAGGATGGTTTCGATTTTGGGCTGCAAGGGGGCTACCCTGCCACTCCCAACCTGGTGTCCCAAGTACACCACTGAACCCTGCCCAATCTGGCACTTGCTTGCCTTGATTGTGAGGCCTGCTCTGCGCAGGGCCATCAACACTTCCCAGAGGTGTCGCAGGTGTTCGGGCCAGGTGCCGCTGAACACCGCGATGTCATCCAGGTAGGCGGCACTGAACTCGTCCAGTCCAGCCAACACCTGGTTGACCAATCTCTGAAAGGTGGCAGGGGCATTCTTCATTCCAAATGGCATAACCCGGAACTGGAAATGCCCATCTGGTGTAGAGAATGCCGACCTCTCCTTTGCCCCATCGGTCAAGGCGATCTGCCAGTACCCAGACGTCAAATCAAACGTGCTGAGAAACCGGGCAGCCCCCAGCCGATCAATGAGCTCGTCAGCTCTGGGGATGGGGTGCGCGTCAGTCTTCGTGACTGAATTGAGTCCTCTGTAGTCCACACAGAACCGGAGTTCGGGTGTGGCTCCCGGCGCAGCAGCCTTCGGAACCAAGACCACGGGGCTGGACCAAGGACTGCTGGAAGACTCAACCACCCCGAGGGCAAGCATCTTGGAGACCTCCTCCTTGATGCAGGCCCGTACCCTGTCAGTCACCCGGTAAGCCTTATGCTTCACCGGTAAGCTGTCTCCAGTGTCCACATCATGGACGCACCAATCTGTGACACTCGGAACCAGGGAAAACAGGTCTGGAAACTGCCCCAGCAACTGGCGGCAATCCTCCTGTTGTTCGGCGGTCAGGGAGGGTGAGAGGTTAACTCCATCCACTGACCCATCCTTCTCACAGGCCACCAAGAGGTCCGGTAGAGGCTCTGACTCCTCTTCCATTCCGTCATCGGTTGCCAACAACATGCCCACTTCGGACCTTCGCAAGTGGGGCTTGAGGCGGTTGACATGTAGGACCCGCAAAGGGTTCCTGGCCGTTCTCATGTCCACCAAGTATGTCACGGGGCTCTTCCGCTCCACAACCTCGAATGGTCCTGTCCACTTATCTTGAAGGGCACAGGGCTCCACCGGGGCTAAGACATACACCTCTTGTCCAGGCTGAAGCTCGACCAGAGTGGCATTCTGATCGTACCACCGCTTCATTTCCTCCTGGCTCGCTTCCAGATTTGCCTCGGCAAGTTGTCTGAAGCGCCTGGTTTGGTTTCTGAAGGCCAGCATGTAGCTATATACATTCTGGGGAGGTTTCCTGGGAGATTGCTCCCAGCCTTCCTTTACCAAACTCAGTGGTCCTCTCACGGGGTGGCCGTACAGCAGTTCAAAGGGGCTGAACCCTAGGGACTTCTGTGGTACCTCGCGATATGCAAACAGTAGGCATGGTAAGAGGACGTCCCACTTACGCCTCATCGGACCTTCCAGGCCCATGATCATGCCTTTGAGGGTTCGGTTGAATCTTTCAACCAACCCGTTACCTTGGGGATGGTAGGGTGTGGTGAACTTGTACGTTACGCCACACTCTTGCCAAAGGGACTTCATATACTTCGATATGAAATTGGTCCCCCTGTCGCTCACTACCTCTAGAGGGAATCCTACTCGTGAGAAAATTCCCATCAGTGCACGCCCCACCACGGGAGCCGTCACTGTCCTCAGAGGTATGGCTTCAGGGTACCGGGTGGCATGGTCCACCAAGACCAGGATGAACCTGTTGCCCATGGCTGTCTTGGGGTCCAGAGGCCCAACGATGTCAATACCCACTCGCTGGAATGGCGTACCGACCACAGGGAAGGGTTGGAGGGGAGCCTTGTTCTTCCCTCCCGTCTTCCCACTTGCCTGGCAAGTTGGACAGGTTCTGCAATACGTATCGGAACTCTTGTGCATCTGGGGCCAGTAAAAGTGGGTGACAAGCCTGTCATAGGTCTTGTCCATCCCCAAATGTCCTGCTAAAGGCACATCATGAGCCAGACCCAGTAGGAAGGCTCTGAACTTCTGGGGTACCACCAGCACACGGGCTGACCCAGGTTCAGCAGCCTTAGGCTCCGAATACAGGAGGTCGTTCTCCGAGTACACGTAATGTGTTTTGGCCTGAACACCATTGGCCTGGTCTGCAGCCTGCTGCCGCAAACCTATGAGAGAAGGGCATTCTTTCTGCTCCCTGCAGAATTCCTCCCTGGAGGGTCCTCCTTCTTGCTGCCAATGGGTCAGCTCAGGCAGGTCCCCCAGTTCAGCGATCTGTTCCCCTGTAGGCTCCAGGGCATCCCCCTCGAGGTCTGCCTCCTCCTGGACCGTAGGAACTTCAGGGGCCGGTTTCCCGCGCCCCCTGCGCCTTCTCCCTAAGGCCGGTTCCTGGGCCTCTCCATCAGGCCCCAGGACCTCTCGATCACCCTTACTGGCTGCCATCGACCGTGTGGTCACGCACGCCCAGTCAGGCAGACCCACCATCCGCAGGTGAGTCGTTTTCTCCACCTTTTCCCAAGGGGAGTGCTCCAAGTCGTTCCCTAGCAAACAGTCAACAGGCATGGTTTTTCTCACACAGACCTGCAGAGTACCAGAGACCCCCCCCCCACTCGAAGGGAACTTGAGCCATCGGACACTGGCTCTCGGAATTATCAGCATTGATAACCCTACAGTAGGCATGGGGTACAACCTGCTCTTGAGACACCAGGTGCTGCCTCACTGCAGTCACACTGGCTCCTGTGTCTCTAAGAGCCTCGGCTTCCTTACCATTGATGATCACCACCTGCCCATATTTTTTAGTGTTAGAGAGCAGGTAGTTCGTAGGGATCATCTCGCTGTCTCCTAACGAGACCAGGGTCATGTGAACGGGATCTCCACCCCCCGGGACCATCATTTCTTCTCCCAGGTGAACGCTAGTCACTTGTCGGGGCGGAGCACCAGTGGGTGCGGGTTTTCCAAATAGGCGACACTTGGGGTCACTGGATATGTGCCCAGGCTCGCCACATTTGAAACAATTGAAGGGCCCCTTTGGAACAGGTTTACCTGTCGGGGCCCCATTCTGCTTCGGGGGTGGGGGAGGCTGAGAACCCTGCTGCGGATTCCCTTGGGAACTACTTTGGGGGCCTTTTTGGAACCCTTTCTGTTTTCCCCCTTTGTCCCCCCCACTCTTCTGCTGGGGACCCTGCCCACTCTTGGCGGAATCTCCCACGGGACCCTTGTGGACCCTGGTGCTGAGCCAGCGGTCCGCCTCCTCAGCAAGCTTCCTCGGGTTGGACAGCTTGCTATCGATCGGGTGTTGGCGCAACTCAGGAAAACAGTGATCAGACAAGTGCTCCCATGCAATTAAGTCAAAGAGACCTTGAAAATCATTCACTTTGTTACCTTTCACCCAACCATCCAGTGCTCTGCAAAAGTAAGTCACATACTCCACATACGTATTCCCAGGCCGCTTAGTACATCCCCTAAACTTCTGTCTATACATTTCAGGGGTAAGCCCGTACCTGTTCAACAAAGCTTCTTTCATGTGGATATAGGACCTCTGATTCTCAACGGGCAAATCTAGCAAGGTATCTCTCCCTTCGCTAAGGAACCTTCCCCACAACCCCGCTCCCCAATCCTTTTCAGGGACCCGGTGGGAGGACATGGCTACCTCATATGCCCTAAACCATTGTCCTATGTCATCCCCCTTAAAGAACTCCTTGACTACGTCCTTCGGGATATGCACTCTTGACTCTACCTGCACTGGCGATGTGCTGCCACCAGAGGGAGGACGATCCAAGTCTCTCTCCTTGAGACTCATCTCCCTCATCTTGATTTCGTAATTCATTTGGTGCTTTCGTTCTTCCAGCGCCATTCTTTTTGTTTCCAGCTCCAGCTGGATTTTCAATTCTGCCAATTTCCTTTCGTGATTCCGGGTTTCCTTCCTGTCCGCCAGCTCCTCTGGCGACAGGCCTTTACCCAAGCTGTGCTCGCTGTCTTGTCGCTCGAGATCGATCAGATCCCCAAGTGCATTCTGCTCCTCCGTTGCATTCTGCTCCTCCGTTGCATTCTGCTCCTCTGTTGCATTCTGCTCGGCGAGGACGTCTTGCTCTTCCGGGGTCTTTCTGGACTCCACCCAGGCTTTCAGGGCCTTGTAGAGCTCCGGCTTGTTTTTGCAACCAGCGTGCGGAACCTTTAGTTTCCTACAAAAAAACTTCAGCTCCATCTTTGAGTATTTGTCCAGCTTCGCGGCGTCCCATTCTATCTCCAAGACCTCGGAGGTCGTGGACTCCGCTCCATCCAGGCTCTTTGTGCCCGGCATGGTTTCGGCACTCGGAATCTTCTTTCAAAAGGCAAGTCTGTGGTTTAGTAACTATACCGTAATCCTTGTGTAGCGGTCAGAAGCTCAGGTATAACTATCGCAAGTGTAAATTCGAAAATCCTCTCGCTGCTGCCAATGTAGGAAGGGGGAGGCTCTAGTTGGCGCAGTGCAACACTAGCGACAAGCAGGGACTCTCTCTTCCTCGTCAGGGCTGAGGGTTA
Source organism: Lissotriton vulgaris (assembly GCF_964263255.1). Lineage (NCBI taxonomy): Eukaryota > Metazoa > Chordata > Amphibia > Caudata > Salamandridae > Lissotriton > Lissotriton vulgaris. Next base: position 518,131,062 of record NC_141697.1, on the reverse strand, counting down.
CCTTCCAGACAACCTCTGCTTACCCTCTAGGTAGTGTGGCTTAAGCAGTCGTAGGCTAATCTTTGGGGCACATAGGGTTAAACACTTGCAACAGTACACCTTCACCACCAACCCACCACACAACGAGACCAGACTGTATTCTTGTAAAAATATATCTCTTTATATAAACTTTACGCAGGCTTGTGAATACAGTCAATAACTTTATGGATACGGTTGCAGGATATTAGCTTTAGGTTACCACAGTTCTTATCGTAGTTCTTGTGAGGCCCGTAGGCCGGCGTTAAACAAAGTTCTTGGTGGAGCCAGCGGCTTCCAGGGGATCTGTCCCACGTCGCGTTGCCTTCCCGGTGTCGCTGATCGTTGCGGCTCTTCGGCCGAGCAGGTCACTGGTCGTCCGGGGCAGCGGTGCTCTGTGGCGGCACGGTCCTCTCTTCGTCGTCTGCTCCGACCTTGGAGACGGCGGCTGCGCGGCGGTGACAAGTGGCAGTACGGTCCCCAAGTGCAGGACGTACCCAGCCAAATGTCGATGCAGCTGTGGGCTCACAGCTGGGCTGTCGGGCAGGCTACCGACCTTGTGGATTCTCGTAGGGCAATAGTCTGTCCTTGCAGGCGAGGGACGGCTCGCTATGCAGTCGCCTCGATAGCTCGGACCGGACGGGCCCTCCTTTACTTTGCTCTCGGGCTCCCAGCGCAGGTGTGGTCACGATGTTCGGGCCAGCGGCGGCTGGTCCTCACTGTGCTTCCGCTGTTGCTTTGGGGCCCCGGTCACGGTGGTCGGGAGGGTGTGGATGCCTTAGAGGAGCTTCCTCTTTGTCGGTGCTGCGGCGATGGTCAGCACCCGCAGTCGCTTTCTTCCAAGGGGGTTAGCATCCACTGGTCCTGGGACGCTGGTCAGGGGGCAAGTTCAATTCCAAGCCCTCGGAGATCTCTTGGCAGAGTTTGGCACAAAGTAGCACAAAAAGTCTTGTCGTAGTCGTTTTGTCTTCCTCTCCTTCAGCAGCAAGGCACCAGACACAGGCAAGAGTCAGCACCCTTCCTTGTCTTCTCGCGGTCCTTCTCGTAGGGCAGAGTCGTTCTGTGGCCCAAACTGGATCTAATTTTCAAGGAGCAGGGCTCCGTCTTTTATAGGCCAATTCCTTTGTTCTCGCAGGCCAGGGGGGCCTTTGCATAGCCACTCTCAGTTCTGGAGTACCCCGGCGGGTGTACTCCGGTTCCTGCTTTCAGTGTGAGGGGCAGGCGCATCAGACGCCCCACAGGAGGTGGAGCCAGTATTGTCCTGACAGGGGTGGCCAGAGTACCTTGTTGATGGGGGCTTCGCCCTTCCTGGGCCAGGTGCCGGCAGAGTCATCCGCCGCTCCCCAGGAGGGTGGAGCCAGCATTGTGGTGGCCGAGCACAGTGACAGTTCGAGTCAAGAGGCACTCCTACCTCCCACTAAGGTGTAATCTGCGCATTCACCACCTGTCATCCCTCCAGCCCTGTCACTCACACATCCCAGACAGTCGGATACACATACTGGCAGAGGCAACTGAAATGGTTAGGCAAGCAAATGCTAACTTTCTAAAAGTAGCATTTGCAAACCCAGGATATTGAAATAAACTTGTCTACAAGAAATATCTCATCATCCTGAGTTCAGGCATACTAAACATGACTCACTACCATGCTCCTTGAGCCTGCGGGGATTATAGGTCGTAATAATCCTCGCAGCTCAGTCTGGCCTAATGGAGCAGGTAGCCTTCAGTAGTGAAATACGGTCTTCGTTGTAAGTCACTACCAGGACATGCCACGCACATCAGGGCTTGTCCTACCTTACACCTACAACGCACCCTGCCCGCAGGCCTACCATAGGGGTGACTAATATGTAGTTAAGGGAAGGGTCGGTGCGGGCAAGTGGGGACACTTGCCCAGCTAGCGTGACAGCACGAGGCCGCACGCGGGTTCTGCGGTCGCAGTTCCCAGACACATCTTTTACGGCTGCCTTGGTGGGTGGCGCAACCAGCGCTGCAGGCCCACCAGCAGTATTGGCATCTACAAGCCCCGGCACTCTCTCGTGCGCTTTACTAGGGACTAACAGTAAATCCAATGCACCAATCATGGATACCAATCGTATGTACAGGTTACAGTAGGGAGCACTTGCACTGCGGCACGGATCAGCCGTGGCGCAGTGCCCTGAGTATCGGAAAACCAGCAAAACATCGGAGGCACATCAGCAAAAAGTGGAAGGGAGACTCACGCCAAGGTGCCAGGTCTAACACAGTGTAAAAGAATTAAGAGAAGTTACGTTGGAAGTACAATCAAATACAAATTCATAAGCTCTCCAAAACACACACCGGTCTCAGGAATATCTGTTATAAACGTTATAAATGATTATAAAAGGGTTTACAAAAGAGCTATAAAATAATCGCCTTATTATTAACTCCCTGTGATGTTCTAAGGTTGTTTCATATGAAGTTTATACAGATTTACAATTATCAAATTAAGATCCTCCAGGATGCCGGTTGTCGGATCTGCAGTCGCAGCTCCTGCATCTGATTTTTTTTTTTTCAGGGAGGGGAGGGTGGGGTTGGGAAGGGGATAAGGGTCAGAGGGTAAATGTTTTTATGTTTATTTTACTTTTGTTGCATATAATTTCCTTTTGCGATATACACTTTGTTGAAATGGCAGACATGTTCTACTTTCACTTCAGGTTCTTAGGACCCCTAAGAACAAAGAGGTGAATCACCTTAAGCAGGTTACAATCTTCGACTACCTGGCCAAGTCTAAGGGTGACATTATACTTCTTCAAGAGATAAAACTCTCAGAGGATGATGTAGGCTTCATTAAACACAACTGGATCTCACATATTTCCTGCTCACCTACTGTCCATAAGAAAAAAGGAGTCACTATCCTAATAGCCAGAAAACCCAATATCTCCACTATTTCTCACTCTCATGATGAGGAAGGGAGGATGCTAGTCACTCACCTAAAGAGCGGGGATGATTCCATCCATGTCCTCAACATATAGGGCCCATACACAGATGAACCCAACTTCTGGGAAAGGGTTTCTAATACAATTGAGTCCTTTCCTCAAGATGACCTCATCATAGTAGGAGGTGACTTCAACCTACCCTTAGATCCCATTATTGACTGTCAATCCAAATGTAGATATCAGCTCACACGCTCACACAAGGTGCTCAACAAGATCTGCTCCAAATTCAAACTTAAAGATTCATGGCGCCTTCAGCATCCTGACACAGGTACTATACATTTTATTCAGCCCTGCACAATTCCAATACTAGGATCGACTATATTCCAATTACAGGTGCTTACACACATCTCATTGACCAAACAGACATAGCCCCTATCCTAATCTCGGATCACTCGTGCATCAACACCAAACTGGCAGGTACCCACTCCACTCTCCCTCCTAAAAGATTGCGTTTTAGTGATGAAGTTCTCTCTGACCCAATAGACAAGGCAAAGATCGAATCTGCTATTTAGGACTACATTTGTCATAAGAATCCTCCTGACGCAGACACTTTCACACTATGGGTGGTGTTGAAAGCGACTATCGGGGGAGTCCTCATTGGAATTAAAGCAAGGATCAATAAAAAGCTAAACTCAGAGCTAGCTAATCTGGAGAAAGAAATTAAACTCCTAGAATCATCGCATGCCGCAATATTAGACGGCAAAGGTACCCTAGACCTACTTGTCAAGACAAAATATGAATATAACAAAACTGAGCAAGAGAGCGGGTGTGTGGATTAACAAATTTAAGGCACTGAAACTTTGTGATGGAAATAGACCAGGCATATTATTAGCGTCATACCTCAAACACAGACCGAGGCAATTCACTATTTCATTGATTAAAGACTCCAAAAATAAAATCCAAACAAAACAAAAAGATTCTGAGCGCCTTCCACTCTTTCTATTAGGACTTCTACAAAAGCACACAAACAGTAAACACGGCAGACTGTACCAGCTACTTAGTCACTAAATCTGCAGAGACTGTCAGAGTCACAGAATGCGGACCTAGGGAAACCCTTCTCGGAAAATGAATTCAACAACGCTATCAAATCTCTTAAAAAAAACAAAGCCCAGGGCCCAGACGGCTTCTCAGCCTCCTTTTAAAAGGCTTTCGCTGGATGCCTTCAACCAACCATATTAAAAGTATTCAACAGGATAGCTAAAGAGGGACATACACCAGCCTCGATGAAAGAAGCCAATATCATTGTAATATCGAAAGAAGGGAAAGACCCTTTCTTACCCCAAAAATTATACGCCAATCTCATTAATCAATGTGGATTGTAAATTGTACGCCAAAATCCTTGCCACTAGACTAAATGCGGTTCTTCCCAAACTAATTAGCAACGCCCAGGTCGGTTTTCTCAGACCTAGAATGTCTAATGACAACACAAGATTGTTGTGCCACATACTCGAGCAGGCCAAGCCGTCCACCCTCCCCTCTATCGCCATCACCCTAGACGCTGAAAAAGTATTCAACAGAGTGTTGTGGTCTTTTCTGAGACACTGTATGTCGTCCTTTAATCTATGAGACCCATATAGAGACACAGTAATGGCCTTCTACTCTGAGCCCACTGCCCGCATTGCCATCAACGGTGCCCAATCAGATACCTTCACACTTGAGCAGGGAACTAGGCAGGGCTGCCCCTTATCCCCCTCCCTATTCCTCCTAGCCCTGGAACCACTTATCCAGGACATTAAGCAAAATAATGAAATTAAAGGAGTAAACTTTGGGGATACGCCAGTCAAACTTGCCGCATACGCGGATTATATTTTCATTGTCACAGAAGAACTGGGGTCATTCATTAAGGCCCTGATGCACACCATAGGAATTTACTCAACGCACTCTGGGTATAAACTAAACCGAGACACATCTGAAGTTAAACCCTTGAATATCTACTGCACTCGCAAAGTACTGGGAGACTCGGGCCTCACATGGCAAGCAGGTTTCATCAAATAACTGGGAATAGAATTTGGCACCACCACCTTAGAGTCACTCCACAGAAACAAAGCTAACACCCTAGAGAAAATCAAAACTCTCCTCGAGGCATGGTCCCCTAGATTCATCACGTGGTGGGGTAGGATCGAGACCATCATGATGATGATTACCCCACTAGTTAACTACTTACTAACCATGCTCTCCCTAATACTGACGGAGGACTTCCACCATAAACTGGATGCCCTGATCACAAAATTCTTATGGAAAGGGAAAGGGACTGAAAAAACTCAGAATGGACAAAACCACGGGGGGCAGCAATCTAGCAGATTTCAGACTCTGGATTACACTCCGGTCTGGTTGCAAGTAAAAATCATTACTTAATAACCTAACCCCCGCTACCCTTCTAACATCAAACCTCACTAATGTAACCTGCTCAAAATCCATCTTTAAAAACGCGAGGGCTGCTTTACTGGAAGTGGATAAACAATTAGACACCAGTGTTAGAAATTCCCACCTCGAGTCCCTTTGGGATAACCAGAAAATATTATACAAAGGGGTGACACTACATAAAGATGCCTGGATAGTTAAAGGAATCTTCCCCCCCCCCCCCCCCACCCCCCACCAACCTTTTGAGGCAGGATACTCACTATCCTTCTAAGACTTACAGGCTAAATATAAACTGGACCCCCTAAGAATTCTACAACTTCTTAAAAATAAAGGTATTGCTATCCAAGGCTAATCTCTTATCGTCACCACCCTGCCACAGTACATAGCGAAAATTAACAGACTAGGACATCAGGTTTCTTGGATCTACAAGTTAATCTGTCCACAACACTCCTCCCTCAATAAGAAACTTATATCCTTCTGGGACTCACATTCCGCCACACCGATCTCGAAGGCGGACTGGTCCAGAACATGGAGCTCTGTCTCAAGGAATAAAATTTCCCCAGTCCTCTCCCAGACAAAGTTCTGGCTTTTACATAAGGCCTACTGGACACCAGCCCGTTTACACTCACAAAAGATACGGGATGATCATACTTGCTGGAATTGCAAGGATATGAAAGGTGACCTAGCCCACCTTTTATTTTACTGCAAGTGTGTCGCTCCATTCTAGAATAGCGTTTTCGACCTCATCTCGAACCTTTCCTCTTGCTCCCTTGAAAGGGAATTCTCCACGCTGACATTCGGCTTCCTTAGAGTACAGTTAATAAATGAAAAGGATAGAGCGCTTCTAGACTTACTTTTGACCTCAGCGGTTAAGATCATACTAAACAACTGGAAAGACACTGGTAACGCGTCCTTTAAATGCCGGTTTAACTGGGTCTCTAACCTAAGGGGAGCTGACAACATTGCCCTTCAGAACTCGCCATGGAAACCCCCCCTCAGACATATGTTGGATAGCCTAGATCTATACTTTGAATCACTTAAACCACCATGAACCACTTTTTGGGGAGGTGCCACCCACCTCACACACTTTCCAAACAACTGAGTTGCTCTCCCTCTATTCGGGATAAGGAAACAAGCTGTATTTACCACAGTTCATAGCGAGTGTCACTGAATACATACTAGTAGTTGAGTTCCCTGCTTCGCTCTAGAATGTCTGCATCTTAGGTTTAAAAGACATCTTATGTTTCTGTATTAAAGGTATTGCGAATATTATTATATGATGATCCACACTGTCCTCCGTACATTACTAAATCATGTATGTATAAGGCCTCTTTTGATCACTTGGTTCTCATTTTCATTGCCATCTTCTTTTATGTTCTTTCAGTAGTGTTTATGGTGTCCTTATTTTTTTTTGTTTGTTTTGTAATGTTTAAAATCTCCAATAAAAAAAATTGAGAAAAAAAAAATCAAGAAAGTGCATTTCTTTAACACACAGGCATTTTACAATAGTATATCAGATTATTTAAAAAGTATTCATTAAAAGTGAGAATTTTTAAACATGAACTGAGAAACATTCTTGCACTCGCCCTCTTGATAATGCTTTTTTCCCCAGAGGTTTATATAACGTGAACTTGACCCGAAGGTATCAGAGCGCTTTACATGAGCACCAGTTGCGTTACAGACAGACACATTACATTTTTTGTTAGACACTGGAGATTAAATGATTTGTCCAGAATCACAGGATGATGAGTGTCGCAGCCTCAAAGTCAGCCACTCTAGCCGTATCCTTTCCCAGAGATTCAAGTAATTTGTCAGGTATATATTATTGGTGGCCTAGATTCTTATTATAGATGGAGTAACTTTATTGATTATAAAATCAAAGATAATGTAGTTTTATTGTACAGCATGCACCTTGAACTCAAGTATTTGAAGGTGCTGTCATATGTGATTTCCCAACTACTTACAGGTAATCTTCATTACTCTTAGTCCTACTCATTATAGCCACTACAATTTGAGGTGGTTCCACCTCCCAGACAGAAAACACGCAACATAATTGTATTTAATCCCTACCCACCCTTCTGGGTGTTATATAAGGGTAGCTTACCCAGAATTCTCCAGTTATTGCTAAGCACTGTCAAAGGGAAGGGGGGAGGGTGGGAGAGACCTGCATTGACTACAACAAGAACAAATAGGGCTAAGAGTAATAAAGTTTACTGGTAAGTAATCGGGACATTAGCCTTCTCCCCATCATTAAAATTTGAGGAGCCAATAATTTAATGCATACTAACATGAAAAACAAACCATATCAGGATTTCTCCTACAAAGACTAAAAAAAAACAACACCAAAATTTGCATCATAGTCAGCCACATTATTCAGTCTATAATGTCTAACAAAAAAAGAGTCTAAGTCCCACGTGGCAGCCCTACAAATCTCCTAAATAGAGATCCCCTGGAACTCAGCCCAAGAAGTGGCCATGCCTTTGTGATCTACCCAGAACTGTGCGACCCTTAGAGAATCCTTGACCAGTTTAAAAAACAGTAGCCATCTACCATCTACTCAGTCATCTTTATTGCCTTTCTTGCTCTTTCTGCTTGTCCAAAAGTTACAAATAGATGGTCTGAATTTTTGAAAGGCTGTTACCTGTTAAGATAATTGAAAAGAGCCCTTTTAACATCAAGCAAATGTAGAGACCTGTCTCCCTTCGAGGAAGGAGAGAAAAAAAGGAAGGATGGATCACCTCCTGTGACTTGTGGAGTTTTTTTAACTTAAGGTATGAAAGAAGGGTCTGGTCTCCAAATGCCCCCATCATCGATAAATCTTAAGAAAGGTGTTCGACAGACAAAAACTGTAAGCTCACCAATCCTTCGGGCAGAAGTGGTGTCAACCAGGAAAAAACCTTACATGAAAGAAACTTCAAATATACATCCTTTAAAGGTTCACAAGGAGGAGCTTGAAGTGATCTGAGAACCATAGTGAGATCCAAGAAGGAAAAGCTTCTAAAGACTACTGGAGGGTGTGTCAAAGATGGTACCCGGGTGGTAGCAAGATCACGGACCTCTGCTGCCTATGTTGTTTCTAATGGCAGAAGCAGGGAGGAGGTAAGGTTGACTTGATGGGAGAAGGAACTAGAGGAGGAATCCGTTGGGGACACTTTGCCAGCCTGTTCAGGGTTGGGAACCATGATCGTTGTGACTGATAGGGAACAGTTAGCATCATATATGCTTTCTCCTGCTGAATTTTTGGTCAATCAATAGATTTGTAGAGTGCCTCTTATCACCCGTGAGGGTATCCAGTACTGCCAGGGTCCAGTGGATTAGCTGACTAGCCAGGTCTTTAGGGACTTTCGGAACACTGTAAGAGATGGGGAGCTCCATAGATTAAAGGGTAGGTCATTCCATGTCTTCGCTGTTAGATAGCAGGAGCGTACTTCGCATCTGCTATGTTGTATGAGGGAGGTGAGGGTTAGAGAAAGGGACGTGGAGTGGAGGTGTTGGGTAACAGGTGGGCTGATGGAAGTTCAGGCTGTGGTTTAAGTAGGCGGGTCTGCAGTTGTGTAGGGCCTTGTACGTTTGGGTCAGGAGCTTGAACAGGTATCTTTTCCATACAGGGAGCCAGTGGAGTTCCCTGAAGGTAGGAGGTGATGTGGGTTCATCTAGGGGGATCCAAGATGAGTCTGGCTGTGGTGTCTATAGTCGTTGGAGGAGGTGAGCTGCAATGCCTGCGTAGAGAACGTTGCCGTTGCCCAGTCGGCTGGAGATGAGGACCTGGGTGATACTTCATCCAGTTGGTGATGTCTTTCATGCAGTTGCAGAAGTTGGTCTTGGTGGTGTCTTCGGAGAGGGAGAAGATGAGTTGTGTGTCATCAGCGTAGGATATGATGTTGAGTCCGTGGGTTTTAGCAATACTGGCCAGAGGTGTCATGTAGGCGTTGAAGAGAGTGGGGCTAAGCGCGGATGCTTGGGGTGCTCTACAAAATGATTTCCTTGGGTTTGGAGATGAAGGTAGACTTTTTGCGTTCTTATGGTGAAGAAAGAGGTGATCCATCTGAGAGCAGCGTCTTGGATGTCTATGTTGTGCAGTCCCGTGATGAGTGTGTGGTGGGAGACTATATTTAGGAGTGTGTGGTGGAAGACCATATTGAAGGCCACTGAGAGGTCTAGGAGGAGCAAAGATGCAGTCTCTCTTTGGTCAAGTAGGGATAGGATGCCGTCTGTAGCTGCAATTAGAAAAATGCTAAAGACGAATCTGTTTATGGAGAAATAATTTTAGGATTGCTGCCTATACAGTACCTTCGTAGCCTGTTGTTGTCAAAGCGCGGAGATAACCCTTTCGGGCTCGATTCTTGCGCTATAAAAGCATATAAATAAATAAATAAATAAATTTTGCTTAGAAGAAGTTTGCAAGCTTGTTGCATAATTCCTGTGAGGGCGTAATATTTTTTGTTGCATTTGAGGAGTTGGAGAATTCTTTGATGATGTTAAAGAGTTCTTTTATGTTATGGGATCTTGATTCAATCTGTAAAGCTGAGGCCTTTTTTTCCAATTCTCTCAACTGTCTGTGGTAGAAGTTGAGGGCTGTCTTGAAGGCGGTCTAGTCGGTGGTGTCCTTGCTAGTACACCATCTTCTTTCCAGTTGTTTACAGTGTTGTTTAGTGGTTCTGAGGTCTTCAGTGTTCCAGCTAGCCTGCTTGGTGGACCTTCTTTGAGTGCTGTTGCAGATGGAAGTGAGCTTGTTGGCACAGTTGGTGATCCAATTGTTGAACTTTCTGACGTTCTGGTCTAGGTTGTTAGAGGAGAGGAGATGGAGTGGGTGTTGTTGAGGGCATTGATCCATGTGTCCTTTGTGATTATGATCCAGCTGCGGTAGGGGCCTTGGGCAGACTCGGGTGGAGGTACATGAACTGGTGATGTTGAAGTGGACAACTGAGTGGTTGTTCCAGGGGAGTTCCGTGCTGTGGCTATACCTATTGTGGTCGCTGGAGGTGAAGATGGGGTCTTGCGTGTGACCTGAGGTGTGCATGGGGACATGCACGAGTTGGGCGAGTCCGAAGTTGTTCATGCTGTTGAGGAGGTTGGTAGTGTTGGTGTCATTGTGTTTATCGATATGGAAGTTGAGGTCACTGAGTAAAATGCAGTTTCTGTAGTCTATGGCGAGGAGGGTGAAGAAGTAGAAGACTAGAAATGGTTCAGGAGGATGGAAGGCCTATCCATTTGGGGGGGCATATTCTGGATCCCTTGTTTACTAATCTGCCGGGGACTCAAATCACCTCTATTTCTCCGGTGGAATGGACAGACCACTTCTTGGTGTCCATCCTATGCCCTGTCTCTGCCACCCCTTCCATCTCCACGGCTAGACGGGTCCAGAAGAGGGCCTGGAAAAAGCTTAGGTTAGAAGACTTCCACCGTCTTCTACTAGAGGAGCCGCTGGGCCCTTTGACGGATGTAGAAAAGGGGTATGACCTCTTCTGTTCCTGGATCACTAGGGCCCTGGACTCTCTGATACCTATTGTATCAACTAAAATCAACTCCAGAGAGTCGAGTCCCTGGTACGATGGCGCACTTCGGGCCCTAAAAGGTGCCTGTAGACGGGCTGAGAGGGCTTGGAGGAAAACCTATGGGGCTGATCTAAAAGCTGCATACGCCAGGTCCGTCAAGCTCTACCATCGTGCCATCTGTCGAGCCCGTGCGGCTTTTTATGCCACTGAATTCCGGAACAGCTCGAATCCGTCGAAAGCCATCTTTAAGGCCGTAAAAGATCTCATGACGAATCGGACTACCTCTATGACCGTAAGCTCCCTTTCCCACTGTGAATCCTTTGCCTCCTACTTCTTGGGGAAAGTCCAAGCCATCTATCGGACATTCCCTAGCATAGGGTCCAGTCGGGAAAGTACTAATGGGACCCACCATCAGACTACTCTGCTTGTCTTCCCCCCCCTACCTTGGACGGCTTTGACAAACTTGCGCTGCAAGTCAAATCTGGATCTCCATCCGATCCAGTAAGGCCTGCTCTCTTCCGAGATCAGGCTTTTATGGGACATCCAGCTGTATGTTCCCTTGTCAATCTTTCCCTGGAAACGGGAGTTGTTCCAGCTAAGTGGAAGCAAGCCGTGGTGTCCCCAATTATTAAAAAGCCCACCCTGGACCCGTCCAAGCCTGAAAGCTATCGCCCCATTTCGTTGCTACCCTGGCCAGCCAAGATTACTGAGGCCCATGTCAATCTGGCCCTGTCTGAACATCTGGTACGGACCAATGCCCTCGACCCCACACAAAACGGATTCCGTGCTGGGCACAGTACGGAAACAGCGTTACTTGTGATGGTGGAACATCTCCGGGCAAGGTTGGATGCTGGTCAAACGGCGGCGCTTATTTTGTTAGACCTCAGCGCCGCCTTTGACACGGTAGATCACAGCATCCTCCTGCATCGGCTCGAGGAGATTGGCATTGGCGGTCAGGCGCTGCAATGGTTCCGCTCCTTTTTAGATGACCGCTCCTTCTGTGTTGCCATCCCTCCCTTCAAGTCCAATTACCAACCGCTGGCCATGGGGGTTCCGCAAGGGTCCTCGCTGAGCCCCACGTTGTTCAACCTTTACGTGAGACCGCTGGCTGATGTCGCTAGGCAGTGGGGCCTAACTTTGGTCTCATATGCCGACGACACACAGCTGGCGGTTACTCTCAGCGGGGATGCGGAGGTTGAGGCCCCCAGGTTTCAGTCTGGACTGAAGGCGGTGGCTAGCTGGCTGACCGGCAACTGCCTTCAGCTAAATGCCACAAAAACGGAGGTGATGGTTGTCGGTAAAGGAGTGGAGCTGTGGGGTGACCACTGGTGGCCCTCAGAGCTGGGACCTACTCCGGTCTCGGTATCGGAGGTGAAAAACCTGGGGGTATGGCTGGATGCGGGCCTCTCCTTTGTAGGGCACACTAAAAAAACTGCGGCCTGTTGTTTCGGACTCCTAAGGGGCTTGAGACCTGTTCTCAAGTTCTTTGACGCCCCAACCAGGCAGCTGGTGATCTAGGCTACTATCATCTCTCGCCTGGACTATGCCAGCTCTCTCCTGGCTGGGGCTAACCAGGCCGAGCTAACCCGTCTGCAACGGGTTCAGAATGCTGCGGCAAGGGCGATTGTTGGCCTGCCCAGATTCAGCTCGGTGGCAGGTGTCCTTCGCTCCCTACATTGGCTTCCTGTTAGGAAGCGCATCCTCTTTAAGGTTCTCTGCCTTGCCTTCAAGATTCTGAGAGGTATTGGTCCGGAAATCCTATCGAGCTGTCTTTCATTTTATGTTCCCTCCCGTAACCTCCGTTCCCAGGGTTTGGCCCTTGCGGTGGTCCCCAGATTTAGGCTCAGTCGCATGGGAGGCCGCTCGTTTAGGGTAATGGCCGCGTCAGCATGGAACTCCCTGCCTGTCGAAATCCGGCTGTTGGAGGACCTCTTGACCTTCCGGAGGGCTATAAAAACCTTCCTGTTTTAGCTGTTTTTTGTTCTTATTCTCCTGTTGTGTTATGTTCTACCTTGTCTCTGCGCCGGGACGCTCCTTGGCTGGAGTATCTGTGCGCACAATAAATTATCGTAACATAACATAACATAACAAGGTGAAGGTGTCCCTGATGGTGGTTTTGCTGTCGGTTTGGAGTTGAGGTTTTTCAAGGTCTGGGGTGATGTTGTCATTTGTGGGGGTGCATTGGATTGATTCCTTGTTTGTGATGACAATATTTTTGCCAGGCTTGTTGATGTGGTCATAGTGGGTGATCTTGTATCCTTTGGATATTGCGGTGGCGATGTCAGACACTGAAGTGGGGTTGAGCCAGGTCTCAGTGAGGAAGAGGACGTCAGTTTGAGGGTAGAGATGAGGGTCCCAAATCTCAGTGGTGTGCTTGCATAGTGCGCTTGTGTTGAGAAGGGAGCATGCAAGTTGGTGTTTTTGTTCAGGTGATGTCTGTGGTGTGTTCGAAGTGGGGATGGTCGGTGAGGCTGGTGTGTGTGCTGTGGAAAGGGCAGTGAAGTGGGTGCAGGTGAAGGCCCTACCGTCGTGGAGCGTGGGTTGGCGTGGTGGCAGTATTTATTGCGGCATTCAGGGTCAAGATTGTAGAGCTCGGCGATGGTATTTCTTCCGGTGCGGGAGGGCCAGGGGTCGTGGAGTTGGGCATGGTCGAGGTACACATGGGCGCAGATGGACTTGAACTTGAAGCACCAGGGGCGCGCCCGTTGCATGGACATGCTGGGCCTGCATTAACTAGGTTCTGGGTTGGACAGGGCTTCTGCAGGCAGGAAGAATGGTGAGCCAGATAACCTGGGTGGGAAAACCATGGCAGCTGCGGTGTTACTGGATCAGGCTGGAACAAGCAGGAACTGGAAGCAGCAGGCAAATGGTAGGCTAGGTGTCTACTGATGCGGTCATGATGTGGCCTGCATTAGGTAGGTCCTGTAGTGGGTAAGTCTTCCGGTAGCAGAAAGAAAGGTGAGCGGGAAAACCCAGTAGGGACAACCATGGTAGCAGTGGTGTCACTGGATCAGGCTGGAACTGGAGGCCAAAGAAAAGTGGCAAGCTAGGTGTCCAGGTGCCTATTGATGTAGTTGCACCGCAGCCTGCATTAGGTAGGTCCTGGGGTGGGTTGTAGTGTAGTTCCTATTTTCCCAATAGGCTCTGTGCATTGGAATAACATAAAGGATAGTTTAGACGTAGACCTGAGGTCGACTAGGTCTCTATTGAATATGTTAGACTTAATTTAGGTTTGCCAACTAGCTCAGAGGTCACTAGAAACTTTCTCGAATGAACAGGGAGGAGTGAACTTCCCTGATAAGACAAGAAGGGATTCAGCTTCTGACAACCGCATAAACATGACAACTTTGCTCCCCCAGAATAAGGAGTATATCTCCAGAGTCGTGTGAAAACAATAGATAGCTATTTCACTCAGTCAATCGTGCATACTTAGTTTCACCAGAGTGCAGAGAAATAGGGAGACGGGAGTTTTCAATAAAAGGTGTTATTTATTGAGCAGTCTTCTTTCTCATGCAAGAGAAATGAATTGTAATACTTGTTATAAAGTAAAGTGCGTACAGTAAAAGGAGTATTATGAAATAATACTGTAAAAGCATTGATATGGTTTCTGAGCCATATGATACTTAAAAGGTATAAAATATATACTGTTACATACAATGACAAAAGTTTGACTAAACGTACTCCACTGGTGCTTCTAAGATACGCCTACCTCGATGTACCTAACCTAAGCCTAGTACGTGGGAAGGAGTAAATGAGCTGCAGTTTAAGTTAAGTTAGTTTTTGCCAAGAATCTGACTCAAGAATTCTCTAAGGATCTAATCAGCTCCGTACCTTGGTTTGAGAATGAAGGAGGTCTTGTATCTCGCTCTCAGGACTCGATCTCCCAGTAACCCGCAAGGGTGACTGGAAACGCTGGAGCTGGATTTTCTCGGCAGGAGAAAAAGACAGCGTCTTTCTCAGTGCGTCAAATGGGAGGGACGTCTTCCTTCGGCACTCGCATCAGCTGGGCTTCGGATAAGTAGATAGCCGCTCTGCTCCAAACCACTGTGTGTTGCTTAAGGCAAACGCTGGTATATTTATACCTGGAAGGTGCCGTGTTTGACGTAAGGTTGGACATAAGACGTCAATAAAAGATGTCACTAAGAACTGGCCGTTCTTTCAGTGCTCGCAGGAGTTCTAGGACAAATCAAAACAAAAGCATGGGGAATTCCCAGGTTGCTGGAGGTTTGGTTTGTTGAAAGAACTCGTTGTACTTTCTAGGAGTCTAAGGAAGTAGCCTTGCCGTATTTGGTTTGCATTGGCTATTACTAAATATGGATTTGATTCTTATGCCTTTTATAAGGGTATGATTTGTTATAACCACTTAAGGGCATAAATCGGTATTATTTAATTAGGGTCCTAGATACGATCACAACACCCACTCCATGTATAATGTCCATCATTACTAAATACTAAGCAATATATAAACATATAGGTATGCATGTGTTTTCCAGCCCACCCCAAAATACATCAAATGCATTTGAAATGGTATAGATACACGAAAATTAGTATTATACTGTACGCTTTCAAGCAGTGTTATCATTCAGATAATGTAAATATAAATATCAGCTGAATGAATTGCGAAAATTACATTTATGAAATGGCTCTTAATACAGAAGAGAAGGTCGAGACCATTTCATCACATATTTATACAAGATTGTACATGTGCTAGAGGCTGATTCAAAATATTGTCTCTAGAGTCTCTAGGAATAGAAGCTCTGTTCTCTAAGAATATATCTACTTTAAGCAGAATACCCTGTGCCATAAAAAAGGTAAATATTTTAGATGTTGCGAAAAATAATTTTTCTTTCAGGGGAAAAAATAGTTCCCAAGTGTTTTCAGCAGTGTTGTTTATAAAAATTGAAGGCCGAATTCAGAGTTCAGGGAACGCTGTGTGCTCGCTATTTCAATTGTTATCCTCGTTGTTAGGAGAGAACATTACCTCAGCTAGACCAGCAAAAAATTTGTCTACAAAAGTAGGTGAAAGTTGGGCCAACGCTGAAAAATCAGAAATAGTGCATATATGCGATGCATTGCCATCATCGGTGTTTAGATCAGCAATGTTCACAGAAGGTTGTACCTGTGTGCTGTCGCTTTCATCTCGTACTTCACCGCCACCTAATCGTAATGGTGAAGTCTCAACGAATGCCGTCATCAGAATCGGTAGCCGCTGGGGACAACACGTTGCATGAGTTGTTACCGGACAAAGCAAAGCGTCGATATCCATTGGTACTGTTGATGGTAGTGTAAGACAACGCCCAACACGCATTCTTCTCCGCATAGCAGACATCGAAGCACAGGTAAGATGCAATTTTGCCAGATCGGTCTGAATGAAAGAAACCAGGTAGTATTCAGATCTCTTAGCCGGGCCAATCCGAGGACCTTAATGATACGGTCTCGGTATCGTATTGCTAGGATCGTTTCTTCCATCGTAGCCTGAGTTTTGTCTGTGACTTGGCTTGCCATATCTGAGCAGAAGGAACAAAAATAAAATTCCTGCTACGAGTCCCAAAATAAGAGGCAGGCCACCGAAAAGAGAGTGCACAAAATTCGGGAAGATGCCCAGAACCGTTTCAAAAGGTGTTAACAGTCCTGAAAATATTGTCTTAAATACATGTGCGATGCCACTGGTATCTGACATGTTTAAAATTTGGCTTAGCATTTCTACGAAATGCACGGGGCAGTTTGACGATAATAGGGTATGTATCTCTGCCGCTGTCCTTGCAGCTTGCAGGTCATACGTCTCTTTGGACGAGGTTAAAGGCACAGTTGTCTGTAAAAGAATAGACTTCATTCTGCTTAAAGTATCAATTCGAATAGAAGAGATATTCACAGAAGGCCATAATAACGCCTCCATGTCTGGATTGCTATTTGGATACAATACTTGCATACAACAAATGACCCTGGAAGTAACGCTCACGAGATAGGGTTTTCCTGGCATCATGCCACAACAGCTGTGATCACTTAATATAACGTAGCTACCGTGCCGTGCAGAAGGCATGAAAGGTTGTTTGATGAACCTTTGCAAGATCCATGCAAGTTTATACCTTCGCATAGGAGTGTACCGCTCAGTGATGTTTTACAATTATTACCACTAAGAAATACCTCTTTCTTTCCCACACTCCTACATCTATGTGTATAGGGTAAATTCCAGGTTGATTTGATGTATCCTTTACCCAACCTTTTCATACAGGCCTGCTGGTATATACTCTTGGCAGTATTGAAACTGAAAAGTTGTTATCGGGATTGTAATGGTGCCATGTATTATCCATTCAATGACAGGTCTTTCTGACATTGTCAACGGTAATCTCTCAAGTTTTTCAATGCTCAGCACCGTATAGTCTGCTCCTTTTTGTGCCAAAGAGATTTGTCTATCAGTAAGGTTAAAGATAGAAAATAATGACGTTATGTTGATTAGACGCCATGGCACGTGACCTGAAGGGAGGTTTTGTAACGTCCAGCCTAGCTGTACAATAGAACGCAATTGGGACTGACCATGTTGTATCATATCCTGTTCTATTATATCAATAGCAGATGATACAATGCTGTCCAGTAAATAGATTCTGGAGGACAGAGTCGTTAACCCATTGTGCACAACAGAAAGTGTTTTTTTCCAAATGAATACGATCAATTTCTCGTATTTTTTCAGCAGTTTCAATTTGATCTAATTTCCAAGCTTCACTGTAAGCTGCGTATATACCGGCGTATATGAAACGTTTTTGACGCTGTTTGCGAGGTCCCAGTATGAAATCACGCAAGTCAGCACCTTCTTTAAGTAAAGTCAAGTGTTGCTTAATTTCGGGAAGTGTGGATCTCTGTAGCCAGTCGAGGCATAGTTTTCCTACACTGTATGTTGTAACTATCCCTGGATGTTGTCTCTGGGAATATCTTGGGTCTGGCCTGTTCTGTTTGAACCCCTGTATTTTGTTCAGGAATCTATCATGACAGTTATTAGTGTCTTTGGGCCAGATCAACCATCTGTTCCACTCAGGAAGTGTTCTGTTTTGTTTTAAAATATAGGCCACGGGGGGGGCGTGGCTACGAGGTCGGCAATGGCGGTCGCAGCTTCCTAGAGCTCCCGCCGGCCCATTATTAATCCTTGAATTTATCCTGACCCCGAACCTCACCTTGGCCACACAGTGACATCGGAGGCAGTAGTGGACAGGGTGCACCCTCTGGTGCTGCGTTTGGGGTCCCTGGTCCCTGGCTGACGTGATTGGCGGCGGCGGCGCCCCCTGGGCCTACCTGCCGCGTAGAGAGCCGGGGCCTCGATTTTGTGCTGACCCCGGCCGGAGGCTCCGAACGTTGGCCGGCTTGCTCGCCGGCGGGCCCCGTGTTCCGGGGACAGTTGGCAGCCGGCGGGCGGGGAGAGAGCAGCGGAGCTTCCTGCCGCCTACGGAACGCCGACGCTGCTGGGAGCTGTGAGGAGTCGGTATTGGTGGCGGGCCCCGCGAACCGGGGAACCAGTCGGGTCCCCCTGGGCTGCCGGTGGCCATAGCTGAGTCGGGGCTGGAGGCGGATCATCGGCGAGAGGAGGGGCACGCCCGGCCCGACCGCTTGAGTGTGTGGGCCCCTGCAGTGTGGCCCCCAGGCGCGGAGAGACCTGTGGCTCGGGGGGCAGTGTAGTGCCAGCGCCATCTTGGAGAGCAACTCTCTGCTGGACATCCCTGCGAGGCGGCTTGCGGAGCCCCGGAGCAAACCTCGCCTCTTCTGTGCTGTGACCGGATTGGGGGCCGGGGTTGCCCGGAGAGGCAGTGTCGCCTGGTGCCCTGAGCCTGAGTGCCCTGCTGTGCCCGTCATGACCCACAGATATAGGCGGGTGTCTGGACTCACTATGGCGGCGGCGGCCGGTGAGTCGGGGCCTGAAGTTTCGTGACCACATGAAGGTGAGGGGTCGGATCTCCTACAGCGATTCCTGTTAGGGCGGGGGAGCCCTGCCTGAGGCCCGGGGTCGGGGGCTTTGCTGTGGCCCTGGTCCGAGTAATAATAGTGGCAATTGCTCGCTGGGTGCCTGGACGGTGGAGGTGTACGGTAGTGGCGATCCGGCGCGGCGAAGCGCCCTGCGGGCCTCCCGGCCTTGGCGCCAGTGGGTCTAGGCCCTCCGGGTGGACTTTGGATTCGAACTGTGGTGTGTGGAGGGTCTGCCACGGACACGGAGCAGCCCGCCTAAAACGTCTTGACCATGACCAGAGGCGGGGGTGGCAATGGTACCGCCAAGCAGGGACCAATTGAAAAATTTACTGGACCCAGTGGGGGGTCCGGGGCCGCTGGAGGTGGCCAGAGCACGGGACCAGACAACACGGCCCTGATGGCAGCCATCACACAATCGAGGGACATGTTTGACGCCAAAATCGGCGCAGTGGGAGCTGATGTCATGCTACTACGACAGGATCTCCGCAACGCAGTCGCTCGCATCGCGGAGACCGAGACCAGGATCACGGGAGTGGAGGGTGATGTTGGCGCCCTGACACAGAAAGTGGCGGAGATGGACAAAATCCAGAAGGGGCTGGTACTTCGCGTTGAGGACGCAGAAGGGCGAGCGCGAAGGAATAACCTACGCTTCGTGGGCTTCCAGAGGACTGCGAGAAGGGGCCCATGGATGCATTCTTGACACGGTGGCTAGAGAGCTGGCTTCCCCCGGACGTCCTATCACGCTGCTTTGTAGTGAAGCGCGCACATAGAGCCCTGACGCAGAAACCACCGGTGGGGGAACGGCCTCGGCCGGTCATTGCTAAAATCCTGAACTTTCATGATAGAGACACTATACTCCGGGAAGCAAGGGCCAAGGAGACTCTGCTGTTTGACAATCACAAGATTATGATCTTCCCAGACTATACCAAACTGGTACAGCAGCAGCGCCACTCCTTCCTGGCGGCGAAGGCCAAACTGCGTGGTCTGAAGATCCAATACTCATTGCTGTACCCGGCCCGCCTTCGAGTTGTCTTCCACTCCAAGACTCACTTCTTTGATACCCCGGAGGCCGTGTTCAGGTGGACGAATGAGACGGTCAGGCTCCGACCGAACGCCCAGCCGGGCCTCGGATCTGGACCATCGCGTGGATCGTCGCAGGAGAGGGGCGACTCTGCCGTCAGGGGTAAACGACACAGGAAATCTCGGTCACGACGACGCTCCCTGTCCCGTAGTGGCCTCCCGGATGGGACGCAGCCCGACACCGATCAGTCGGGGAAAGAGAACTGAGCACCATGGGATTTCAGCTTTCATTACTTAACCCTTATCCTTTGTTGGACCCCACAGAGGGCCCGGTGTGGCTACTCCATCGGTCGAGTGGATAGCATCGGGTGCAGTGTGACCTGGACCTTGGTTTGGATCAAGGGGAACGATGCTGAAGGTGTCTGACTGCCTCGATCTACTTGTGATCTGAAAACTGTGGTACAATGGGGTTCGGGGTACTGACCTATAGGGCGGCCTAGTCCTCCCATGGTAGGGGGGGGTGGCCCTGAGGGAAGGTCCTGTTAGTTGGGGGGAGTAGTTGGGATCCATTGGTATGGTTGGCTTTGGGCGCTCTGTTTTTGGCCCGAAGCTCCCCATGCCGCGACAGGTACTTCAGTGTTTCATGAGGTACGCATATGCTGGGGACAAAGGCACTGAGCTTACAGCGATTTGGTTACCATCAAGTATTTCATGCAGGGTTCTCCAGGGGCTCGAGGGGGGTGGCCATTCTTATCCATCGGAGACTGTCATATACCCACGAGCGTCACTGGCTTGATCCCCAGGGTCGGTATGTGTTTGTTAAAGGCATGGTTGGTGCGGAGCCGGTGGTGTTTGGTAGCGTGTATGCCCCCCCCCCCTTTACAATGGTCCTTGGCTGAGAGACTGTTTGAATTGTGGGCCGAGATCCCTGACTCCTTGGCCGTGATAGGGGGTGACTGGAACGATGTTGTAGATGTGTGCCTGGACCGACGGAGGTCGCAAGGGGTCGTAGCGGCGACCTCCCCTACACGGTTAAAGGTGATGATTGATGGATTGGGCTGGGTGGATGCCAGGAGACACTTGCATGCCAGGACGCGTGAGTACACGTATGTGTCTGCTGTGCATGGCTCCTTCTCACGGCTGGACTGTGTATTTGTACCGGGAGCCTTCCTTGACAGGGTGAAGCAGGCCGCAATTCAGCCCCGGGGACGGTCTGACCACTCCCCTGTCGTGATACGGATCGGATTGCGCAAGACACGTCAGCCATTCCGGTGGCGGATGTCCGTGTGGCATCTCCAGCAGGCAGACTATACGCAGCATATGCGCAGCGCGATTGCCCACTACTGGCAGGGGAATCTGGCGGAGGGGGTGGATGGAGTGATGGTCTGGGAGGCCATGAAGCCCACTCTGAGAGGTATTGACATTGCATGGTGTGCTGCTGCCCATCGTAGTCGCCGAGAGGCCATTATCGCAGCTGTGGCGCGAGTGGAGGTGTTGGAGAGACGGTGTCAGGGGGAAGATGACGGAGTGGCGATACGGCTGCTCCTGCAAGCGCAGCAATCCTATGCCTCGGTCTTAATAGATGAGGCTAGACAAGCGTGGCTAGCCACTCGGAGCAGGGTTTTCCAATGGGGCGATAAGTCCTGCAGCGCGGGAGAGTGGTAGCCTGCCGGCAGACTGGCGCCAGGCTGAGATTGTGGTTTTCCAGAAACCAGGTAGGCCTCCCGACCGACATGAGTCGTATCGCTCCATATCCTTGCTCAACTTCTAAGCCAAATTACTGGCTAAAGCGTTGGCGAACCGTCTTCTCCCGTATGTTACAGACTTAGTTCACCCGAATCAGGCGGGCTTCATGCCGCAGAGGGCGACGCGACACAACATCAGGCGGCAATGGACGCTATGGGGGCGACTGGTGAACGGGCAGCGTTACGACTAGCAGATATTGACAGGGCGTTTGACTCGGTAAGCTGGGCATACCTCTTCGCCCTCTTACCGCGCCTCAACCTGGGCCCAGTGTTTATTTCCTATGTTCGGTTGCTATACACGGACATCACCGCTTCGGTGCGTATCTCAGCGGCGATTTCGGAGAAATTCCCGATTGCCAGGGGCACCAGACAGGGATGCCCCCTGTCACCCTACCTTTTTGCACGGGCCATGGAACCATTAGCCGCGTGGGTGCGCATTGATGCACAGCTTCGGGGCTTTGTGTGGGGGGCAGAACTCTCTTCTTTATGACTGATCTTCACCGCACTGGCCCTCGAATATTGGAAATAATGCGTATCTTTGGTGAGGTATCGGGACTCTTCCTCAACCCGCGCAAATCGACCCTGTGGGTACTGGGCGGAGAGTCGGAGACGTACCCCTGGGCATCGGCCTTACAGGTGGCGGTCGGCGGTCTAAAATATCTAGGAGTCTTCCTGTCTGAGTCTGCCGCTATTGCATGGGAGCGCAACGTGCTGCCGGTGTGGGACAAAGTCCAATCGGACATCAAAACATGGTCTCGTATGCCCCTCAATATCTATGGCAGGTCCGCAATCTTTAAAATGGTCGCCCTCCCACGGCTCCTGTACCAACTGCAGAACCATCCACATAGGATCGACCCACAGTGGTTCCGTCGAGTAAACTCAATACTGGGCCGCTTTCTGTGGGCGGGGGGCGCTTCCAGGGTGGCGCTGCGGACGTGCTTCTTATCCACATACTGTGGAGGTCTGGCTACTTCGGACCTTCTGTCCTATTATCAGGCCTCCCACCTGTTGGTCCTGAATGAGTGGTGGTACGGCGATCACAATGACCCGGCATACGCACTGGAACACTTCTTGATGGGCGATGCCACGTTGCATACACTGTTGTACTCGGCCGGGCGGCGGAAGAAATTGCCGCAGGTCACCCAGGTGGTCTTCATGATCTGGAAACAAGCGCTGCGCCGCATGGGCTGGTGGGGTAGGCTGACAGCGGAAACCCCGTTATGGAATAACGGACGGCTCCCCGCACTGGCCTCGCTGTCGGAGTTTGGTGGCTGGGACTCCATCGGGATTTCGTCCCTTGGTCATGTTCTTGCGGAGACTACCCTCAAATCCTTTCAAGACCTCAGCTCCGAATTCAACATGCCCAAGACCCAATTCTTCAAATATCTGCAATTCCGCCATGCAATTGCACCGAGTCTGGTGGGGCAGTACCAGCTTCCTGAATTTAGCCCTGTGGAGGCTAAGCTCTTCATGGGAGATCTGGGGGATAAGAAAGTCTCCAAAATATACCAAACGCTTGTCACTCATTGCTCCTCTTCTCTCCTGTCGTTGAGGGCCTCCTGGGAGAGGGATATTGGCCCCTTGGATGAGGATGACTGGAGGAAGGCCCTGGAGTCCCCCCGTGGGGCTGCCATAGCTGTACGACTCCGGTTCATACAGTTCAAATACCTACACAGGGCATATTACACCAGAGAGAGACTGTGGAAGGCTGGCCTCATTGCTACCCCGGAATGCCTGCGCTGTGGGACTGAGAGGGGTACGCTGCTACATACTGTGTGGTCCTGTGTGGGTCTGACCCGATTCTGGAATGGGGTGTGGAGTTGCTTGTCAGAGGTACTGGGGTGGGACCTTCCCCGAACGCCCAGGTTGGGTCTCCTGTATGTCCTGGAGAATGTGGGTGGACACATCTACAAGCGCCGCCACCTCTTGTTGCTGGGCCTAGTCGTGGCCAAGCGGGACCTAGCGAGGGCATGGAAGAGCGACCGTGCTCCCCCACTCAGTGCCTGGAAAGCGGGCTTAGACTTCCTCATGGGGTTAGAATTGCCCGTGTTTGAGGCCAGGGGATGCCCCCGGAAACACTACAAGATCTGGAAGCGGTGGAATCTTGGAGCCCCCAATTGACTTAGACGATATACTGCCTGCTGATGGTGACCTCGGGGCCTCGGAGGGTATTTGATGCCTACTGTGCTCTAACTGTATACTGCAGCTGCAAGTGAACACGTGCGCTGGGTTAGGGTGGGATAAGGGGTGGGTAGCGGGGGGTTTTGGGGTAGTTGGCGGGGTAAAGGGGAGTGGGAGGGGGGCGATTTAAGCGTTTAGGCTATGTATACATCCTGCTACATGTTTGCCATTGACAGTGTCCTCCTGACTGTGGAGAACTGTCCATATGCTATGCCTAAACATTTAATAAACGCAGTTGTGAAAAGAAATATAGGCCACGTCTAACCCTTCATCTGTAGTGGTGTTTCTATCAGGCTATCAGGCATTGGCTTTGGTATAGACGGGTTGTTTAAATCTTTTATCTTGGCTAAACCAAGACAGGTTGTTTGCTGAATTGTGTCATTCAGGAACATTATTTGGTATGAGATCATGCAGGCTCTGAACAATGCTTCTAAACCTTGTATCTGCCATTCTTTTGTACCCCAGATGGTTTTTGTCTCAATGTTGTTTTTCCAAAATTCAAAACCAAATGTAGACATTTTTTCATAACATTTTTCAGAATAAATCAGTTTAGTGTTTGTCAACATGTTTTTCACTCCTGTCTTATTTAACATTTTGAAATAGAATGTTTCAGGATCAGTGATATTAAACCCCTAGAAGTATGGGAATTTCTCATAAAATGTTTTTGAGCTGCCTTTTGGTGGGGTTGGACAATGTTCCCATTGATTATAACTGAAAATATTTCTAGGATTTGCAGATTTATGCAGATAATGATGGTCAAAGTGGTTGAAACAGTACATTTCTTCATAATTCGACGAACCCTGTAAATAATCATGTGCTGTAAATTTTGCTGACATTTCTAAATCTGACATCATATTATTAATATTTAATATTTTCAAAGTCCCAATCATCAGAGAAAGTACTAGGTGATACAAAGTCACTTAAAGAAATCTTAAATTGGTGTGGATATTTCAAGAGCTCAACCGGACCATAAATTTCATAGTCAGTTTTGTCCCATGTTATACCACCAGGTATAGGGATGGCTGTGATGTTCACTGATGACAGTTCTCTTTTTTCGATGTGTGATGATCTGTGTGGTTTCAGGACCAAGTTGATGTTCTGACTTGCTGTGCCCATTGTACTATATTTTCCATCAATAAATCTACCCAAACTTAAAACCAAGAAGAGCCATAGAAGGAGGAAAAGTACGCCTAACACAATCCATAATTTAATCCATTGTGAAGTTAGATATGTTTCTCTGAGTTGATGAAAGAGTTCTGTGATTTTTTTCATTGAATGTTTTTGTTGCTGGCTTGTCTCCATGTTCACTTGGATCATCGGAAAAGTCATCAAAGTTGATAAAGTAGCCAGATGCAGTTCTGTCAATTGATGGGATTGCTTCCGGATTTCCATTGATCTTTGCATTTTCTTTTGTTACATTTGTATAGTCCGAGGCTACATCGTTGTAGACTGGTGTTTCTTGATCAGTTGTTGCAATTTGGGTTTCAAGAGGCACAAGTTCCATGGCTTTGTTGCACAGTCCTTTTTTAATCACCGTAGGTTTATCAAATGTGATTAGTCTCTCAGTTTGAACCTCTTGGATTGTAGCAAGATTTGGTCTTTTGCTATTTCTTGGGAGTCCACTTGGCCTACTACTTATTATTGGCCACATGATTGTGGTTTCACCAGGTCGATTGATACAACTCGGTTCTCCTTTTTTCCAGCAAGGGGCGGTAGTACAACTGATCTTGTTCCGCTGACAGCTAAGACAGGTACTGCTTTTCTGTAAGAAGGCCCAAATTCCTTCTTCACCGCGTGTTTGCAGTTTTGTTTTAGTTAACATATCTGTCTGTAATGATCTTAAAATTTCTGTGTGTTTTTGAGTCTAATTAATTGGTTTAAAATCAGGTTTTATTAGTTCGTAGAGAGGTTTAACCCTCTCTGCATAATTTAGGATGTATGTTCTTCCGAAATTCAGGAAACCTAGTATTGATTGTAAGTTCTTCAGCGTTTTTGGAGCTTGGAGTACTGCACACTTCTCTAAGAAGTTGTCTGCTTGGCTTTTGCCTTCACTTGATAATTCATATCCTAAAAATAGGACAGTTAGATGGGCAATTCGTGATTTTTTAAAGTTAAATTTGTACCCTTCAGCTGCGAACCCAAGTATTATGGTGTTCACTCTTTTCAAGTGAGTCTCCAGGTCATCGTCTGTAAGATAGATGTCATCGACATAGGATAATGCCTCATCATCATACATTTGTAGTAGCTCTGTTACCCTGGCTGAAAATATTCCTGGGCTGTTCTTGAATCCCTGTGGGAGACGACAAAATAGTTTTTGGGTCCCCATGCTAGAGAAAGCGGTCAAATATCTGCTTTCAGGTGCTATGTTTTGACAGAAGAAACCAATTGAAATATCTATTGTCGTTTTATATTTTTTGCGCAGGATGTTATTCATTAGTGCTGCACTGTGTGAGTTTTGTACTGCAAAAGTTTTACAGCAGGAGTTTAGATGTCTGTAGTCCAAAACTAGACGATATGAATCGTCTGGCTTGGAGACAGGAAACAAAGGATTGTTCATTTGTGAGGTGCATGTTTCAATCACCCCCTGATATTCAAGTTGATCTAAAATTTCTTTTACTTGTTTTTTATCTTCTTGCTTAACAGGATACTGCCTCTGTGCAGTAGGTTGATTTTTTTAACTGGATTTTATGGTGAGGAGAATCCTCATCCCATCCTACATGATTTTTATATAATGCAGGGGCTTGGGCCACTGCCCATTTTCTAGCAAGTGTATATTTTTTATGAATTGGAATGTGATTTGAGAAGGTAGGTGTTAGACCTGTCTGCCCTTTGGGTAGTCCCTCCTATTTATTTATTTATTTTTGTCCCCTTTTTTCCCCTCAAAACCCTTGATTTTTATGTCCACTGAATTTTTGTGGTGTTGTCCTAGGGGTTAGGTGTCCTTTGCCCTCATGGTCCTTTTTCCTGGGGCCTAGGTGTCTTTCCTGACTGAAAACTAGGAGGTATCTAAAATGGTGGCCATTAACTGCCATAACTGCCATCCCTTGAGAAAGACCCATAGGGTAGTATAGAGACCTTCAGAACCTTCTGGACCCTGCTGGACTTTTGGTGGTCAGTCTATAAAAGCCATTTTGTGTGGTCGTAGGTGTTGGTGTGAGAGGAGCTGAGGAAGGTGCCTTGAGAACAAAAGTAAGCTGGAGTCCAGGCTGAAGAGTGAGGAGGAGGAGGGCACGCAAGGGAAGAGGATCTGATAGCCTCTAGGGGCTGCTTCCTCTGCGTTGGCTGATACCCCTCGCATCCTCAGATCTAACCCGGCGGAGTTCTTGTGGTATCTTTGAGGTATAAGGAAGGAGTGTCTTTCCTTCCCCCAGCAAGGAACACTGATCGGGACTCAAGTGAAGGTAACGAGAAAGTGTGGCTGGGACTACCTTGGTATTGGGCAATTGCGGGAGAACGCCAGCGGAAGCAATCCCCTTTCTGATGGTCCCGGGTGGCAGGCATTGAGACTTCCTCACGGCAAGCCTGGCCGGAGTCTGCCCTGTTTCCCCTCCCCTCCCCAACTTCGTCTTACTGCGGCAGTAACATTACCGGAACTGGCCTGTGTTTCCAGCTGTGGCCGTTTTCCCAAAGTCCGAGCAGCCGTCCCAGTCAAGCTGCCAGGGCTCCTGTGAGGTGGGGGGCGCGGCGCTGAAGAGCCGCGAACGGCAGCGCCTTCTCACCACAGCCGCAGCCCAGGGTAACAGAGAGCCGGCTGAGAGGCGGAGCAGGCGCGACCGGTTCTCTGTCGGTGGCACGCCTGACAGCAGGGGAGGAGAGAGTTGTGGAGGCTGACCCAGCACCATAAGGGAATCCGACCCGGAAGGGGCGGGCAGGAGTGAGGAGAATCAGGAAGGGATGAGTCGAACCTCCAAAGGGGCGGGAAGCGAGTAGAAGACAACGGAGTGCTTCAGTGCCTCAAGGTCCAGTGACAGAGGAGGGGCCGACTTCTCAACCCCGGTCTTGGTTAACCCTTAACTTGCTCAGAGAACTCCGACTGCTGGCCTCAGCTGATCGAGATCCAGCCGTACTCGGGGAGATAAGTAAGGAAGGGTTTTGGCTGCAGGGACAGGGAGGGAAATATTGGTACACAACCTCCTTCGGCTGAGTCAGGGGTTACACGTCCTCGTGCCCAGGTTTAACAAACGAGAAGGGTGTGAATCTACCGGAAGACAGTGAATGGCAGGACCAATAGTAGAGATCTCATTAGTCTGCGCAGTGAGTTATTAAACTCGAGGTTCATTACAGAACTGCAGTTATTGAAGATTAACCGACTATAAGGAGCTTATACAGTGTGGTAAAGTGGATAAACCTGTAGTGTCAATGCATGCCCAGTGAACAGCCTCTATTTGGATTTGTGAATAAGCTACTAAGTTGTAAGAACTGTACAAATGAGATCAATGTGTAATCTGTGAAAGGAAATGAGCTTCTAACTTGAATTTTGATATTAGCAATCTGAAGGTTTTAGAAACTGTCTGGTTATTGCTAAAAGTGTCCTACTGGTAGACCACTTAAGTGTAAACTTTCATCCAAGTTGCATGTGAATAAGGTAAATACTGGAATAGCCACTGTCCACTCTTCATTAACTGTGTTGTACTGCTAGAAAACTGGTGGGTAAAGTTTAGTGCTGAACTTTTATGTAAATGACAAAGGAAGTATAATATGACTCTGCAATGTATTATCAAGCTCTATAAGTGAAAAGGAGCATAAGGAGAAATAATTGTGTGAAAAAGTAAAAGCGAATCAAACTATTTTTATAAACCGGTCCATATTTTTCCACAAATTGGTGTAGTGTCGTTTTTGTGTGGAAGTACATTGAGTTACTGCTGGGTGGAGCGCAAACTTTACTTGTGTGCTTCTAGGATCTGACTGTCTTACCCTAGGCCAGGCTACCCTATGTGACTTGGTAACTCTAGGACCAACAGTAGGCATAATTATTTCTTCGCCATGTGGGCACTCCCTGACAAACTGGCCAGTCTTTCTCTGCTAGAAGGATATCATAGCCTTTAGATAGATTCTCCCAAAAGAGACCTTTTATTTTCCTAGTTTTATCTCCCTCTATACGCAATGTTATTTCATATAGTTTATGGGGCATGCTCACTCAGGTGTCTGCAGTTTCCACTTGAATGTATTCATTCGTGTCCACTGTCTCCAGAAGATTTCTACAGGCTCTTGCGAGCTATGCTCACTTCTGCTGCGCTGTCTAGCATTGTCTGGGCCCACTCTCCGTTTTTCAGTTGGGTCCTCAAGATTCTCGGCATGTTTTATTTTAATACTGGCTACCTTCTTTCTGGGAAATTGTAATTTTTTAGTTTGATGAGCAGGTTCCTTGTCTTTGGACTTGACATGCTCTTCTTTATGTTCTGACCGTCCGATTTCTTTGATGAAGTCTGAAAAGATCAAGAGGAACGTGTATCAATATCTTGATATCTGTCGGGTTTTCTCAAATTGTCCCTATTTCTAAGGTTGTACCTTTTTGCAGAGGGCTCCCTTTGGGGAGACTTGCCGCCCCCCCCCCCCTTTCTGGAGATCTATTTCTCCGTTGGGGAGACCTTCCTCTGGACTGAAATTGTTTTTCTCTGGGAGTGGTTTGTTTGTTACCCTCCCACTTCTTCTTTTGAGAATTGAGATTATTTTTAATAAAAGTTTTTTCAGGATTTTCAATTAGTTGGCGTTTTACTGGTTTACCACCCAAACTATCTCTGCCTAATTCTTCATAGGATTTTTCAATTATTTTAGCAAGCTCAAAAGGTTGGTCTGTTATATCGGTCTCCTTCAATTTTTGGCGGATTGCCACACATGCTGCTACTCCTTTTATGTTGGCTAATAATATAGCCGAGACCTGCTTAAAGTCTTTCAGTAATTTCATACACAGAGTTAAAGCAGGTTCTGGACCGTATTAATTTTGAATCTGTCTTAGTACATCTGGTATAACCGCCATAGACGGAACACCATGTGTTTTTGTGTAGATAGAAGCAAAGACTGTGCCCAAAGTGTCACAGTCCTCCACATGTGGTGCGATCCCCATTGGGAGACAGATAATCAGAATTCTGTGTTTTTCGTGAGGGGTAGTATCAGGAAATACTGCCTCTATCTGAGTGATTTTTTGAGCTAACCAGAATGGAATTTGTTCCCGTTTTGCGGGTATTTTACCAAGACATGATTGTATATTCTTTGGTGTAATCTTGTTTGTGTTCCCCTGTTGAGGGGTGTTTTGTGGAATTTTAATTGCAGGTTGGACTGTTGAAGTCCGCATGACATATTGAACCAATTGTCTATGAATTTTTAATAGTTGTTTTAGCTGAACTAAAAGTTCTCCGTCTGACATTGCTTCAATGTCCGGATGTGGTGTGTAGATGGCTAGAACCGGCCATGTGGCTCCTGGTCTACCTAGTGGACCAAGCCTGGTAATGTGATTTTGATGTTTTAGGGTACCATTAAACAAGAGCAG
Organism: Lissotriton vulgaris; assembly: GCF_964263255.1. Classification (NCBI taxonomy): domain Eukaryota; kingdom Metazoa; phylum Chordata; class Amphibia; order Caudata; family Salamandridae; genus Lissotriton; species Lissotriton vulgaris. The sequence continues at coordinate 518,100,857 of NC_141697.1, read as the reverse complement.
GTGCTCTTAGTATGTTAGTGGAATTTCAACTTCCTCGAAAGGAGAGTATTCCGCTGGAGATTCTGCTATTTTGTAGTAGTGGAACTCATGTGTTACAGTGTGTGCTGCTGGAAAATGTATCCAGGAATAGAATACCTCTGTCTGCCGAAATTCATGTGCCTCTACCACAAATATGACTGTACCACCTCTTGATGATACTCCATTTTCTATAAGTTTTATAGTTATGGTTTTTCCTATATTGACCGGGATGATTATTACATCATGGTCGTTATCTCGGACAAGTGTGTAATCCGCTACGAGTTGAACTGCCAAAGCAGCTCTCTCCCTTTCGTCCTCACTCTCTGTCATTTTACTGACTGAAAGTTTTTCAGAGCAAGTTTTGAGGAAACAAAGATTAGGTGCACAATATTTTGGAAATCTGTATCCTTCAACATTGACTATACCGTAAACTAATACATAGGATTCTCATCCTACTAAGTTTCGGCGGATATTAACCTTTCACCCACTCCAGACGTCTATTGGAGTTTTTACGGGAAAAGGGGTCTGTGTGAAAAAGCACGACTGAGTTACTCTAGTATCTTGCATTAGATTATCGCCTTACCAAACGTTGGGCGCCATGTAGTGTAGTTCCTATTTTCCCAATAGGCTCTGCGCATTGGAATAACATAAATGATAGTTTAGACGTAGGACTGAGGTCGACTAGGTCTCTATTGAATATGTTAGACTTAATTTAGGTTTGCCAGCTAGCTCAGAGGTCACTAGAAACTTTCTCGAATGAACAGGGAGGAGTGAACTTCCCTGATTAGACAAGACTCTGACAACCGCATAAACATGACAACTTTGCTCCCCCAGAATAAGGAGTATATCTCCAGAGTCGTGTGAAAACAATAGATAGCTATTTCACTCAGTCAATCGTTCATACTTAGTTTCACCAGAGTGCAGAGAAATAGAGAGACGGGCGTTTTCAATAAAAGTTGTTATTTATTGAGCAGTCTTCTTTCTCATACAAGAGAAATGAATTGCCACAATTGCAATACTTGTTATAAAGTAAAGTGCGTACAGTAAAAGGAGTATTATGAAATAATACTGTAAAAGCATTGATATGGTTTCTGAGCCATATGATACTTAAAAGGTATAAAATATATACAGTTACATACAATGATAAAAGTTTGACTAAACGTACTCAACTGGTGCTTTTAAGATACGCCTACCCCGATGTACCTAACCTAAGCCTAGTACGTGGGAAGGAGTAAATGAGCTGCAGTTTAAGTTAAGTTAGTTTTTGCCAAGAATCTGACTCAAGAATTCTCTAAGGATCTAATCAGCTCCGTACCTTGGTTTTAGAATGAAGGAGGTCTTGTATCTCGCTCTCAGAACTCTATCTCCCAGTAACCCGCAAGGGTGACTGGAAACACTGGAGCTGGATTTTCTCGGCAGGAGAAAAAGACAGCGTCTTTCTCAGTGCGTCAAATGGGAGGGACGGCTTCCTTCGGCACTCGCATCAGCTGGGCTTCGGATAAGTAGATAGCCGCTCTGCTCCAAACCACTGTGTGTTGCTTAAGGCAAACGCTGGTATATTTATACCTGGAAGGTGCCGTGTTTGACGTAAGGTTGGACATAAGACGTCAATAAAAGATGTCACTAAGAACTGGCCGTTCTTTCAGTGCTCGCAGGAGTTCTAGGACAGATCAAAACAAAAGCATGGGGAATTCCCAGGTTGCTGGAGGTTTGGTTTGTTGAAAGAACTCGTTGTACTTTCTAGGAGTCTAAGGAAGTAGCCTTGCCGTATTTGGTTTGCATTGGCTATTACTAAATATGGATTTGATTCTTATGCCTTTATAAGGGTATGATTTGTTATAACCACATTAGGGCATAAATCGGGATTATTTAATTAGGGTCCTAGATACGATCACAACAGGGTGGGGCTTCGGATTGCCGGAAGAACAGTGAGAGGGACAACCTGGGCAGGAAAACCCAGGCAGCGACAGTGCCACTGGATCAGTCTGGAGCAAGCAGGAACTGGAGGACAAAGGCAAGTGGCTGGCTAGGTGTCCAGGTGCCTACTTTGATAATGTCCTTGTGGTAAGAGGAAAGGGAGGAAAGTCTTAAAGAAGCTGGTGTGGCAATGTATCAGCAATAACAATTACAAAATGTTTCTTGAGGAGTCATTCACATTCACATAAACAATTCAATATTTATATCGCCACATATGTGAGCAAATTATTCATAAATCAGGGACATTTCCAAAACAAATGTTATAATTTTTATATATTTTATGGTTTGAATTTAATCAAAATGTCAATACAAAATCTTACAACCATGAAAAAGATATAAATACATTCATTCTTTCATGTACGTTAACAGTTGCACTACTACCTCAGTTGTAAAGCTAATAGTAGTGTTAAGACACCCTTTTGTTAAAACCTCGGTATGGATAGTACCTTGAATGAACCATACATTGCGATCAATTAATCGTTTGCATTGATTTCATTGTTCACCAACAATCACAAAATTACAACAAAAAAGGGTGGTATTGCGTCAATTTATCAGCAGAGTTGATTTTCCAATACACCGTTGGCCAGCGTCCTACCCGTTTGTGAGGTGCACGTAGTAGTGAACGAGCGGGGACTGGGTGGCATGGGCTCAGGCGTGCGAATTGGGCATGGGAATTAGTTGTTGGCATCTATGAAGTTCCGACCCTGGCCATCTCAGGTGTAGTGTTATTCTCCGAGTATGAAGATTGGGGTTCTTATCTGGGAAGCATGGCATCCCAAGTGGATGAACGTTGTTGTTTATCTTGATGTGGATGGCTGACAGACTCAAGAAATTGGTCTCTGCCCAGTCCCATTGTAGTAGCGATCAAATTCAAGGTTCTTGACCTGGTGCTTCCCTGATCATTGATATAAGCTACGGAGACCCTATTGTCCGTCCGTACTAGAACATCCCTCTGAAAGATCAGATCCCTGAATCATAGAAGATTGCTGTGAGTTCCCTCCAATTGGATGATCTCCTCTGCTCCAAAAGGAACCATTTCTGCTGATATGACTGGGTTAGGACTGTTGCTTTCCAACCAATTGTGCTGGCATCTACAGTGAGTACCACAGGCTGTTGTGGATGCAGGTGCATGCCGTTTGAGAGACTGATTGAGTTCATCCACCACATCAAGCCCTGCTTTACCTCACTGGATAAGGGAATGAGGTGATGTAAGTGGTGTACAAGTGGAGAATAAAATCTGTGCAGGTGCTACAGGAAGGGGCATAGATGAATACATGCCCATGGAACCATGAAGACACAAGCTGCCCCTGAATCTCCAAACATATTCTGGCTGGAACCTCCGAGCTAAAGAGAAGAAAGGATATCAGTCTTTGAAGGTGGTATATTCTTTTCACAGGAAGGAAGATTTTCGGGACCTCTGAGTTGAAGATGGATCCTGTGAACTTGATTTCCCTTGACGGTATCAGCTGACATTTTGAGATGTTGAGCAGAAGTACTAACCTGTTCATCACTGCCATAGTGGTCTCCAGAAACTTGAATATCTCCAGGATAGATGGGGCATGAAGCAACCAACCGCCAAGATACAGGAAGACTGGGATTTCGATCAGGTGTAAGTGTGCTATCATTGGAACCTCCATCTTTGTAAAAACTCTGGGGGCTGCTTTGATTCCAAAAGGAATTACAATGAATTGCAAGTGCAGATATCCAACTGTAAACCTGCTGATAAGCATCCATGAGGTTGAGTGTAATCATGAAACTTCATGATGGATTAAAGGTGCAATACTGTGGTAAGTCTATCTTGAATTTGATGTTGGTAATGAACTGATTGAGGTTATATAAGTCTGTCACAAGACAGAGTCCTCCAGATGCTTTCCATACCAGGAAGACAATTGAGTAAATGCCTAGACCTCTCTCCTTCTTTGGATCCAGACAAATTGCCTTTTCTTCAGAAGAGCAGTGATTTCCCTCCATCAAAGTTTGCCTCTTGAAACGATCTCTGGGAATTGGAGTTAGAATAGCAGTGGAAGGGATTGGGAGAGACTGAAACTTGTTTTGCTAACCGGATCCTACAATATGAAGAACCCTCTGTCAGATGTTATCTTTCACCATTCAAAAATCTTCTTATCTGACCTCAAAACAGTTATGGTGGAGTGGAGTGTACTCAGTATGGTCAAGAGTTCTGTGATTTAGACATTGAATTCTGTTTCTGTTTCAGAAAAGATCAAAATTATGATGTAAATTTCCCCTGACGCCTAGATGAAAGGTCAAACTGCTGACGGTGAGATGGCTGTCTGGATGACTTCCATTTCGAGGATCTAAATGATTTAGGAGTTTCCTTCTTAAATGATGAACAGTGCTTCTGTTCCTTAAAAAGGCGATGGAGCTTTTCTTCTAACTCTTGATTTTTAGAAGCAATCACTTCAGGTCGAAGGTTATGTGAACTTATGGTTGTATTGTTTTATCTCCCTTTTTAAGATTTTTGGATGATGCTGTTATTTTAAGACCTGACCCTTATTTTGAGCTTAAAGGTCAGTCTAAGTTTAATACTTCCCAAGAGGTTATTTTCCTTATTTCTTTCCTTCCCCTTCCGCTGATGAAGAACGGTTACTGTATTTATTATATGTTAAATGTGCTTTATCTGTTTATCTTGGCACGTCTAGCAAATTGTGCAACACAAAGTCTTTATTTGTTACCTTTGTCCTTTTGTGGAAAGTAAAGAAGGCTTCTAAAATATCTTTGAGACTTAGATTTTTTTTAAACTATTCGTTTTGCATATTCAAAATAGAATTACTGCATGACAGCAAACAAAGCAACATCACTAACTTAGCTGGTAGATGTTTCCCTGACAAATCCGCATTAGTGGGACATATTTACAAACACTTCAGAACTATATGAACATCCCATAAGCATCTATATGTAGGTTGCAGGAGTGACAGTAAGCTGGATCTCACTGTGGAAGTTAATGGAGTTGAGCCAGATGGTTTGTCATACGGACGGAAGCAATACTTAAAGTGCTACTGACATCTCCATAAGATCAAAGAAAAAGGGATGACTAGCACCAGTTCAGCTCATTAACATCTTGCTTCAGCCATTGCTCATGGAAACATTACAAAAGGCAGGAATACGTAAAGATTCCATCTCAACCAATCTTGAAAGAAAGCATACACCAGCTGAAGAACACTTGTAACTGGTGGTTGAGTCTCAAGGCAAATAGATCCACCTCACTACCAACGGCTGAAAGACTAGGGTGTCTAACGTACAGTTGCTGGACTCTTACAAATATCTGGTGTTCCGGTTGGCCAAAGTATTTATGCTGCCTGGAAGGTATTAACTCTAGAGTCCTTCCAGAAAGCAGTTGCATTGACCTCTTAAACCCGATTTGCTGGCTTATTATTCAAATAATGATATTTAGGGGCAGTGCAAAAATGTTCAGGCATGCATGTGGGCAAGCTACTATTCCAGTTCTTGTGTGGCCTCTGGTGAAAGTACTATTGTTTTCTAGTAAAACAAGGCTTTTCTGAGGTGCAAAACATTTAACATCTGTAATGCTTTCTAATGCAAAGGTCCAGGAAAAATGGCTTGGACTGAGGTTGATAGCAGACCAACAATTCTTGTGATCAGTCTGACTGTTATGGACTTGAGAGCCAGCCCTCGATTAAATCATTCTGAACAACAGGAAATCCAAGACATTTAAGGGTATGAGCGCAGATCTGGGACCATTTATGATGAATCCCAGAGCCTGCAATAAGTACATTGTCGTATCTCGTTTTGGAGAATCATCTAATGGACTGTGACTTGAGAAGTATATAGTCTAAAAGGATCATTAGACACACTCCTGGTGAATTGAGATACTCAGCAACCAGCCTCATCACTTCAGTGAAACACCAAGGTGTAGAGGAGAAGCCAAAAGGGAGACAGTGAACTCATACACCTGCACGTTTCCTGAAATCTGCATGAAACTGCAGTGGGGCTTACAGATGTGGGCAATGAGCTAAGCCTCTTTTTAGTCCAATCGGATCATCCAATCATTTCATCTCAATATATCTCTCAGGAGGTGAATACACTCCATCTTAACGTGACTGTACAGTTGATAGGCTTCAGATCTTTTAGATTTATCATCAAGCAGGGAGGAGGTAAGTTGGATAATGGACATTGGTCTTCTACTTCCATGAAACAAAGCATGAACTCTTACAGCTGGAGGCCAAGAGAAAAAACAATTACTGCACATATTGGTGTATAAATCCACTTGCCTCACAGAACTTTTATCAAGAGCGGTGTGGGACCCAAATAGATCATTTATATTTAAACCTTTTTGTCAATCAGTAAGCTTCCCTCCTGTATGCATTGCGTCTCACATAAACCTGCTTTCTGTCAAATGAAAAGGAAGTATTTTGGTGGTTTTGTGTCCCCTTTACTTAAGTTCACCAAATCTTATGGAATAGAGACACTGCATACCATCTCGCGAATTACTTTGCAATTGGAAACTTGTAAGAAAGTGACCACTTTTTGCATGAAAGTGACCAACTTTTTGCTAAACTGCTGATGTACTCTGACTGAGTGTGCCCTGGGTTCTGGCCAAACAGGTACCAACTGCTTATTTTTTTCCCTAAACTGTATTGACAACAAAACACAATTGGCACTCTTTAACCACAGGTCAGTCCCTTGTAAATGGTACCACAAGTACCAAGGGCACTGTGGCCAGGTACGGCCTCTAAGGACTGCTGAACTTATTGTGCCACCCGTAGAGGCCCTGTACCTTTACACACACACACAATGCCATTGCAGGCTGCGTGTTTTGGTGCCGAACAAAGTGAAGAGTCGACATGGCGCACAACCCTGTGTGCCATACCTACAACCCACTGCCCTGGCATAGGTCAGCCACCCCTCTAGCTGGGTGCACTATACCAGTGGTAAAGGTACAGGTGCATGAGCCCTGTACCAATACAGTGTCTAAGCCAATTCTAGACATTGTAAGTACAGTAATGCATTACGAGTATATGGTACTGAGAGTTGGTAATTACGAATTCCACAGCACCATAATGGCTTTACTGAAAACTGGGAAGTTTGGTATCAAACCTCTCAGCACATTAAACCCACACTGATGCCATTGTGGGATTTAATGAAAAATGCACACAGAGGGCATCTTAGAGAAGCCCCCTAAAAAAATTACCTAACACTAGTGTCCAGGCTGAGTGTCTGCTCTCCAGCTGCCATCACCAGACATGTTACTGGACCCCTGGGTTGAGAGCCTGCTGCTCTTGGGGGTCGTATGAAACATCCTGGGACGAGGTGCCAAGCCTCCTCCCCCAGGATGGGCAGGGTCCACAAAGGGGAAGCTTCAAAGGCTTGCCACCTTTTTGAGATTCCTCAGGCCTTTGCTGCTTCCAGCAACTGGCCCCAACCGGTCCTGACCCCCACGTTGGGTAGAGAATCAGCGGGAAAACCAAGTGAGGAAGGGAGGTGTGCCCTCCTTTGCCATCCCCATCCCTCAGGGGAGGCGAGGTGAAGCACAACTCTCAGTCCCCGCCATCTTGCTGATGGGGGATCCAGCCAACCAGAGTGAGGCATATGCCCCCTCCCTCTGTAGGGTGGCATAATAGGGGATGTACCCACCCTAAGGAAGGGGCCCATTGGTCCCAACCTTTACCTACCTGTAACGTCCCTAAATCTAGTATTTAGGGGCATTCCTCAACCTTGCCTCCTCAGACAAGAACCGGCCAAGAAGAAGAGAAGAAGAAGGACCTAAGAGCCGTGCTGAAACTAAGAGGAGAACTTCTACAGACTTGGACCCAGCCCTACCGGCCTGTTCACACCTCAAACCTGCTCCAGCTAAATCCCAGTGTATCCAGCAGCCTCAAGAACAACGAGGACCTGCCCTGCCTTCCACAAGAAAGACTTTGTCTCCCATGAGCATGGGATTTGCTCACCCACAAACTCTGGCTCCAGCCAATCAATCAATCAATCAATCAGTGACACTTATAAAGCGCGCTACATACCCGTGGGGTCTCAAGGCGCTGGGGGGGGGGGGGGAGCCGCTACTGCTCGAACAGCCACATCTGCGAGTCTGCACCACTCTGCACCCAACACCTATAGCCCGTGTTCGAGTGGCTTAACACCACAAGGAGGTCTTCCTGGCGATCCTGACCTGAGATCTGGTGATGGCTGACCTGCCTCAAATCTCCAGGCGAAGCCTGCAACCTCTTTCTGGAGGATCCCCCTGACCGCAAGCTGGTAAGAAAACCCAATGCCTAAATACACCCCTGCACCAATGCCCCACAGCCTTGGGTACCCCAACTGACGGTGTCCCAGCTTTCCCAGGCAACCCAACTTACCTCTCCAACCAGTGGTCCCCTCTAGAAGATCTCCGACCTGAGCCTCCAGTCTGTGTTGTAAGCAGAGACTCCCCATTGAAATCAACAAGGCACCCAACACCATGCATGCACCCAGCTGCCCCTGCGCCGCTGCCGTTGTACTGTGGGTGCTAACATGTATCCCCCTTTGACCAGAGCCTAACACCAGGAGATTTGCTCCCACAACCTTGTGGCCTGCTCGTGAGCAGCCACCAACCAGAGGCCCCCTATTCCCCATTGGATAACACTAGGCCTCATCACTCTGCACCCAGATGCCCTAGTGCCGCTGAGGGTTTCAAGAGTGCATCATTGACCCTGGAGGAACCCTGGGTTTAACCCCAGAATACCAACTCCCACAAACCTTTACTTATCTTTAAACTGATAACTCAATTTCCTTCTATAGGATTGCATTGACTGCTTTTCTTGAAAACTGGTCAAGTTTAGAGTTGGTTTTGTATGAGAAGTTGAAAAACTGCAAATAACTAAAAACCGATGTATTCACATTTTCTCTAGGAAATGTCTCAGTGAGATATCTAGGCATATCACACTAAGTGAAAAATGTAATTCATAAAGTAATCTGTAAAGTAATCAAAAGTAATCTAACAGTAATTTCAACTGTTTTGAAATGATTTACAAACCTGTATGTAACCTTTAGTTAGCAAGGAGGGACGAAACCAACACTGAAAATTAGGGTCACGGTCATTTATTTTATAACAGAGCACGTAGTCCGTAAAACACAAAACACATGAGCTATCCAGTGGGCTTCGGTCTTCACAAGGCTCCTCCTCTTCGACCGTTCGGGGTCCCGCTTCCAGCTCACCCGCAGGAAAACAAAAAAACAAATGTGGCTGTTAGTGCACAGCACCTAAGGTAGCAGCTGATATGGGAAAGGGGTGAGGGGAACGTTCGTGATTCGGGTAACTACCACCACCAAGGCAAACACTCAGGCTAATTTCCCGAAAGTGCAGTGCAGTAGAGGAGCCTATACCCGACTCCTTCCTCCCTCTTACCCGGTGCCTCCCCGCTTGAACAATCGCAAGGTACGCAAACGTTCACGCACCTGGCTTAGCCACGCGTCCTCCTGCGCGTGGCTGAGCAATGAGCGATACCGGTGGCCTCCTGGCTTTTCCTGGGTGTCCTTGTACTCCGGTTTTCCTCGCGCTGGGACTGCGTCCTCCTCCTTCGTGTCGCCGTGGCTCCTTCCGCCCTCCGGACCTCCACACTGCGAGACCGTTTCTTTTCCCAGGATCTTGCCGTGGATTCCGCTTTCTCCTGTCTCGTCCTCCAGGTCCGTTTCCGCTGGGTTCCTTCCTCCGTCCCTGGCCACGAACAAACTGGCGTCTTCCGTGTCCGCCTTTCTTTCGGACGAGATTGGTCCCAATAGGCCCACGTGACGCAGTGTCATAGGGGCGGAGCTGGCCTCGCCGTAGTCAAGGCAATTTTTAAAGGGGCCGCCCCAGTCCTGTTGAGGAGACGGAAAGTCTGTTACGGGGCTGAATATAGGACAGCTCTCGACCTGCTGACAAACCTCCCCACCTGGCTTTTCCCGTTCGGGGGAAAGAGGGTAGCGTGAGAAGTAGTCTGCATTCGTGTGTCTCGACCCCTTTCTATGGCACACTTCGAAATCGTACGGCTGCAGAGAAAGGAACCATCGCAGGATGCGATCGTTCCGGCCTTTATTCTGATGAAGCCAAGTCAATGGGGCATGATCAGTGATCAACGTAAAATGTCGACCCTCTAAATAATACCGGAGTTTCTCGATACTCCACTTCACAGCCAGGCACTCCTTTTCTATTGTTGGGTAGGCAGCCTCTCGGGGGAACAATTTTCTGCTTAAGTATAAGATGGGTCTTTCCCTACCCTCTCTGTCGGGCTGGGACAGTACTGCGCCTACCCCGACCCCTGAGGCATCTGTTTGTAACCAAAAAGGTTTGGTAAAGTCGGGGGTTGCCAACACGGGAACTGAGGAGAGGACATCTTTCAGACTTTGGAAAGCAGTTTTGGCCTGAGGAGAGGGGTTTTTGAACTGCATGGATGTAGCCGTTTTCTTTAACAGGTCCGTTAGAGGGGCTGATACTGAGGCAAAGTGTGGTATGAAGCGGCGATAATAGCCGACCAGACCAAGAAACGCCCTTAGGTCTCTTCGGTTTATTGGGAAAGTTTGGGATTGTATTGCTCTTACTTTTTCTTCTTGTGGGTACAGCTGACCGCTTCCCAGAACGTATCCTAGATACTTGACTCGGGTGAATGCTATTCTTGACTTTTTCGAGTGTATGTGTAGTCCTGCATTTTCCAGTGCGCCTAGGATCTGTTCGATATGTCGTAAATGGGTCTCCCAGTCGGAGCTGTGTATGACTATGTCGTCCAAATACGCAGCTGCAAACTGGGTATACGGAGCGAGAACGGTGTCCATGAGGCGTTGAAACGTCGCTGGAGCTCCGTGTAACCCAAAGGGTAACACAGTGAAATGGAGCCAACCCGTCTGGTGTTGTGAAAGCGGTCTTTTCCTGGTCTTGAGGGGACAGAGGCACATGCCAATAACCCTTGGTGAGATCAATAGTTGTTATATACTGGGCCTCACCAAGGCGTTCAATCAGTTCGTCGACCCTTGGCAGCGAGTACCCGTCCTGTTTTGATACTCGGTTAACACCACGGAGGTCGATGCAAAAGCGAGTGCTTCCATCAGGTTTAGGCACCAGTACCACTGGGGATGACCAATTGCTTTTAGAGGGCACTATTATACCTGCTTTGAGCATGTTGTTTACTTCGGTTTGTAGTAATAGCCGTCGTGCCTCCGGTACCCGATAGGGTCTTTGTTTGATAGTAACTCCAGCCGGGTTATGTATGTGATGCACGGCCAACGTCGTTCTGCCTGGTTGATCCGAGAATATGGACGGATGTTTGAACAGCCCGTCCATGACCTCTTTCTTTTGGGTCTCCGACAGGTCAGGGTTTAACCCTGCTTGGTCTATGGTATGAGGAGTGGCCATGTTTAGGGATACTGATACTGGGGTTCTGGGAGGGGGACCTAACCATTTCTTCAGGATGTTGATGTGATAAATTTGAGTCCGGGAAGGTGTTATCTTCAGTGCATAAGTGGTTCGCCCCATCTTTCTCACTATCGGGAAGGGTCCTTGCCACTCTCTGCGGAGTTTGTGGGTGGAAGTGGGAAGGAGAACAAGAGCCCAATCGCCGATGTTCAATTCTCTCCATTTCTTTCCTTTATCATAAAAGAATTTCTGTTTCACCTGTGCTTTTTCTAGGGTATCATAGGACAATGTCCTTAGTTTATGTAGCCTGTTTTTCAACTGTTGAGCATAGTCCATTAGCTTGTGTGCGTCCTGTGCTCCTTCCTTTTCCCAACTGCCTTTGCTTCCTCCCAAACAACAGTTCGAAAGGGGAGGCTCCCAAGCTACTCTGGTATTGACTTCATAACACAAAGAGGGCCAGTGTAAGTAATTGATCCCACTGTTTCTCGTCTCCGGACAAGAGTTTTTTTAACGTGGTCTTAATCAGGCCGTTATAGCGTTCAACCAACCAGTCGGTTTGCGGGTGGTAAACCGGCGTGCGCAGGTGTTTCAACTTCAAAAGGGCGCAGACCTGTTTCATGAGCCGGAGACGAATGGTGTTCCCTGATCAGTGATAAGATCCTTGGGGAATCCCATTCTGGAGAATAGTTCTACCAGTTTCTGTGAAATGGCGTTGGTGGTGGCGGCTCTTAAGGGAAACACCTCTGGATAGTGGGTGGCGTAGTCCACCACAACCATCACGTATTGGTATCCCCTATGAGACTTAGGAGGGGGTCCTATGATGTCTACGCCTATCCTTTCAAAAGGATTTCCAATGATAGGAAGGGGGACAAGGGGAACCTTGGGCGGGAGATAAGGATTGCGCTTCTGACAAATTTGACATTCCTGACAATATTTCTTTACTTGGGCGTACACTCCAGGCCAATAGAAGTGCTGCAAAATGGACTCAGTCGTCTTTTCAGCCCCGGAGTGACCAGCCAATAAGTGGGCATGGGCATAGAACATTACTTGCTCACGAAATTCCGCTGGTACAAGCAACTGAGGAGTAGCTTTGTCATTGCCTACCCTGTACAAGTGCCCTTCCTTTTTGAGAAAACAGGGATATGTACGTTGCCCCTGCGCGTCCTGGGCATTCTGCCAGGCCGGAGCCAAAGAGGCGTCATTCAACTGGGCAGCCCTGAAGTTGGAGTCGTTAGTAGAAGTATGTATCCTGTGACACAAGATGCATTCCATTCATGCACTTCTTTCCAAACTTTCATAAATTTTCATACAATTTTTTCAAATATTCAATAATTCATTTATTCGTAGTGGAGTTTTGTTAGAAACATATCATTGTTTTCATGACTGTTCAACATATCCCATGTCTCATATTTTTTATGATGCTAGTATTGCCCAATGCATTTCAAGCGTATCGCCCTTCCTCAGGGGACTTCCATTACATCTAGAAACATTAATCATAAGTCTTAGTTAGTACCCAAATGAAACATAACAATCTCTGTGGAAAAAGGTTTTGAAATGAAAACATAATACATAGGTGCTACCCCGCATGCTGTAGTGAACGTGTGCTGTTCGTGAGAAAATAATGTGTACTCAAAAAAGAGAGAACACTCGTATTTAATCAATGCAAACGGAGCGTGAAGCCCAATAGTTGGGCACTTACCTTAATACATGGAATCTGTCGTTCGCGGAATTTAGCTGCAAAAGGTAAACAAACTCGTTTAGGTAAAGTGTAACGTGGCGCCGGTGTCTCGTTTCTAAATATGTAAACCGATCGTATCTTACCGGGGTAATGATGCCGTGGTGCTTCCCTCGCTATGCTTGACGTGCGGCGCTCTACGTGGACGCGCTCTATGGTATTAGAGCAATTCGGTTACAAGGTGTGTTTACGTTGGTGACGGGCGTAAGCGGGTGACGCTCTACATACTCTATGGTATTGAAACGCTATGGTAACGGCGTGTGTTTACGTGGGTAACAGACGTAAACATCAAAAACAGACTATGTGTCAAGCAGCAAATTGAGTACATGTTATTTACAAATAGCGTGTTTTGAGAGATAAATGCATGTGGGGTGCGAAGGTAAAAGAATATGAAAATGGTAAAAAGAAGAATATATATACATAGCAAAACGTGCGCAAAATATCGTATTTCAGATGATCTTCATGCATGCTCATATGTTATGAGCTGAACAAATGTAGGTAAAACATGTGAAAACATGTAGTACATCAATGTTTAAAATGTCAATTTATAAATAGCAATGAAGATCCAGCCTTTCATTAAGTCCTTTGGGCTGTAGGGTGCATAGGTAATCTATCTAGAAGATTTCTCTACGTAATAAGTAGCTGTTGTTATCTCTGCCCGGCAGGGTTGCCACTTTTTCTAGTATACAAAATTTGAGTTGGCTCACATTGTGCTTGGCATCATTAAAGTGTACTGCTATTGTAGATTTGTCATTTTTCAAACGGATGTTGCTTTTATGTTCTATGATTCTGGTCTTGATTTTTCTTTGAGTTTTTCCTAAGTATGAGAGGCCACAGGGGCATCTCAACAGGTAAATAACATTTGAAGTGTCACATGTTCCAGACACTTTCAGTTTTATTGGGGAGCCTTTGGTAGGATGATTTATGGTATTTCCTTTAATGATTGCGGAGCAATTACCACAATTATGACATGGTAAAGTTCCTTTGTGTGTACCATGTTCTATTGGTTTCGTTTCTTTCACCAATTCCTTCAATTTTTTTGTCCTTTCATAAGCAAAGATAGGTTGATGTTTAAATAAGTTTTTGAAATCTTCCTCTAATGCAAGCACGTGATAGAACCTACAGCAACCAATACACAAAACCAAGAAAACACCCTCATGGGTTTAAGAACCAAAAGCAAGTTCATAGCTCCAGTGAGCCACAAAGTTTTGGACGCATTTGAAAAAGTTATTTTGACGGAACTTGAAGAAACATTCAAAAATCCTAGACCAAAACACTCCAATATGTCACAAAAAGAAAAACAAATTCTAAAAAATTTAGCTAACAATCAACAAATCACCATAAGACAAGCAGACAAAGGTGGGGCATTGGTGATAATGGATACAAGCTACTACAAAGAAAATGTACAAAAACATGTTCAAGATTCTAACATGTACACGTGTATAAATTCAGATCCAACAAAAGAATTCGTTAAAATCCTAACCACCATAATACAAAATGCAGTTGACCAAGGTACTATAGGTCTCAAAGAGAAAGAATACCTCATAAAAAACAATCCTGCAACTCCATATATATACATGACACCCAAGATTCACAAACATGAGAAATTACCACCGCTAAGACCTATTGTATCCACTGTTGGATCTATCCACGAACCGGTTGGAAAATACCTGGACAAAGATTTACAAAACATGGTTCAAAAAAGTTCCACATATATCAAGGATACAACGCATTTCCTTAATATTTTGGAGGCAGAAAATACTCTACAAGAGATATATTGACGACATTTTTGTGTTATGGAAGGGAAGCAAGGAAAATCTAATCAACTAATTAAACCAACTAAATCAGATCGATGAAAGAATACAATTTACCTTTACCATAGATAAAGAATCTTTATCATTTCTGGACGTACAACTAACCAATGAGAATGGCAATATAACAACGTCCATATTCACCAAGAAAACTGACAGAAATAACTTACTCCACTTCAAAAGTTTTCACCAAACCCCACTAAAGCAGCATCTACCCTTTTCACAATTACTACGCATAAAAAGAATTGCATCAACAAAAGAATTGTACCAAAAACACAAAGAAGAAATGTTGGAAAAGTTCAGAAAAAGAGGATACCCCCAAGCCATCTTGGATTCTGCCTCTGAACGAGCTGACAAATTGCAAAGAGAACATCTGTTAAAACCAAAGGAGAAAACTGATGAACAGAGATCTGTATTTGTATCCAAGAACTCCACAAATAGCTCTAAGATCAAAAAATCCATCAAAACACATTGGCCTATGCTTGCATTAGAGGAAGATTTCAAAAACTTATTTAAACATCAACCTATCTTTGCTTATGAAAGGACAAAAAATTTGAAGGAATTGGTGAAAGAAACGAAACCAATAGAACATGGTACACACAAAGGAACTTTACCATGTCATAATTGTGGTAATTGCTCCGCAATCATTAAAGGAAATACCATAAATCATCCTACCAAA
Source organism: Lissotriton vulgaris (assembly GCF_964263255.1). Taxonomy (NCBI): domain Eukaryota; kingdom Metazoa; phylum Chordata; class Amphibia; order Caudata; family Salamandridae; genus Lissotriton; species Lissotriton vulgaris. The sequence continues at coordinate 518,085,297 of NC_141697.1, read as the reverse complement.
GGCTCCCCAATAAAACTGAAAGTGTCTGGAACATGTGACACTTCAAATGTTATTTACCTGTTGAGATGCCCCTGTGGCCTCTCATACGTAGGAAAAACTCAAAGAAAAATCAAGACCAGAATCATAGAACATAAAAGCAACATCCGTTTGAAAAATGACAAATCTACAATAGCAGTACACTTTAATGATGCCAAGCACAATGTGAGCCAACTCAAATTTTGTATACTAGAAAAAGTGGCAACCCTGCCGGGCAGAGATAACAACAGCTACTTATTATGTAGAGAAATCTTCTGGATAGATAACCTATGCACCCTACAGCCCAAAGGACTCAATGAAAGGCTGGATCTTCATTGCTATTTATAAATTGACATTTTAAACATTGATGTACTACATGTTTTCACATGTTTTACCTACATTTGTTCAGCTCATAACATATGAGCATGCATTAAGATCATCTGAAATACGATATTTTGCGCACGTTTTGCTATGTATATATATTCTTCTTTTTACCATTTTCATATTCTTTTACCTTCGCACCCCACATGCATTTATCTCTCAAAACACGCTATTTGTAAATAACATGTACTCGTTTTGCTGCTTGACACATAGTCTGTTTTTGATGTTTACGTCTGTTACCCACGTAAACACAAGCCGTTACCATAGCGTTTCAATACCATAGAGTATGTAGAGCGTCACCCGCTTACGCCCGTCACCAACGTAAACACACGTTGTAACCGAATTGCTCTAATACCATAGAGCGCGTCCACGTAGAGCGCCGCACGTCAAGCATAGCGAGGGAAGCACCACGGCATCATTACCCCGGTAAGATACGATCGGTTTACATATTTAGAAACGAGACACCGGCGCCACGTTACACTTTACCTAAACGAGTTTGTTTACCTTTTGCAGCTAAATTCCGCGAACGACAGATTCCATGTATTAAGGTCAGTGCCCAACTATTGGGCTTCACGCTCCGTTTGCATTGATTAAATACGAGTGTTCTCTCTTTTTTGAGTACACATTATTTTCTCACGAACAGCACACGTTCACTACAGCATGCGGGGTAGCACCTATGTATTATGTTTTCATTTCAAAACCTTTTTCCACAGAGATTGTTATGTTTCATTTGGGTACTAACTAAGACTTATGATTAATGTTTCTAGATGTAATGGAAGTCCCCTGAGGAAGGGCGATACGCTTGAAATGCATTGGGCAATACTAGCATCATAAAAAATATGAGACATGGGATATGTTGAACAGTCATGAAAACAATGATATGTTTCTAACAAAACTCCACTACGAATAAATGAATTATTGAATATTTGAAAAAATTGTATGAAAATTTATGAAAGTTTGGAAAGGAGTGCGTGAATGGAATGCATCTTGTGTCACAGGATACATACTTCTACTTTGAAATAAACTTTTAAACTTTGTTACTTAGACCTCCCTTGAGCGCGCAGACCGCCGCCCAGCCGATTGGAGGCTGACGCGGTAGACTGTTGCCAGGGTAACGACGCCTTTCCTCTGCCGAGGGCTCGCCCAGCTACGCTGACCAAGCCCCCTTACCACGTCACTCGAACTGATGATAAAGTATGTACGGCAACCGGAAGCGCAGCGGACGAGCGCAGCGGGCGCGACGAATGCGCGCCGAAGGCGCGCATAAGGCAAGCTCGTCCGCGCCGAGGACGGGCCAAGGGCCACCTACCCTGCCGCTTCAACTCCACCACGGGCAGCTAATCCGGTAAGATACACCTATACCGCTGCCGAACTTCTTAATCTCAGACACGTAGCGGAACGGCCCCATGTACCTCCATTTTTCAGGCATACCATCCCTCTCATGGGCCCTCACCACTGCCCTACGTGCACACTGGACACTCCTAAACTGACCAACACTGCCTCACGTCCTATATTAGCAGCGCTCATAAACGCAAGATCGCTTCCCAAACACAAGCTTGAAATTGCTGATTTAATAGATACCTACAAACTGGATCTGCTGTTCATTACTGAAACCTGGGGGGATGAAGCCTCCGGTCCAGACTTCAAAGCTGCTACCCCTATTAATTATAACGTTTGCAGACGAGACAGACCCATAAAAAAAGGTGGAGGTATAGCTATAATATACAGAGACCACTTTATACTCTCCACGGTACAAACTACATGTCCCGAATACGAGGCCCTCCTCTTTACACTAGGCCTCTCTGCGAAATCATCATTTAAGGGCATGCTAATTTATCGACCTCCGGGCTCGAGATCTAAGTTCCTAGCCAACCTAGGATACATAATCGAAGGGGCCGCAGGCTCCCCTTATTTCACCATGCTAGGTGATCTTAATTTTCATTTAGAAAACTCCAATGACCCGGATACTGCACAGCTAATCACGGATCTAGCGGCCGCTGGCCTGATGCAAATAGTAGAATCTCCCACTCATCAAGCAGGCCACACCCTGGACGGTCTATTTACCAACAACCCCCTAATAACTGTCACCCAAGTAATCCCTCTGATATGGTCAGACCATTCAGCGATCTGCTTCTCCATCGAAGTAAGCCCTACTAAACCCCCTCCTACCTCCGTCTCAGTATCCACTTATAGAGATTGGAAACATATCAACCTATCTCAGCTAACAGAGATAATGCAAGAAACCCACATCCCCATCGAGCAGGACCCTACGCTGGCTTCCTCCAACTATTTAAACAACCTAATCAAGGCCTGCAACAAACTAGCCCCAATCAAAAACTCACGTCGAAACAGGAAATTACCATCAGCACAATGGTTTACAGAACCCCTCCGAATTCAGAGACAGCACTGTAGGAACCTCGAAAGGAAGTGGCGCCGGCAATACAACCCCACAGACAAAACAAATTATAAAAACGCTCTTTCCATCTACAAAAAACTCATAGACTCAGAGAAAGGTCGCTACTATACCGCTCAAATCAACCAGGCAAAAAATTCAGCAGGAGAACTGTTTCAGGTGGTTACTTATTTGTCTAACCCACCTGCCCCACGACTTGAAGGCTCTCAATCCCTAGCAGACGATTTGGCTGGCTTCTTTGAGGACAAGGTCAGATCCATTTTTCTGACTTTTTCCCACTCATCCTCTCTCCCCACCCTGACATCACCTCCTATTAACAATAATGTCAGCTTTACCTCTTTCAAACCGACTAATCAAAACCAAATCCAACCTCTGGTAATCAGCACTAAATCAGGATCCCCCTTAGACCCTTGCCCTCCAGCCATTCTGAATCTTATCCCAGAAGCCATCTCCCCCGCGTTATCCACTATCTGTAACGCCATGTTCTCAACAGGCATCTATCCATCAGTCTGGAAGGAGGCAATTATTAAACCACTCCTCAAGAAACCAACGTTGGACCCTGTACTCCCTGCTAGTTATAGACCCATCGCCTGCCTTCCCTTCCCAGCTAAGATCTTCGAGAAGGTAATGAATACCCAACTTTCCAAATACATTAATGATAATGACCTTCTAGACGACACTCAGTTCGGCTTTAGACAGGGCCATGGAACCGAAACTGCACTGCTCAAGGCAACTGATGAGATCAGAACAGCCATGGACAAAGGAGGCGCGGCGGTCCTAATACTACTGGACCTTTCTGCTGCATTTGACACGGTTGATCATGTCACTCTGATCAACCGTGTCTCAGCTTTAGGCATCAAAGACAAGGCCAAAGACCTTATCGCCTCATTTCTAGCCAACCGCCCACAAACAGTTAAGATGGGCAATTTCACCTCCAAAACTTTTTCCCTCCCCTGCGGAGTTCCACAGGGCTCCTCGCTAAGTCCGACACTTTTCAACATCTATGTGTCGGACTTAGCGAGAGTAATAAAATCTCATGGAATTGCCCTTACAACGTATGCCGACGACACCCAATTAGTGCTATCAGTGCACAATGACGGAACATCTGTCGCGGCAAACTTTCAAGAAGGGATGAAGGCGATAGGCTCCTGGATGTCATCCAATTGCCTCAAGTTGAACTCCAACAAAACGGAGGTGATGACATTCGGGAGCTTGCAGCCGGCCTGGTCCCCCCAGTGGTGGCCAGCACAGATGGGCACGCCCCCTCAGCCAGTGGTTAAGGTACGAAATTTGGGAGTCACTTTCGACAACAAATTGACGTTCCTCCACCACGCCAATTCTGTGGTATCCTCGGCTTTCTTTATCCTAAAAAAAATAAAGAAACTTCTCCCATACCTACCACAATCCGCCGGTAAAACATTGATCAGTACCCTAGTGTTCTCTAGAACAGATTATTGCAACTCCCTTTTGCTGAATGCTCAAGAAAAGGTACTTAATAAGCTCCAAACGGTGCAGAATGCCGCGGCCAGAATTCTTTTATCCATCCCCAAATTCACCTCTACCTCTCCTTACATCAGAAAACTGCACTGGCTCCCCATCAGGAGCCGAATAAAGTTTAAGGCACTCTGCATAGCATATAAAACCTTGAACAATCCCGGACCATTGTTCCTAAAAAAAGCTCTCTGCCCAGTGGAACATCAGAGAACACTACGATCGGCATCAGCCCACCTACTAAAAGTCCCACGGACAAAAAAAACTAACTGGGGAGACAGATGTTTTACCATCGCAACCGCCAAACTATGGAATACTCTCCCACTCCACATTAAAACTGCCCCCACGCTGCTAAAATTCAGAAAAAGTCTCAAAACCTGGCTGTTTACCTCCTAATCTTTCCCCTACTGTAGTGATGATCTGTAACAGTAGCGCCGAGACACCCGTATGGGTATTTGATGCGCTTTAAAAATTGCGATAAATAAATAAATAAATAAATAAATACTTTAATCTTGGAAGCCCAGCAAGATTACCATTCATTGCACCAACGACAGTTTCACATTTACAAATCAACCAAGTTTAAAATAACCACCAGGAGTGCGGGACCCACAACAAATAGACGGTTGGAGTCGTTAGCCCAGGGTTCTTCGGTTAGCAACCCGGGTATAGCCTCGGTTGTTTTACACTTGTGTAAGGCCTCTGCCATAAGAGATGGGAAGCATTTATTGTCGGTCCCTATAATAAGGGGTTCGGGTAAGTCCGGGAGCACCCCCATCTCACACTGAACTTGAGTCCCTCTTTCTGTGATGATGTTCACCCTAGCTAGGGGATATGTGCGTATGTCTCCATGCACACACTTTATTCGAACGGTGCGATTCAGGAAGACAGAGGAATCAGACAGGGAACTGTTTTTCACTACAGAATGGCGACAACCTGAATCCAACAATTCCCGAATAGGGTGGTCATCAAGGAGGACACTTACGTAATAGGCCGGTCCTGCTTCCTGGGCATAGAGGATGGCACGTGGAACATGTCCCACCTCTATCGGTTATTCTTCTTTCTCTTTCCTTTTCCTGCAATGTCTTGCGATATGGCCCCACTCACCGCATTCGTAGCACTGAGGTCCGGTTAAGACTGGGGGTTTGAAGGGCGGGGGTCAGTAGAGCCCTTGGCGGGTTTCTTGTCGACTCTTGCTAGGGCTTTATTAGTGTTAGGTTTTTCGATTTCTCTGAAGGTCGGACGTGTTTGAGCTCGGGCATATGAGTTGGCCATCTCGATGGCATGTTCAAGAGTCAAACCTGCGTGTTGTCTGAGCCATCTCTGAGTCCCATAGGGCAATGTGTCAAGGAACTGCTCTAAATATATCTTATTCATTACATCGTCCAAGTTACCATCTTGAGGTTTCAACCAACGGTCAGCGGCTTCTTTTAGTTTGTAAAAAAGCGTCTTGGGTGAGTCGTTTGTTTGTCCTCTCTCTTGTCTAAACCTTATTCTGTGGCTTTCGTCGTCGACCCCTAGTCTGTCTAGGACTATTTGTTTCACGTGCCCATAGGCAGCGGTGCCGTCCTTATTTGCGAGTTGATAAGCCGCCTGGGCTTCACCTGTTAAAAGGGGTGCCAAGTAAAATGGCCACCTTTCCCCTGGCCAGGCGCTAGCACGGGCTGCTCTTTCAAAGTTAAAAAAAAACGAGACAGGGTCATCTCCAGTCACATATTTTTGTAGGGGTACCACTGCTCCTGGGGGGGGGCGGCAGCTCTTTGTTGTCGCAAAACAGTGAGGAGCCGGGTTTGGCCTTCTGTGAGCTTAGTGATGTGATCCGCTTGCTGTTGTATGGCGGCGGCGAACGCGGTCCTATCGTTATCTGCCTGTTCGGTTGATTGTCCAATGGCCCATTCGAGCTTGGCCTGTCCCTCTGTCATCTGGGTGATTAAGGCCTCCATCTGGTCAGACGGATACCTCCTATCTGGCTCGCCACTTTTAACCTTTGGTTAGCAAGGAGGGACGAAGCCAACACTGAGAATTAGGGTCAAGGTCATTTATTTTATAACAGAGCACGTAGTCCGTAAAACACAAAACACATGAGCTATCCCGGGGGCTTCGGTCTTCACAAGGCTCCTCCTCTTCGACCGTTCGGGGTCCCGCTTCCAGCTCACCCGCAGGAAAACAAAAAAAACAAATGTGGCTGTTAGTGCACAGCACCTAAGGTAGCAGCTGATATGGGAAAGGGGTTGTGAGGGGAACGTTTGTGATTCGGGTAACTACCCCCACCAAGGCAAACTCTCAGGCTAATTTCCCGAAAGTGCAGTGCAGTAGAGGAGCCTATACCAGACTCCTTCCTCCCTCTTACCCGGTCCCTCCCCGCTTGAACAATCACAAGGTACGCAAGCCACACGTCCTCCTGCGCGTGGCTGGGCGATGGGCGATAGCGGTGGCCTCCTGGCTTTTCCTGGGCGTCCTTTTTCTCCGGTTCTCCTTGCGCTGGAACTGCGTCCTCCTCCTTTGTGTCGTCGAGGCTCCTTCCACCCTCCGGACCTCCACATTGCGAGACCGCTTCTTTTCCCAGGATCTTGCCGTGGATTCCGCTTTCTCCTGTCTCGTCACCCGGGTCCGTTTCCGCTGGGCTCCTTCCTCCGTTCCGGCCAGGAACAAACTGGCGTCTTCCGTGTCCGCCTTTCTTTCGGACGAGATTGGTCCCGATAGGCCCACGTGACTCAGTGTCCTAGGGGCGGAGCTGGCCTCGCCGTAGTCCAGGCAATTTTTAAAGGGGCCGCCCCAGTCCAGTTGAGGAGACGGAAAGTCTGTTACGGGGCTGAATATAGGACAGCTCTCGACCCGCTGACACTGTAATAAAGACCTTTCCATTCAGCTTGCTTGTCATGTTCAACCTGCCTTGAAAAGTACTATTTACACTTACCTGTGCCAGGCTTGCCTGGTTCTAGAAAATAAATACAACCAAATAATATTTTTATACAAATCAAATTAGTCTGAATTCAGTCTTTGAGTGTGTGACACCATTTGCTGATTGAGTGTGTACAAAAATGCTTAACACTACCTTCTGATAAAGCCTTACTGCTCGCCCACACTACCAAAAATAGAGATTAAGGTGCTATTTACTTCTACCTCTGCCTACGTTTGGGGTTTCACTGGACTCTGTGCACACTATACCTCATTTTGGCATAATATATACAGAGTCAGCTTCCTAAAATACGTTCTCATAAATGATTTCTGTCATCAATTTATTGCATGAAAAGAGTCTGTAAATAACACACTAGCATCACCTCTAAAAGAATCAAGAGGATGGGACCCAGTGGCACTAACCGTTACTATATAAGTTACCCTAGACACTTCAACAATAGTACATCAGTAGTTTCCTTTTTTAAGGAAAAAACGCTAGACAAGCCCAAAGGTTCGAGACCTTTGGACAAAACTCTCAACAATACTTTGATCAATTCACAAACGCCTGATGCAAACCATGATTTTACCAGGAACAAGAACACTTCTCAATTAATGGCAACTGCTGATGTCCATCAATCATGTAACAACTTTGCGGAGATTTCAGTCAACAAACTATACTCTACCTTGCCTCTTTTTCTACACATCACTGACATTAAAAGCTTGATTATTATTTCCAAACTGTTTACACCTCAGTCTCTGACCGACCCGAGGAGGACTCTCACCTATTGCTTCGTGATATACGGCTCCCGCGCCTATCTCCTGAAGATCTTGATTTCATGGATAGTGCCGTAACGGCTGACCAAATAGCCCAAGCTATCCGCTCCATGAACTCTGGTAAGGCGTTGGGCCCTAAAGGGCTTCCAATTGAACTCTACAAGCTCAGACTTGATAAGCTTTCTCCCTACCTCAAATCCATGTTTGTTGAGGCCCAGGAAAAAGGTATCCTGCCCAGAGATCAGAGGGTTGCGTCCGTGGTGTGATTCATAAGGTGGTTAAACCCAAGACCGACTGTGCCTCTTATAGGCCCATCTCTTTATTGAATGCGGAACCCAAAATTCTGGCCAAACTTCTCTCTAATAGACTTGTGAAAGTGGTTAGCAAGCTAATTCATCCAGACCAGTCGGACTTTATTCCCCATAGGAACACGGCCCTAAATTTACGTAGGCTGCATGGCGTTATAGCCAGAGCTCACACTTTGCAGAAACCAGCCGTAAACGTTTCACTTGATGCCACTATGGCTTTTGATACTGTAGAGTGGTCCTATTTGTGGGCGGTCCTGTCTAAATTTGGATTTGGCCCTGAATTTATTAGCTGGGTGCGCTTGCTATATACTGAGACGCTTGCCCAAATAGTCGTTCATACTCGGGTCTCTGCGCCCTTCTGTCTTGGTCGGGGTACTCGGCAGGGCTGCCCTCTCTCACCTCTTCTTTTCTCGTTGGCCTTGGAGCCCCTGGCGGCTTGGTTGCGCTGGGAGCCGTCTATCCGGGGCATTCGGTGGTCCCCTGACTGGGAGGACCGAGTTTCCTTGTATGCGGACGACATTCTGCTTTATTTGACCTCTCCCCGGAAGTCCCTTATTGTTGTATGCGATGTTCTGGCCTCTTTCGGTAAGAACTCGGGTCTTTCCATCAATTGGGGGAAATCCTTGTTGTTTGTCCTTAGGGGGGAACTCACGGTCCCTCTGCGGAACTATCCCATTCAAATAAGTACAGTTGGGTTTAAGTATTTGGGGGTCTTTATCTCTCTTGACCCCGCAGTTCAGTATGCCCAGAACCTCCTTCCCCCTTTACAGAGGCTTCGAGGTGATATCGCTAATTGGAGAAAACTTCCGCTCTCCCTTTTGGGGCGAGCGGTCCTTTTTAAAATATTTGCACTGCCTCGGTTCCTCTATGCTCTTCAAAATACCCTAGATGTAGTGCCAGCCAGCTATTTCTGTGGGGTGAAAGGGTTGCAGCGTAGTCTTATATGGGAGGGCAGACTCCGTATCACTTTAGCTAAATTCACGCTCCCCTGGTATGACGGTGGCATTGCCCTCCCAGATATTAAACAGTATTATTGGGCCTCACAGCTGGCCGCTATCAATCATGGAATGTATGGCCCATTGCAGATCCCGGATATGCCATGGATAAATGGCTTCTCCCTGGTGGCAGTTATAATAGAGCATTGTACTCAAAGCCAGCAAGGTTAGACCCGACGGGGTCGACTAAGCATGCCGTCCGTATCTGGCATGATGCCACGAACTCTTTGGGTTGGAGGGACAGGTTGACGCTAGCTACCCCACTCTTCGATTCGGAGCGGCTGGGTAAGCTCTGGAAGACGAAAGGATTCGATAAATGGGACCTGATTGGGATTTCCACCATTAAAGACATGTGGGGCAAGGGGAGGGTTAAATCATTCGAGGAAATGCAGGCTGAAGTCGAGCTTTGAGTATTTCCGCTATGCGCAAATTCGGCATTCGTTGCAGGCGGCTCTGCCTGGGGACGCGGATCTTCTAGAGGCCTCACCTCTTGAGGATAGAATCTTGGATGGACACTTCCCCGAGAAAACTATCTCCTTGATCTATAAAAAATTGATTAATCACAGGGCGGATCTACTTATGGAGTTGAGAGAGAAGTGGGTGCGAGATGGGATAGAACTTGATGATGAGGACTGGCAATCTGCTATGTCCTCTCCTAAGGTGGTCGCCATTCCTTCAAGGCTACGGGTTGCTCAATTAAAAATAATACACAGGGTTTATGTCACGGGCCCCGTATTTTTCACATGGGACTGTCTGATACCGAATTGTGTAGACGAAAATGTGGTCTCTTGGGGACGTTCCTCCATATCATCTGGGAGTGTCAATATATTTCTGAGTACTGGCGTAAGATTCATAACACTATACATAAGGTCTTGGGGATCCCTTTGCTACCAGAGGCAAGGAGATGCCTCCTTAACATATGGGAACCCACTGACCTCAACTCTGCACAAACACAGTGGGCTACATTGACTTTTATGATAGCGAAAAAGAATATTGCCCAGCAATGGGGATCTGCGCAGCCTCCCACCCTTGAGATCTAGAAAAATAACCCAGACTGGTGTATGTTTCATGAGAAGACTGTTTTTGTTGCTAGAGGCCGCCCCCGAAAGTGGGCTTCGATATGGGGACCCTGGAATAAATACAGAGTTGAGATTTGTGTACCACCCAGGGATGCTGTTTTTGATGTACCCCCATCCCCGTAAATATCTGACATATATTTATTCCTGTTCCCTGTACCCCCAATAGATGTTATATTTGAAATGACATAATCCTTTGTAACTGTGTCTTTTGCTGATGCTTTGTTTCAATAAAAAAAGAATTGTAAAAAAAAAATAAAGCTTGATTAATGTCACTAATTTGGGGAGCTTTGCCTTAAATAAATAAGAAGTTCAACAATTGGAAGAAGGAATTGAGAAAAATAACATATGTCCATATAAGGTAACATCTAATATATCATTGCTGATAAAAAGAAATCAGCCTCGCAACAATCAATTTATCTGTTGCAACTGCCATAAATACTCTTAACTGGCAATTGCATAAATTTGGGTTAAAAGTTGATAATCCCGGGGAGGAGCTACGTCACCAACCAAGATGGCCGCATAGTCTCCCGGCTCCGCCGACCTCCGTCTTTCGGTCTGATATCCTGTTGACTATCCTGGTTTCCCGCACCGGATCCGTGTGTGTGATCTGACCTGCTTTCCAGTGGTGCAGTCCCGGAATCTCTCCGCAGTTGTGGAGCGGAGATACGTCGATGGTTGTGTGAGGCCTAACCCAGCGGGGACGCCGGGGTCTCAAGTGCAGGCTCTGCCGGGTCCGAGTTGAACAACAACGGACTGCTGTATGTGGAAGGGTCCGCTCTCCGGAACATTCGGACTTTTGATTGATAAGCTACTGCCAACTGACTGGTGTTTCAATAGTAGGTGAGGAGACGAGTGACGCACGGCGATGTATTGCGGGGGTCCCTGAACGGGGGTTCGGCAATCGCTTCGTCGATCCCCCCCGGGTCGGTGCCTCGCTGCGTATTATTGATTGCTAAACTTCAGTCCCTCATGGCTTACTCCTGCTCCGCCTAATTTTGCCCCGGAGAAGGCGCCACTCCATGGGGACCACCACACTGGAGGAAGAAAGGCAGCTTGCGGAGCAGGTTCGAACTGGCCCGACATTGCGAACGGTGCTGGAGGCACTCATGGCACTCAGGGGAACCATTGCAGTCCGGACTTGCAGTTTGTTGTCTGCGACTGATGGCCTCACAGTTCTGAGAGCGGACCCTGACTCGACACCCACGACTCGGCAATCAGCCTGCATTTTAATGTCTTTCTCGGAGACTTGTTTTGACCCGGCGCTGGATGTGGTGTTTGCTCATACTATACTGGATCTACCTAACTGTACTGTGCCCGATCGCCCTATGGAACCGTTGAAACCCCCGATTATGTATCCCCTGGAACATTTACAAGATATCCCCATTCTGGAATTGTCTTCTTTCTATCCTTTGCTATTTTGGACCTTGTTGACTCCCCTCCCCTGTCGGTCTCTCAAGATGGCGGATGGGCTACAACTTGCTTTCGGAGACGGGGAGGGGCACCATTGTCACCAATCATCCATATCGAGAACTGCCGCACTTTTTTCAGCTTCGTGGAAATGGCTTTCTTTAACCAATGACTTTAGTGCATTTGATAGACGGGGCCAGGGTTGAGAGTGTTATCTGGGTCTCTCACTGTCGCATAGGTTTAACGGGATTGTGTCTTTTCTTGATCTACGGAGTGCATTGAGATCCTATGATTAGCGGCCAGCCCTGGGGGTTGTAGGCCCTTGTCTGTATTTGATTGCAAATGTTCAATAAAGGTTTAAAAAAAAAAAAAAAGTTGATAATCCCTGGTGACCTGTTTCTCTAATCTTGATCTGAAATTTAAGAAATCTTCAGTCAAAATGAAACCATCTTCTGCAGGCTGAGTCGTCAACTGGGTGTATTTGCTTCGCTATTATCGATAAACTATGTACTTTACCAGGGCTACTTCAACTTCTAATAGATTACATAAAGGGCTTAAATGACCCCAAAATGGATAAAAATTCCAAACAGTCAGAACCCAACTCATTTCTCCACATTGAACTCCTGGTGTGACAAGTTATTCAAGCAACCCAACTAAAGTCTCAGTCACCCCTAGCTTGTCAGAAAATAGCCACCCATGTTAGACATGTCATCCTTAGGGTAGTCTTCCTCCAAATGTTTTTGCCTGCTTACCTTCCGTTTGTGCAGTTTTCTTGTATTGGCCTTAGGACCCTGAGCACTTTACTGCTTCTAACCAGTGCTTAAGTGCATGAGCTTCTCCCTTAAACATGATAACATTGGTGTATATCCGATTGTCATATTTAATGTCCTTGTAAATCCCTTGTAAAGTGGTACACAACACATATACCCATGACCTGTAAATTAAATGTTACTCGTGGGCCTGAGGCACTGATTGTGCCTCCCACACAAGTAGCCTTTGAAACCTGTCTCAGGCCTGCCATTGCAGGCCCTGGTGTGCAGTTTGCTGCCACTTGGACCAGGCATTTAAAACTACTTGCCAAGTCTTAAATTCCATATTTTATTACCCATAAGCCACCCTAAGGTAGGCCCTATGTAGCCCATGGGCAGGGTGCCTAAGTAAAAGGTAGGACATTAACTTTTTAAATGTTAAATGTCTTGGTAGTGACAAACAGCTAAATTCATTTTTCACTACTGTGAGGCCTACTCCTCTCATAGGTTATCATTAGGAATTCCTTAATGCACTTTTAAGCTGGAATCCTGGGACATGTTTTATATCTTTGGAATGGTAATGATAAACCCTCTTTACTGTTAAAGTTGGATTTACCATTACCTTTTCAGAAATATAACTTTTAGAAAGTGGACATTTCTCTGCTCTTACACCTCTGTGTGCCTGTAGCCTGTCTCCAATACATGTCTGGGTGGGTGACAGCTACACTTTGTGCTTTCCTTTTAGACGAACACAATACAGGATGAGTAGATGTGTCTGAGCACTCATCTGCATTCTGATGGCTTTTCCTGGGCAGGAAGGGTGGAGCGGACCCTTGCACTTGAATAGGTAGTGTCTTTTTTTTGGTATAATTTTTATTTTATTAAAGAAGAAGAACTTACACACAAGGCAAGAAGACAATACATTCGGACATGTGTTCAAGGGGGAGGGCAACTGCAATACAATATAATACATACATCATTAATGCAAGGGGAGGCCAGTGAGGAAACAAAATCAGTGATCATAAAAGCTACACAAGACTTGGAATGCCGGATCAGGGGGAAAGGGAAACCTCCGGGGTCTCCACGAATGGAGGGGTGCATACATTTCCACGGTAGGAGTTCCACTGGCTCCAAAATGTATTCCATTTCCTGGGTCTTCCCCGTGACATATACACCGTCTTCTCCCTGAACATACACCAGTCCATGTTCTCCTTCCATGCCAAAACCGTGGGCGGCCGCTGGGAGCCCCACAACTGCGCAATGTCTCTCTTAGCAATCATATTCCCAAGGGTCGCCCACTGCGTCTGTGCCACATCATAGTCATTCGGTTCCCAGACATTCAACAGGCAACGCCTAGCTTCGGGCAATAATGCCACCCCCGTGATTCTTTCCATCACAGCATGTACACGATTCCAGAACACCACCACCTCCGGACACTCCCAAATTATATGGAGGAAGGTTCCAACCAGTCCACAACCACGCTTACATAACTCATCCACTGAATAACCCATATGAATCAAGCACAGGCCAGTGACATATATCCGATGTAGGATTTTAAGATGAACGAGTCGGAGACGGGCCAGAATCGCGACCTCCTTAGGCGAGGATAGCGCCGACTACCATTCCTCATCGTCCAACTCTAAACCATCGCTGGTCCAAACCTCCCTGAGTCGCACCAACAGATCCGTTCGATTATTAATCAATTTCTTATATATCAAGGAGATAGTGCTGTCGGGCAAGTAGCCGTCAAGCACCCGATCTTCTAGTGGGGAGGATTCGGGGATGTCAGTACCCTCAGGAAAAACCGAACTCAATGCGTGGGTAATCTGTGCATAACGGAAGAATTCCCTATCACTCAGCTCATACTCTACCTTCAGTGCCTCGAAAGTCTTGATTTTACCTTTGACCCACAGATCACTCACCCTACTAATACCAATCGTATCCCACTTTTCAAATCCTTTCGTCTTCCACAGGCAACCCAGTCTTTCAAACGCGTAAAGCGGAGTCGCACACGGGTGAGTCGATCCCTCCATCCCTTGTCGCATTCGCATCATGCCACACTCGTACCGCTAACTTGGTGGGTGTCAGAAGCAGTACCTGAAATATCCAGATTTCCGTGGGAGCGAGCGGCAATCTTCACTGATGCTAATTTCCGAATTCCCAAACACCCCTGCACCCGGATTGCTCCAAGCCCAGGAATGGAAGGGAAAGGGGAAGTGGATAACAAACAACAAAGAGAGTCTTCCACACTGGTGCCTCGTACTACCTCTGGAAGGAGTGGCTGGGGAACACCTGCAACAGGGAGCAGAATATTACTAACGTTCTAATAAAATCATGGATTACTCACTCACTCAATCTCGACTCTCCTCACTCATACCTAGTTATAGTGTGGAGTTAGCTTCTCTCTTAATGAGTCCCAAAGATGAGGTGAGGGTTGGTACTCTTGTTGCTTGTGTAGAGATGTGGCAAGACGATGAGAAGATTAGAGGTGGTAGACAACAGTATTACCATATGCATATAATAGATACTCTCATTTACTAGACGAATTTCACAATCCAGAAGGAACTCTCAAAGGCTGGTCACAACTGAATGTTCAGAACAGTTCTGGCAACAATCACTGAAGGAACTGCATAGATGACGGGCAAGCACAGGGCAGACGACTGAACCGGCAAGGTTGAAGAAGGAAAGTTCTTACCGAAGTTCTGAGACAATGCGGATGGTACTTGCCCACAGGAACGAAACTCCGACGAGGAATGCTTGACTGACTGAGTCCGCACGGCCAAACACTGGCCGCGTCAAGTCGGGGCACAATACCGGAAAAGCAGGAAATCTCCGGAATGAAGCGAGGAAACGCTTCCAGGGATAGCGGGAACAAGTCTCTGTGAAAGCTGACTGGAAATTTGCGGAAACTATGACAGAACGCAGTGAATTGACAGGAGTCGAACTCAGGGCGTCTAACTGCTGGAAAGGGACAGTTGAAGTGCGCCACATAGAACGTGCGGCGTTAGGAAATGGCCGACTGCAGAAAAAGACTAGAACGCTAACTGCATCGAAATGGCGGCACAGCCGGGGAAGAGCTACTCCTCCGACCAACCCTGATTGTGAGCCAATTTCTGCAAGGAACCCCAAAGCGGGAACAGCCTCCCAACAGGAAATCTTCCCCTAGTTGCCGGGACCGACAGGGGTCTCTTGCTGGGGGTCGGCACAGTCCTGACAGTACCCCCCACCAAAGCCCCCTCCCTGGGTTTTTGGGGGTGAACCTTGTGGAATTCGCTGACCAACCTTGGGGCATGAACGTTGCTGCTGGGCTCCCATGACCTCTCCTCGGGACCATAACCCTTCCAGTCTACGAGGTAAAAGAGTTTCCCTTTCTTGAGTTTGGAGTCTAAAATCCTCTTCACCTCGAATTCCTCTGAACTCTGAATTTGAACTGGAGCTGGGGGCTGGACACGTCTGAAGTTCGGTGGACTTCTTTTAACCAAAGACACGTGAAACGTAGGATGGATCTTCAATGACTTGGGGAGAGCCACTCTCACACTCACCGGGTTTATCATTCGCACCACAGGGTAGGGGCCCACAAATCTAGGTTGGAACTTTCGATTTCCTCTCAACCTCATGTGCCTAGTGGAAATCCACACCTTTTCTCCTGATTTATACACTGGACTCTCTTTTCTCTTCTTGTCTGCCTGAACCTTGTAAGCATCTTTGGCTTTCTGGAGATTGGAAGAGGCTAACTGGTAGGATTTCTCTAGCTCATGTATAACCTCTTCGGCTGCAGGGACCTCCACATCTACCCGACCCACTAGCATGTTGGGATGCCGACCTGAGTTCAGATAAAATGGGGAAAATCCTGTAGACGAATGGACGGCATTGTTGTACGCGAACTCTGCAGTACTCAACAATGAGGGCCATTCCCCCTCCTGATCCATCAAATACAAGCGCAGATACTGTTCCAAATCCTGATTCACTCGCTCCGTCTGTCCATCCGTTTCCGGGTGAAAACTGGTGGACAAACGGGAGTCCACTCCTAGACCCTTGAGGAAAGCCTTCCAAAATCGAGAGACAAACTGTGGGCCTCGATCGGAGATGACCACCTTGGGAACCCCATGTAGTTTCACAATGTGATCCACAAACAGAGTAGCTAACTGAGAGGCTGTGGGGAGGGACCTCAAAGGGACAAAATGGCTCATTTTGGAGAACATATCCACCACCACCCAAATGACGGAACACCCTTGGCTAGATGGCAGGTCTACTATGAAGTCCATGGAGACTGAATGCCACGGAGACGGGGCAATGGGCAACGGCATTAACAGACCCTGCGGGGACTGCCTCATACTTTTACCCTTAACACAGGGCTCACAAGTGGCGATGTACTGTCTCACCTGAGCATCCATGCCGGGCCAACTGAAGGTTCTCTTGATTAATTCCAGAGTCTTCTTCGCTCCTCTATGGCCTGCTAGCAGGTGGTCGTGAAAATGTTGAATGACTTCTCCTTGCAAGGTCTCACTGGGGACAAACATTTTTTCTTGCCAAAAGGGACTTTGGTTTCTCACACTGCGGTCTGGGCCACCTGATTCCCAATCGGAATATTCGGCCTTGGAAAACTCTTTCTTTATTCGGGCCTCCAAATCATCCTCGACAGCTATGGCCACTATCTTCTCCTCCGGAATAATGAATCCTTCCATCTTGGTGTTGATTTCCTCTCCCATACTCAGACGGGACAGAGCATCCGCCTTTCCATTGGAGGAGCCAGGCTTGTACGTGAGGACAAAATCGTAATCTGCAAAGAAGAGCGACCAACGCAACTGCCTGGGGGTGAGCGTGCGCGCTGACTTGAGGAACTGTAGATTCCTATGATCGGTGAAGACCGTGACTACATGCTTCGCTCCCAACAGATAATGCCTCCACACTTTGAATGCTTCTTTGACGGCCAAGAGCTCCTTGTCTGCAATGGAATAGTTTATCTCCGCTGGGGTGAGCTTGCGGGAATGGTACGCCACTGGATGAAGTTGCCCGGT
The DNA here is from genome assembly GCF_964263255.1 of Lissotriton vulgaris. NCBI lineage: Eukaryota > Metazoa > Chordata > Amphibia > Caudata > Salamandridae > Lissotriton > Lissotriton vulgaris. The sequence goes on along the minus strand of NC_141697.1, from coordinate 518,067,772 downwards.
GTTCTTCTGGCGCTGCGACAGAATCCCTCCGATGGCCAAATTGGAGGCGTCGGCCTCAATGAAAAAGGGCTCACTCGAACAGGGGTGTTGCAGGACTGGGGCTGTCACAAATGCCTTTTTTAATTGTTGAAACGCCTCCTCCGATTCTCGTTCCCAGACGAATCGTACATTTTTCTTTAGCAGCCTAGTGATGGGGCTCACCTTCTCGGAGAAGTTCAAGATGAAGCGTCTATAGAAGTTGGCGAAACCCAGGAAACTTTGGATCTCCTTCACTGATCTGGGCGCCGGCCAAGACTTGATCGCTTGCAACTTAGAGTCGTCCATTGCAACTCCTTCCGGAGACAAAACAAAGCCCAAAAACTCCACTCGGGAAGAGTGAAAGACACACTTCTCCAGTTTGACAAATAAATGATTCTCCAGTAGGCGTGTCAAGATGGCTCGCACATGATGAACGTGTTCCTCTAAACTGTTGGAGTAAATAAGGATGTCATCGATGTAGACCACTGCGAACCGGTCCAGACACTCCCGAAGCACATCGTTGACAAAATGCTGGAACGCTGCGGGGGCATTGCAGAGCCCGAAGGGCATTACTTGATATTCATACAAACCAAACCTGGTTCGAAAGGCAGTTTTCCACTCCTCTCCTTCGGCCATGCGCACCAAATGATAGGCCCCCCGTAAATCCAACTTAGTATACACACTGGCATCTTTGACTTGATCCAAGAGTTCGGAAATCAGGGGCAGAGGATAACGGTTCTTCTTGGTGGCCAGGTTCAATGCCCGATAATCAATGCAAGTCCTCAAGGTCCCATCCTTCTTCGGAATGAAGAAGAGGGGCGAAGACACCGGGGACTGAGAGGGGCGGATGAATCCATTGGCTAAATTTTGTTCAATATAGTCCTTCAAATGGAGATTCTCTGGTTCCGACAATGCATAGATTCTACTGCATGGCAAGGACACCCCTGGTTCCAACTCGATTCGACAATCATATTCTCGATGGGGTGGCAACTTCTTAGCCTCCTTCTCATTGAACACCTCTTTCAGATCCTGGTATTCCTCGGGGATCTCTGGGGCCTCCAGAGCACACACCATTTGAACCTGATTGGCCAGGTTTTGGGACAACGTGGAACTTGGTCTCTCCGAAGCCAACTGGAAACAATGCTCAGAGCAAAACTCGGAACTCATCTTCACAGAACGCTGTGACCAATCAATCTGCGGGTTATGCTCGGTGAGCCAGGGTAACCCCAGTATGAGTTGGAACTGGGGGGCATCTATGAGATTAAATCGAATGAAGCTTCGGTGCTCTCCGGGGCCCACCACTGTCATCAACTCAGTATCGTAAGCGATGGGTCCCGACGACAACTGGGTGCCATCAACTGCTCGCACTGGTTCCGGTCTGGTTTTCTTCTCAAACTGTATTCCCCAGGTCTTGGCAAACTGGATGTCGCAGAAGTTCCCGGTAGCCCCCGAATCTATCATCACCGAAACCTCCTCCTTCTGAACTTTTCCAAACTCGATCCTGCACAGTAAATTCAGATGCGGGGCGGCGGATTGCAGGGTGTTGGCTAATTGTTGTGGCTTGGGAGTTGGCTCATCACTCGCTCCCACCAGTGCAACTCCGTCTACTGGTGGAGCCGATCTTTTACCCACGAGCTCGCCTTCGATCTCTTCGGACATTCCTTGACAAAATGGCCCGATTGCCCACAATACATGCATAACCGACCTTGGCGCCTCTTTTCTCGTTCCTCCTGCGTCAGAGGGCCTCGAATGGTTCCCACCTGCATCGGCTCTTCCTGACTTTGGCCTTCTGGGTTTTTTACAACCTCCGATCGAGACCGATCGAATCGTGGCGGGAGAGTACGGATATCCTTTCGTCGTTCACTTCGCCTTTCTGCAAGCCTCTGATCAATCTGTAATACAAGGTCGATGAGCTCGGACACATCGGTGGGTCGTTTGGGAATCTGCGCCAAACCGTCCTTCAGCTCATCCTTGAGGCCTCGGTAGAAAATGGCCGCCCGCTTAGCCGCTGGCCAACTTGTTTCGACAATCAATTTATTAAATTGCGCCAGGTAAGCCACCAAATCCCGATTCCCTTGTTTTAGTTCCAATAGTTCATTGTCGGTGGTCTGTGACACATTTCTTCGATCAAAAATACGCAAAAACTCAGCTTTGAAATCTTCAAATTTGTACAACACTGGATCGTTGCTTGCCACCAAAGGCAAAGACCAAGCGGCGGCATCTCCGCTCAGATAAGACAGGACAAAAGCCACTTTCGACTGATCCTCTTTAAACAGAATGGGCTTACACAAGAAGTGCAAGGAGCACTGGGTCAGAAAAATTTGGGCCTTGTGGGGATCTCCCTGAAATCTCTCAGGCGGGGCCAACGGAATGGTAGGGGACATAGCATGCACCACCTGTGTGGTGAACTCCGTAGCAGAGGATGAGGAGGGAGCGGAACCAAAGGCAGACGATTTTATACCACCGAAGTTGGGGCGCGGGCTCTCTGCAAGTTCATCTAATCTCTGTCTAAAATAACTAGCCTCCTGGTTGGATTTCCTAACTTCCTCCCTCGTCTCACTCAACTGTTTCTGAAGTCCCTCTAACACTGAAGCCAAGGCCTTAACATCCAAACCCTCGGCCATCTCGCTCAGACGGATGATAATTGAGGCACTTCAATCTGTCAGAAGCAGTACCTGAAATATCCAGATTTCCGTGGGAGCGAGCGGCAATCTTCACTGATGCTAATTTCCGAATTCCCAAACACCCCTGCACCCGGATTGCTCCAAGCCCAGGAATGGAAGGGAAAGGGGAAGTGGATAACAAACAACAAAGAGAGTCTTCCACACTGGTGCCTCGTACTACCTCTGGAAGGAGTGGCTGGGGAACACCTGCAACAGGGAGCAGAATATTACTAACGTTCTAATAAAATCATGGATTACTCACTCACTCAATCTCGACTCTCCTCACTCATACCTAGTTATAGTGTGGAGTTAGCTTCTCTCTTAATGAGTCCCAAAGATGAGGTGAGGGTTGGTACTCTTGTTGCTTGTGTAGAGATGTGGCAAGACGATGAGAAGATTAGAGGTGGTAGACAACAGTATTACCATATGCATATAATAGATACTCTCATTTACTAGACGAATTTCACAATCCAGAAGGAACTCTCAAAGGCTGGTCACAACTGAATGTTCAGAACAGTTCTGGCAACAATCACTGAAGGAACTGCATAGATGACGGGCAAGCACAGGGCAGACGACTGAACCGGCAAGGTTGAAGAAGGAAAGTTCTTACCGAAGTTCTGAGACAATGCGGATGGTACTTGCCCACAGGAACGAAACTCCGACGAGGAATGCTTGACTGACTGAGTCCGCACGGCCAAACACTGGCCGCGTCAAGTCGGGGCACAATACCGGAAAAGCAGGAAATCTCCGGAATGAAGCGAGGAAACGCTTCCAGGGATAGCGGGAACAAGTCTCTGTGAAAGCTGACTGGAAATTTGCGGAAACTATGACAGAACGCAGTGAATTGACAGGAGTCGAACTCAGGGCGTCTAACTGCTGGAAAGGGACAGTTGAAGTGCGCCACATAGAACGTGCGGCGTTAGGAAATGGCCGACTGCAGAAAAAGACTAGAACGCTAACTGCATCGAAATGGCGGCACAGCCGGGGAAGAGCTACTCCTCCGACCAACCCTGATTGTGAGCCAATTTCTGCAAGGAACCCCAAAGCGGGAACAGCCTCCCAACAGGAAATCTTCCCCTAGTTGCCGGGACCGACAGGGGTCTCTTGCTGGGGGTCGGCACAGTCCTGACAGTGGGTCCCGAGAGTTCCCTTCCCGCTGCTTTGGCATAAAGGGCCCTGTTATAGTCCCCACCCGGAAACAAGTACTTATCCATCTCAAATGCAGGGTTAGAGGCTGGTCCATACATTCCATGGTTAATCGCTCCCAACTGAGAGGCCCAATAATACCGCCTGATATCCGGAAGTGCTATACCTCCGTCGTACCACCGAAAATACCTCGCCGGAATAGCATCAAACGTATTCTGGAGCGCATATAGAAATCACAGTAAGGACATCATTTTAAAAAGAGCTGCGCGCCCAAGTGGTGAAAGCGGCAGACTGAGCCAGCCCGCAAAGTCCGATTTTAACCTCTGAAGAGGAGGGAGCAGATTACGATCATAACGAGCCACGGGATCTAAAGTTATAAAAATCCCCAAGTACTTAAATCCAGTCTGCGACACCTGGATGGGACATCCGCGCGGTAAAGGGGGGGGTATCACCCGAAATCACATACACACAGGACTTGGACCAATTGATCACAAGGACGGAGTTCCTTCCAAACGAAGTGAGCACATCAAGCAGCACATTCAACGACTTACGAGGGGACGTGAGGTACAACAAAATGTCGTCTGTATAGAGCGATATGCGATCCTCGAATTCCGGGGTCCACTGAATACCCTTCATCGAAGGTTCCCATCGCAGCCAGGCAGCCAGAGGCTCCATGGCGAGGGCGAAAAGAAGTAGGGACATCAGACAGCCCTGCCACATACCCCTCCCAAGAACAAAAGGCTTAGACACTCGACCATTCACTACCACCTGCGGCAATGGCTCCTCATACAAAGGTTTTACCCAGCCAATGAAACCAGGACCGAAACCAAATTTTGCAAGAGTGGTCCAGAGGTACGGCCACTCCACCGTATCAAAGACCATTGTAGCGTCCAAAGAAGCCAAAATGGCCGGCTCACGCAGCGACGCCGCCCTCGCGAGAACACCGTGCAAGCGCCTAAGGTTAAGTGCTGTATTGCGGTGTGGGATGAAACCGGACTGATCCGGGTGAATCAAGTCACTAATTACTTTTATCAAGCGGTCTGCCAGCAACTTAGCGAGAATCTTTGGTTCGGCGTTTAAGAGCGAAATGGGCCTGTAGGACGCACAGCGATCCCGCGGTTCCCCTCCTTATGAAGCACCACGATGGTAGAAAGACGCTGATCACGAGGAAGGGAGCCGATGTCTCGCAACTCTAGAAACATATGACAGAGATACGGCGCCATTTTGTCAGGACGCAACTTGTAGAGTTCTATGGGAAACCATTAGGGCCCATAGCTTTGCCCGAGCGCACAGAGCGAATAGCGAGGGCCACCTCGTCAGCTGAGAATGCAGCGTTCATTTATTTATTTATTTTTAGAGTTTTCTATAGCGCGAACTTGAACCGATTAGGTTATCAGAGCGCTTTACATAGCACCAGTTCCGTTACATGTTATCACAGCAGTTTACATAGAATCAGTTACGTTACACATTTCAGGAACTTGAACCGATTAGGTTATCCAAGCGCTTTACATAGCACCAGTTCCGTTACATGTTATCAAGGCACTTTACATAGAATCAGTTACGTTACACATTTCAAGAACACGTTTCTTTTTGTTCTAATAAGTAGGGTTATCTCTTCACACGGGGGAAGGGATACACCTGGCTATATTCCAACAGTCACACCGGCGACTAGTCGTTACAGCTATAACTCTAAACACACGGGGGAAGGGATACCTGGCTATATTCCAACAGTCACACAGGCGACTAGTCGTTGCAGCTATAGCTCTAAACACAGGGAGGGGATACACATGGATACAATCTAAGAATCACATAGGATATTAGTCATTAGAGTTATCTTCTATCTACACAGGAGGGATATGACTGGAAACACTCTAAGGGTCACATAGGGGTGGTAGAGAATACATAGGTCCACTGCAAATACTAGTGATAAGAGTCAACTACGTACACATAGGAAGGGATATGACTGGTTAAACTCTAGGAGACGCATAGGGGTGGTATATGGTGTAAGGACTTCAGCGAATACCAAAGCTTAGCATTATTGCAATCGGTCAAAGGTCTACTGCATACACCAGTGATTAGAGTCATCTCTACACACATAGTGAGGGGATATGACTGGATAAGCTCCAAGAGTCACATAGGCATGGTATATGGTGCAAGGTCTAAAGCATTAGGTCCCCTTCTGAATCCGACAGGCGAGGCAATGCAATGTCACGTAGAAACAGGTGGGAGTCTTTCTCCGGTCTATCGGAGACTGAAGAATACACATTTCGAAAATGTTCCGCGAAACACTCTACAATCTCAGTCGGGTCAGTCACACACACTCCAAGTTTCTCAATCACAGGAACCACACGACTTGCCCTCTCCTTTTTATCCAGCCAAGCAATCAGTTTTCCTGCCTTATCTCCCACATCATACAGTCTACCCTGTTGCTCTCTACTCTTGACTTTAGCAGCATCCGTCACCAGGGCCCTATAATCCAGTTGTTTGAGGCTGAGGGCATGAAGCTTGTTACGAGTCACACCTAGTTTCAAATCCCTTTCTAGCTCAGTTATTTCAGTCTCTAAACGGACCACCTCCTCATTTTTACTTTTCTTGGCACCAGCGACTAACAATAATGCCTGTCCTCGGATGACCGTCTTAAATGCCTCCCACAGTGACACAGAAGAGGACACTGACCCCTCGTTCTCAGCAAAGTACTGATCCAGGGACTTAATCAACTCAGCACGAGTTTTGGGGTTACAAAGACACCAGGGATTGATCGGGGCAACCCGTCCCTCGACACCCATACCAGTGCCGATCTGGAGCCACAGTGGGGAGTGATCTGATATACCCCGGGCCAGATGCCTAATCTCCCTGACAGAGGAGGCCTGCCCCGCCGGCATCAGAACATAGTCAAGTCTAGAGAGACTGCCGTGGGCCCCAGAGTGGAAGGTGTATTGTAGCTGCCCCAGATGCATCAACCGCCAACAATCTACCAAACCCAATGTCTCCAAAAACCCACTTAACCAAGACTGTGACCTAGTGAGGTCCCTGTGGGGGTAGCGTTCTACACTACCGGAGACAACCGAGTTGAAATCTCCGCCCTTCACCAGGATACCATCCGGAAGCCCCAGTGCCACACGCCCAAGATCAGCAAAAGTCGAGGCCTGTAGACCAGGCGGGACATATACCAAAATCAGCGAGACAGTTCTCGCCTCCCACCTCCCTGTGAAAGCAGCGTAGCGCCCCCTGTCATCAAGGATCATGTTGTCTATTTCCAAGGGGAGAGAGTTCTTGACTAGGATGCCCGCGCCCCTAGAACCAGTAGTGATCCCAGAGTGCACAGCTAGGCGATATCCTCGCCGATTCATGGCGTGACAAGTGTTTCCAATCAAGTGCGTCTCCTGCAACAACACAACATCAGGGGAGAGGCGTCTCAGCAGTTGCAACACTACTCCCCGCTTTATCCTATCCCCCAACCCATTGACATTCCAACACAGTAGTTTCAACCCACTACCCCCCATCCTGGATATGAATGCAGAATCCATCCCATAGCGAACATAGTACCCAGATCCAAGAATAAAACAATACGTTGCCTTGAGAAAAAATGAAACTTACCCAAACGCAAAAATTGTAATTCCTTATTTTGCTCAAGCATGTAAGGAATGGCAATTTTGCGATTCCCTAAATGCTATGTAGGGGTGCCTTGAAAATTGCGATTTTGGCTTAAGGAATCGCAAAATACCACCTACTCCAAGTAGATGGTATTTTGTGATTACCTGTCAAAATGCATTTTTTTTTAAATTTCAAAGTGCCATGTGGCGCACAGACATGCCCTTAGGGCTGTATGTGCACCACATGTACTTACATGCACATTCCAGGGGTGCAACAGGTGTCATTTGGACACCCTGGCACCCTTGGTATTGCGATTCTCAAATTGCGATTTTCTCATAGAACATCGCAATTTGAGAATGTATCCCCATTCATTCCTACAGGCCTCTTGGCCCATAGGAATGAATGGGACACTCATTCCTTAATTGCGATTCGCAATTTGCTAATCGCAATTAAGGAATGTCAGAGAATCACACAAAAAAATGGAATTCATTAGATACATTCCATTTTGCAATTCTCAAATAGCGATTCCTTAAAAATTGCAATTTGAGAATCGCAAAATGGAAATTACCTACATATGCCCCCAAGTTCCTTAATGCTAACCCCTGCAGTATCAATGGAAACAGTAGCAGACTTAAACTTTTACCCAGATGCCAGTCATTCAATATTAATCACAGCAGGCTGGTGTTACTATACTGAACACACAAAAGAGCAGACCAGGTCTGTGGATGGTGTATGGCTATACCAGTAACTGCGACACAGTTGGCTGCCCGTATGGGCCAATGTTGCTGGAAAATGCAATCCAACACATGATGTTGCTGAACACAAAAGCTAGAACAATTCTCATCAGCCCACCTCTATGGTGGAGTATTCGTCATGTGAGAATTGTTGATCATTCCATCCCGCAACTGACCATGTAGTGTCAGTGCGAGAATGGATATCAGATCTAGCCATGATGTTCATCCTAGACTGATGTAATAAATGTGCAGTGCTCAAATTAAAGTGACAATTAAAATCAACTACCTAGATTCTGGGAGACATTGAAGCAGAAATCTGAGTGTCAAGGGTTAAAAACACGCTGAGTAATCAGATTACCCTGTAGTAGGGTAATCTGATTTGGGGGACTACATAAATGATTTGAAACAGTAGAGCATAAGGAACCCTGCAATGAATGCTGGGTGTTCTTCAAAGGAAAGGGCCATGTTTCGGAACCACTACAAAAGGTAAATCAAGACAATGGCTACCTTCGTAAGTTGGTTCTTTAACTAACAGTTTGAATCCTTAGTCAACCATATATTGAATTTAGACTTTGAGAAGAAGTGTTCGATTAAATGTGAGCACAGACAGTCCTCTCACTAAGAATTAGGACTCAGTTAGGTAGTTAAGTTACAAGTTGGGTGAGTTCTAGAATGTCTGAAGGAAGATAGGCATTTCTTGGGAGGGTACTAAATAATGTCAGACCATTTCGGGGGAAATGTGGCAAGCAGTGGATACTGAACCTCCACTGTGGGGATTGAGGCCATTTGTCTCTGATGTTCCCATCATACTAGTTCAAGTTCAAGTTCAAGTTCAAGAATTCATATAGCGCACTACTCACCCAGAGGGTCTCAAGGCGCTTGGGGAGGGGGTTCATAATTTATCGAATAGCCAGGTTTTGAGTTCTTTTCTGAAGGAGATGTGGTTCTGTGTGAGGCGGAGGTGAGTGGGGAGTGAGTTCCAGGTTTTGGCCGCCAAGTAGGAGAAGGATCTACCTCCCATGGTGGATCTTTGGATACGCGGAACTGCGGCGAGGCCTTGATTGGAGGATTTTAGTTGGCGGGTGGGTGTGTAGAAGGATAGTCGAGTGTTGAGGCATTTGGGCCCTAGTTCGTAGAGGGCCTTGTGCGCGTGGGTAAGGAGACGGAATGTTATTCTCTTGTTGACGGGAAGCCAGTGGAGGTCTTTCAGGTGTCTGGTAATGTTATCTTGGCGAGGGATGTCCAAAATGAGTCTCGCCGATGCGTTTTGGATGCGTTGGAGTTTTTTCAGTAATTTGGCTGTGATTCCGGCGTAGAGGGTGTTTCCGTAGTCTAGTCGACTCGTGACCAGTGCGTGGGTGACGGTCTTTCTTGTGTCGGTGGGGATCCAATGGAAGATTTTTTTGAGCATACGAAGTACGTTGAAGCAGGAGGATGAGACGGCGTTGACTTGTCTGTTCATCGAGAGGGAGGAGTCTAGGATGAAGCCTAGGTTACGCGCGTGGTCTGTGGGTATGGGTGCTGAACCCAGATCCGAAGGCCACCATGTGTCGTCCCAGGCAGAGAGGGATGATCCTAGGATGAGCACTTCCGTTTTGTCGGAGTTAAGTTTTAGGCGGCTGTTTTTCATCCATACGGCTACTTCTTTCATGCCTTCGTGAAGGTTGGTTTTGGCGGTGTTGGGGTCTTTGGTGAGGGAAAGGATCAGCTGGGTGTCGTCAGCATAGGAGATGAAGTTAAGGTTGTGTTGACGCGCGATGGAAGTGAGTGGACTCATGTAAACGTTGAAGAGGGTGGGACTGAGTGATGATCCTTGTGGTACACCGCAGATGACTTCAGTGGCCTCTGATTTGAATGGGGGAAGTCGGACTCTCTGAGTTCTCCCGGCAAGGAACGAGATGATCCAGTCCAAGGCTTTTCCTTTTATTCCGATGTTGCTGAGGCATTGTATGAGGGTGCTGTGGCAGACAGTGTCGAAGGCGGCGGAGAGGTCAAGTAGAATGAGGGCCACTGTTTCTCCGTTGTCCAGAAGTGTTCGGATGTCGTCTGTTGCTGCGATGAGGGCGGTTTCGGTGCTGTGTTTGGCTCGAAAGCCGGATTGTGAGGGATCGAGGGAGTTGTTGGATTCGAGGAAGGCGGCGAGTTGGCTATTGACGGCTTTCTCAATGACTTTGGCCGGGAATGGGAGGAGGGATATGGGGCGGTAGTTTTTAAGTTCAGAGGGGTCTGCTGTGGGCTTCTTCAGGAGGGCGCTGACTTCGGCATGTTTCCAGCTTTCTGGGAAGGTAGCAGAGTTGAAGGAGCAGTTGATGACATCACGCAGATGGGGTGCGATGGTGGAGTCTGCTTTGTTGAAGATGTGGTGAGGACATGGGTCGGTTGGCTAGCCAGAGTGGATGGAATTCATTAGGCGGATGGTGTCTTCAGTGGTGATTGGGTTCCAGGTGCTGAGGTTGTTAGAGGGCGGTTTGGGTTCTGAGGGGGGTGGGGAGGATTGTTCGTCGTAGCTGTTTTCAAAGCTGTTATGTATGTCGGCAATTTTGTTGTAGAAGAAGGAGGATAACGAATCGCAGAGGTCTTGGGAGGGAGTGATGTCGTTTGAGGCTGCGGTGGGGTTGGTGAATTCTTTGACGATGTTGAATAGTTCCTTGCTGTTGTGGGCGTTGTTGTCGAGTCGGTTCTTGAATGCTGATTTCTTGGTGGATCGAATCAGCTGGTGGTGTTTGCAGGTGGCTGCCTTGAAGGGTGTCATGTTGTCGGTGGTTGGGTTTTTCTCCATGTTTTCTCGAGGGTACGACATAACTTCTTGGATTTCTTAAGGTCATCGTTGAACCAGGGGGCCTTTTTGCTGTGTTGTGTGGTGTGATGGTTTTTCAAGGGTGCTAATTCGTCAGCGCTGTGAGTGATCCAATGTTTGAATTTGATGGCAGCTTGGTTTTGGTCCGATGAGAGGGTGGGTGGGTTTTGGTTGAGCGATGAGAGGAGTTGGTCGGTGGTGATTTTGCTCCATTTTCTTCGGGGAATAGGTTGTGGGGGTTGTGGGTTGAGGTGGTTTTGTAGCTGAAGTGAACACAACTGTGTTCCGTCCAATGGAGAGCTGTGGTGCGATCGAAGGAGATGAGTTTGCTGGAGGTGAAGATTGGGTCGAGCGTGTCTCTGGCTACATGGGTGGGGGTGTCAACAAGTTGTTTGAGGCCGAGATTGGCCAGGTTGTCAAGGAGGGTGGTGGTGTTGCTGTCGTTTTTCTTTTCCAGGTGGAAGTTGATGTCTCCTAGTAGAATGTAGTTCTCGGTGGCGAGGGCATGTGGACTGATGAAGTCAGTGATGTCTTCGCTGAATTGTTTACGGGTTCCTGGAGGCCTGTAGAAGAGGGTGCCTCTGAGTGTGGTCCTGGGGTCGGTGTGGATCTGGAAATGGAGGTGTTCGGCGGTTGTGAGGTTATCGTCGGAGCTGGTCGTGATTTTGATGGTGTTCTTATGGACGATGGCGATGCCTCCTCCTGTTTGGTTGGTGCGGTCTTTTCGGATGATCTTGTAATTGTCCGGGATGGCTAATGGTTCTGCAGACTGGGATAAGAAAAACCTCAACAGCACTTGAATCCTGATATTAGCAATGGGGAGGTAGTGTGGGGGTTCGACTCCATAGAGATTGAGGCAACCAGGACCGCACTTATCCAACTGTGGGGAAAATCTAAAACTAATTTTGGTCCACAGAACACCGGAAGTTCACCTTCCCAAAACTTCCCAAGATTAAACAACCCTTGACTCATCAATCAACACATATTGGTTCAGTACCCAACATTATATCAATCAAATAGTTTTCTATCAAACCGAGTCCAGCAAAAACACTTTGGAAAGTGTGACACAAATTACAAGTTTTCCTTCTTCAAAACACCAATCTGACATGTTTAGTTTATGATCCTTTATTCTTATATCTTCAGCTTCATAGTCAGTTAAAACCCGTAGCCAAAGCGTTTTGTCTTCTCTGACTTCTTCAGGGCTACAACCATACAACCTGTTCAATTCAGACATGACATGATCCCTATACAACATGTATTCCTGTGAATAATAAATCCTCATTATACCCCATATGTGAAAAAAATATAAAAACTTTTTTTAAACCAAAGCGCCTTATATTGAACTGGCTGAACTCATTCCACAGTAACATCGTAACCAATGTATTACAAATTCAGTGCATTCTTTTTTCTTTGGTATCTAAATTTCTTAGCCCTCACTACGCACTCCGACCAAACTATTTTATATGTTTTTTTAAATTTTACTAATATATGGGGGATGGAGGTGAATGTACTTAATGTTATATGTAAAAGATCCTTACCTTTCAATAAGATTTTTCTCAATTTGACTACACGGTATATGCTGTGGATTCTTCTTTTTATGGTCATATGGTTTTATCCTACAAAAGAAAGTTTTATTGAAAAGAAATATAAATGATGGAACTAGGGGGTTTCTAATAAATAATTTAATTACAGTATATCCTTTTGATCTTAAGCTCTTTAGAATGCGAGATTACTCATAGTTCCTACCTCTCAGATTGAGGTGCATCCATATAGTAGTTAGTCAGGAAATAATATTTTTAAAAGATGTAAAGATGTCATCACCCTGGGAAGATGGGCAAAGCAGACAGTAAACAAACTAAATTGCCCTTTGAACCTCGCAAGTCGGTGAGAGAGCAGGAGTGAGATCCAGCGACCACCGAAGAAGCCGGAACTAACCAGCAACCGGAGAAAGACATGTAATCATTGTTAAAGATGATGAAATGCAGCCTCAACTCAATTGAATCAAAAATTGACAACATGTGCACACGCATGGATTTTATCACCCAAAAGCTTGAAAAACAGGACAGGAGAATGGGGAAGCAGAAGATAGAATCTCTGAGCTGGAGGACGACGCATCCCAAAGAAGCCCGCACATGAAAGTGATGGACAGCCTTCTGAAAGTAATTGCAGCGAAGAACGAGGATTTGGAGGCTAGGTCTAGAAGGAACAACATTTGTATCCTAGGTGTGCCTAAATCTGCCAATGTAGGGAAAATGGAGGAATATGTGGAACGGATGCTGATAAAGTGCTTTGGAGCTGAAGCCTTTTCCCCGCTATTGGTAGTGTAAAGGGCACACAGAACACTTGCAGCGAGCCCCACCACTCCCCCTCCCCCAGGAGCACCTTTAAGACCCATTGTGGCAAAACTCCTCAACTATCGAGATCGGGACACAGCCTTGCATAAGGCCTGGGAGGAACAATTTTTGTGTGCAACACCATTGCCCTGTTCCCCGATTTCACCATGGCAGTTCCAAGAGGCCAGGAAAAAGTTCCTACCAGCAAATGAAAACTTACAGCAGGCTAATATCACATATCACATATGCTATGCAATAGACTGCCCGACTACAGATTACACACCAAGGCAATCAACATTTCTGTACAACCCCACAGCAGGTCATGGAGTTCATCAAAAAGCTGCCTAGAAGCCCGCTCAGGAGCGAAAACTCATCATCTGAAAGCAGAAACAGCCTGCTGAGCTCAGGGGAGGAATAATATTGGCATGGGAACAGTGGACCTGTGTTAAAGCAGTTTTTATTAGAAACAACACAGCAGCAGTAATGACATTACATGGGCATCTCAGCTGGCGGTACATGCATTTGAGTATTACAAAATAGCATACAGTCCATCGGGGGCACCAAAATTAACACAGATCGAAAGGCTGGTCAGTATAAAGAGGGTTACTATTTCGTCTCCGGATTTGGGAACACCACTCGTATTTACTATTATTGTTGGCCCGGCGGTTTATGTCAACCTGTCTACACCTGCCACCTCCAATAGTGCATGTCTCTCCCGTCTAAGTTCCACCGTGGGAGAAATACAGATGTCCCTCCTGTATTTATTCCAGCTTCCCCACTTTTTATCCCATTTTCGTGGGCAGCCTCTACCTTTATACACCGTTTTCTCCACTACCATAGTGTGGTCCATATCCTTAGCCCAATCTCGCAAATGAGGTGTAGTATCCACAACAACTTCTGGGCAATGTTTCTTTTTGCTATACTCCACCCCATGGTGGCCCACGATTGCTCAGCTTGGGTGAGGTCTTTTGCCTCCCAGATATTAAGTAGGCATAGTCGGGGAGATGGATGTATGGGTTTATCAATAGGCCTTGCCATTTGTCGGGTGACGTCTATCCAGTAATGTTGAATGTGGGGGCATTCCCATAGGATGTGTATAAATGTACCTATTTGGTTGCAGTGTTGAAGACAGAGAGTGTCTGGTCTCCTTCCTAATTTAAATAATAGTTTAGCCTGAAAGTATACACAGTGTAGAATCTTAAGCTGGACGAGCCGGAGTCTCATCGGGATTGCTATGTCTCGGAGGGGAAGTCAGCGCCTCAATCCAGTCCTTGTCGGTCATTGCCCCCAGATCCACCTCCCAGCTAGCTCGCAGTTTCTGCATTGGATCGGCCCGGTTATTGATTAATTTCTTGTATGTTAGGGAGACGGCTTTGCAGTCCATTGGGTCCAGCAACAACCTGTCCTCCAGAGGTGAAGAGTCCGGGAGGTGGTGTCTGTAGGGAGGGCACAGTCTATGGCATAACTAATTTGAAGATACCGGAAGTGCTCTGATGGTGCTAGCTGATATTTGAGTTGGAGAGCTGCAAATGATGCCTTCTTGCCTTAATCCACACATCCCCCACCATAGAAATACCGATCATGTCCCACTTGTCGAACCCTGCACAGGCATTCAGTCGTACCAAGATGTCGGGTTACCACAGGGGGGTAGCTTTCGTCAATCGCCCACGCCATCCCATCTGCCGTTGGACCCCGTGCCACAATTCTACTGTACAGGCCGTGGGGCCAGTCAAACCTAGTTTCTTGGGGTTCGAGTACAGCGCTCTGTTGTAGCCTTCCTTCCCCATTAACTACAGATCAGTGCGGAAGTTGGGGTCAGCATTGGACCCAAACACCCATCTGTTGATGGCAATTAATTGAGACGCCTGGTAGTAAAGGCGTATGTCTGGCAACCCGATTCCACCATCGTACCATCCCATAGTGAGCTTATTTATGGCTATGCGAGGTGGTCTATTATCCCATAGTAAATCTCTTATAGCTGCCTCAATCTGCAAAAAGTAGGATGGGAGTGTTCTGCAGGGCGTAAAGAAAGCGTGGCAGGGCAAGCATTTTGAATAACGACGCCCGACCCAAAAGAGTAAGGGGTAATGTCTTCCAGTGGACGACATCAGATTTAAACCACTTCAACAGGCCCATCAGAATTCGTTCATAGAACACTGCTGTGTCGGTTGTTATGAAGATGCTTAGGTATTGGAATGGTGTAACCCCGGGGACTTTGCGGCGGATCACCCCAGATGGAGTACATCTGGGATTTCGACCAGTTTATCTGGTAACCAGAGTGGGCCCTAAATATGTGGAAAATGTGGAGAACGCGGCGGCGTGAGCGCGCTGGTGAGGTGAGATAAAGTAAAATGTCGTTTGCATATAGCGATATGCAGTCTTCATGTTCGGCCGTCCATTTAAAGCCCCTGATGCCAGGGTCTCCCCTGATCCAGACCGCTAATGGCTCGAGGGCCAGGGCAAAGAGAAGTGGTGATAATGGACAGCCTTGCCTCATACCACGACAAAGGGGGAAAGAGCCCGAACGATGGTTGTTTATGGAGACTTGGGCAATGGGAAGGTTATATAAAAGTCTGATCCACCCAATCAACTTGGGCCCGAGCCCAATGCAAGCCTAAACCGCAAACAGATAATCCCAAGCCACGGTGTTGAATGCCATTTTTGCATCGAGCGCAAGCAAAATGGCTTCTTCCTCTATCGTTGCCACACGGCCCAGCGCCCAATGGACGCGACATAGGTTACGCGCTGTATTGAGACCCAGCATAAATCCCGACTGATCCGGGTGGATCAAGTCTGTGAGATATGGAAGTAGACTGTTGGCCAACAGTTTTGTTGTAATTTGGCAGCGAACTGGGTTAGCATCAAGCTGAAGCCATCTTGGTTTTGACAGCCATTTTGTATGCCATGTGCTACCAAGTGTTCACCATGTGCTCTGTCCTATCTTTCTGTCGTCTGCCCTCGTATTCTGTCTAGTGACAAGGTATATTTAACCTCTTCTGCTTTGCACATGCTCAGTTGAGCATGCAGCTGTCTTTGCAGCTGCTACTAGTCTGTAACTGTCAGGATGTGTTTACTAGAATTAATTAGCCACTGTTAGCTCCTCCCACTTGTTGATTGTACGTTTGCTGTATTACCTTATATGTACCTAAAACCTTCTTCTTGTACCGCCTTCTTTTGAGCCCCTGTGTGGGTATAAAAGGACCATGCTCCTTCAGTCCAGTGTGCTACGTCATACACTACCAAAGGGTGTTGTGTGAATGTGGTTCCACCTCATGAGGTTAATAAAGTACTCTGTTTTATATTCCAGTTTCCGTGCCAACTTCTTTCCTATTGGTCTGAGGACTGTGCAGAGAAGGGCAAACCCATAGCACTCGTGGGCCTTGCTGAGACCCACCACGACAAATAGGCGCCCAACCAGTGGGGCTAATTGGCGACTCGGTTACCCGAAGGAGTGATCGAAACGAAGGATTGGAATCTCGCTACGGACGATCATTGCCCGAGGCGTTTTTCCTCTCTTTCTGATCTGACCATCCAGGTGGTGCCGGTCCTCGAGTGAGATCGCTTCTTTTGGTTTATTTAAGAACTTGGCAGTTGGAATTTGAACATCAAGTGATGGGTAAGCGCTGTTTTGATGCAACACTTGCTGTTGGTTTGACGCCTGGGATTGGTAAGGTCGTTTTTGCAACGCTTGCTGTGGCTTTTGGAATTTGTATTGGCCAATTTGGATTTGTATGTGATTGATATATGAATTGCAATTTATATAGGCAGGTAATGAGGAGAATTTTCTCTGTTTTGAATTGATTTGAACTGCACGTCGTACAAAAGTACCTTAAGTGCTGCTTTGGATATAATACTGCATATTCTGCACTATTTTTGGCATGCCTGTTTCTAGCACACGGTTTATCAAAAAGGAAACAGACACTTGTAACACTAAGCCATTGGTTATGTAAATTTAGGGTAACCTCAAAAACCCTATGCACATGTGGATATTGCGGTATATATGGTTCATCCGCCCCGCATATGGGTTGTTGGCAGTTATCATTGGTTACCCTAAGTTAGTGGTGTTGCCAGCCTCAACCTGAGGCACCTCTGACATATAGTGCAGTGTCCAGAGAAGCAGGAAAAAAGGGTGTGTCAAAGAAAGTTAAACCAAGGAAAAAAGGGATTTAAAAAAACTGAAAAATCACCCTAAGTGATTTTATTATATGGTGTGATTTTCAGGTTGTTAAAAAAGATCTATTACTACTAGATAGATCGAGTAACTAGATCATAGTAGTTGAAAAAACATTTATCACACAAACGTCGACATGTTTCTGCTCTGTCGGCCCACAGGGGTCTATAGAGCATTCGTCAGGACTAACAGTAAAAATAGACATACATTTTTCGAATTACTCACACCTTTTGTGTAGTATTGCGTTTATGACCTGTATACTTTGCAGGGTTATGACTCCTCCGTTTTCTTGTAAACAGAGAGTACTTGCTTGCGTCGGGGGGCCCTCAGGACTCAGAGCCGCGTGTGCTAGTGTTCACGTCTTGTGCTGGCTCTGCCCCCGGAAGTTCCGGGGGCAGAGCCATAGCAAACCCGAAAAATGTATGTCTATTTTTACTGTTAGTCCTGACGAATGCTCTATAGACCCCTGTGGGCCGACAGAGCAGAAACATGTCGACGTTTGTGTGATAAATGTTTTTTCAACTACTATGATCTAGTTACTCGATCTATCTAGTAGTAATAGATCTTTTTTAACAACCTGAAAATCACACCATATAATAAAATCACTTAGGGTGATTTTTCAGTTTTTTTAAATCCCTTTTTTCCTTGGTTTAACTTTCTTTGACACACCCTTTTTTCCTGCTTCTCTGGACACTGCACTATATGCCAGAGGTGCCTCAGGTTGAGGCTGGCAACACCACTAACTTAGGGTAACCAATGATAACTGCCAACAACCCATATGCGGGGCGGATGAACCATATATACCGCAATATCCACATGTGCATAGGGTTTTTGAGGTTACCCTAAATTTACATAACCAATGGCTTAGTGTTACAAGTGTCTGTTTCCTTTTTGATAAACCTTGTACTTTCCCTGGGGAATGAAACAGACCTTCTAAATCCCTAGTCCCTCCTCATTGATTGATTGTTTCTAGCACACTTCATAGGATGTGTTGCTTTTGTAGTGGTACTAATTTGAGACTCGATGAAGCACAACCGGTGTAGGAGAGTAGGGTCTGCTATCCTATGGTCACCCCAATTTTTGCTTTTTGCTTCACTGGTTTTCGACTTACTGAGGCTGTGGGACTGCTAATCAGACCCCCAGCCTGCTGTTCTCTCTCTAAATTCATAATACATGTGCTATAGGTACATACCACAATTGGAAATGGACTCCTTGTCAGCCCCTGTACCATGCCCTATAGGTGCTCAGGGCATAGGTGCCACCAAGGCCTACCAGGGGCTGCAGCATATCTTTTGCCCCCCCTGGCTGGTTCTTAAATTGGCACAACTGGCTGACTCGTCAGCTGAGGCAAGTTGGTGTAATCACCCCTTGCTTAGATATAGTATACCTGTATCTAAACCTATATCTGGACACATATAAACCTGTGAGTCACTCCTATGGAAGGCCTTATCAATCCTGGAGGCAGAGTGCGTGGTTTAATGTGAGAAGGAGCTCTGGCATGAGCTGAGCCTGTCTGCAGCCGTCGGGAACAACTCCCTAAGCTGTTCCGGGATAATGGCAAACCATATACTATTAAGTGCCTTATAATCCTCGCAGTTATATAGCAACTTTGGTTTGGCTTTATCAAAACATGTCCTGTAAGGTGTCATACGATTTGGAATACTATCCCCTCGACAGTTCTGTCGACGGGGATAGCACTCCACCCCTCTAGAGGGAGAAGACATGTTACTTTACTGAAACGCGGTTGATTTTTAAAAGAGCCTCAGATCCACAAAATGGATGCTTCTGCCACAGACACATGTCTGACCTCCTGCTGCTGACCGAAACTCAGCAGAGGAGGCCTGGAAAAAGGCTTTCCTGTCGCAGGGAGGTATCACACCACCCCAGACAGGAGATAGTGGATTGTAGCAAGGAGGTTTGAAAGAAACCAGACACTGCCTGGGGAGCACAAGGCTGCCCCCTGCATAATCCGGCCAAAGTGGTTCTGGGGCACACCAGCCCCAGTCCCAGCGCGGCCTGGATCAAAGGAAAGGGGTGTATCCACCCCCTTCCTGGGTCCCACCCATAGGAGGGGACCTAGCAGGTAATCTAGTCCACCACATTCGAATAAGAGTGGGAGCAGTGCCAATGCAACTCAGATTATCCTGATGAAACATTTGAAACGAAACTCTGGACCCTTCGACATCCTACTCAACGTAGAAGACTGAAGAATCTCCCTTGTGGTCAAGGAGTGACCACCCTGTGCAAACAGGCAACATTCAGCACCTCGACGTCTGCTTTGTTGCAGTTCCCGCCGGAACTCGAGCGACAGAGATCGACGAGATCAAGCTTGCCTGCCTTGTTATAGCCCGATCCGCAGTCCCTGCAGAGCTGAGACCCGTGGAGGCGACAGGAAGCGTGGGGCACGCCATCTTGAAAAGACCACGAGACGCTGACCGTGCAGCCCACGAGTGACCCTCGAAGCTGTACACCGGGGTTTGAGAAGCCCCAACCCTGAGCTACTCTTGCACGGAAGCTCACCCCTCTGCACTTGACGAGTGCTGCGTGGGGCCCTTCTGCTTGTCTTGGCTCGACGCGTAGGCCCGGTCACTTGCCAGCTGGCTTGTGGCCCCTGTGCCGACGAAAACCTAAAACCGACTTGTGATTCTGGTTGCTCCAGACTTACACCAGCTCCTCTGAAAAGGAGCCCCCACTCTGACCCTCCTGGTCCGAGTGAGAAGCAATCTCCCAGTCCTGCGTCGATTGCTTTTGCCAAGTGTTGTTTGCTCTCAATCTTGAAGCCGACTGCGCCGACGGCGAGAGCCTGCGTGGGACAGATCGTGACCTGCTCCTGGACATCGCAGATGCCCCAGAGCCCACGTGACAACGGAGAGAAGCTCCTCGACGACCACCTGATTGCGCCTGACATTGCCTGGTTCCGTCCTGGTCACTGCTGGGTGACCCAGACTCTGTCCCCCCTGCTTTCAGGTACTTTACGACTCTGATCCACCCTTGGATCACACCGGACACTTCTCCTTCACATCGCCTGCAGCATCTTCAGCTCCAAGCACCCCGAACCTGCGTGACGAAACCCAACGCCACTTCGACCCTATGCACCCGCTTCCTGTGGGTGAGGTAACATTGCAACGCCGGTGTTCCCACACTGGTACACACCTCTAGGGTCTGTGTCTAAAGTTTTGTCCTTGTAGGTTCAGCGGAAGTATCCTTAAACTATCTTTGTGTAACTTTTACGCACCATTGACATTGCATTGGTGCAAGCCGCACTTTCAGTGCTGCACCCGAATCCCGCGGGCTTTTCCCGACTTCAGCATTGCTAGTCCCGACTACTCCCAGCGATTCCCTAGGCCCTAGGCCTAACCACTGTTCGATTGGTATCTCTTATACCACTTTCTTAATATATGGTTTGAGTGGCCACCTGCCCTCATCCATAATTGTGCAACTTTGTATGTTATACTGTGCTTTTGATTTAACGCTTGTGCCCCTTTGCTCATAAAGAGTACTGGGGATTATTTTAGAAATAAACACATATATTTTTATAATATATACTTGTGTGGTGTCCTTTCATTTGGTATTACAGGATTGTATTTGGTAAAACAGCTCGCTTAACACGACCTCTTGAGTTTAGCCTTTAAGGCTGCTTAGTCTATGCTACCATTAAGATAGCTTGTCTATAAGGTTGACTTACAACCAGACACCATAAGGGATTGTATGGACTGATACAAGGTGGTTCCAGAATTGGAAACATCATATATCAGGCAAACTTCTCACATTGGTGCGCAGCGCTGAGGATTTGAGCTTGCTGTTGTTTTACCATTGCAATCTTTTTATCAAATTGAAAGATCACATCAAGTACCTTAGGTACATATAAATCAAAAGTTTAGCATATTAAGTTCTACTGAACTTAGTAGTTGTAGATAAAAGGGATTAGCACACCCTGACTACAACTCACTAGCAAGGTACAGTAGGAAAACACTTAGTGTAGGTAAGTGCACCACTTGCACCTCACTAGCAGTCATGTCTGACGCAGGTGGAGCTTCAGGCTCTGTCCCTGTGACAGTTGACCTTACCAAGGCAACTTCCAGCTATGACAAACTTAGCCACAAAGACTTGAGTGCCTTGTGCATTGTAAGAGGGCTAAAAAGGGGCAGAAACCCCAGCATCCCTTCTCTGATAGCCATCCCGGAAAAGGATGACTTAGATAAGGCGAGTGCAGCTCCCTTAGATTCAGGAGATGGAGTGAACACCCCTGAGAATGAGAACACTCCAGAAGAGGAAGAAGAAGAGGAGGAAGAGGGCTCAGAAGTAGAGGAGCCTGAGAATCAGGATCAGAGGGTGAACCAGGTTGTAGTTGCCAGGCTTAACCAGGCAAACTTAGACCTACATGGGAGTGGAGAGGGCCAGCACCTCCCCAGATCCCATAACCTAATTCTCCCAGGCAACAGAAGGGTGAGATCTCCATCAGGGGACTCTCACATTTCTAGTGTCTCAAGAGAATCTCAAAGGGGAATGACTTCCCCCCCCTGAGGAAAGAGCATAGGGCCAGGATGAGGGCTGTCCAACTCCAGATAGAGAGGGAAGAGATAGCCTTGGCTCAAGCTAAACTTGCTTTAGCAAGAGAACAGAAGTTGTGTGGCTTAGATGCCACTGGTGGCAGCAAAATTCCTAAAGAGAAAGACGGGAGCTATGACAATAGAAACCTGACAAAAATTGTGCCCCCCTACAAGGAAGGGGTTGACATCCACAAATGGATGACTGTTCTTGAGAGAGCCTGCATGGTACAGCAGGTTCCTCAGGATCAGTGGGCTGCAATTATATGGTACCCCTTTTCAGAGAAAGGGAGGGATAGGCTCCTCACAGTTAGACCTGAGGATGCCAAAAACTACTCTGTCCTGAAGAGTGCTCTTATTGAAGGGTTTGGCCTAACCACTGAGCAATACAGGTTGTTGTTCAGAGACACCCAAAAAGCACAGACTCAGGACTGGACTGATTTTGTTGATTGTGCCACTAAGGCTCTGGAGGGTTGGCTGCAGGGAAGTAAAGTCTCAGACTATACAGGATTGTACAATCTTATAATGAGAGAGCAGATCCTTAATAACTGTCAGAACCAGCTGTTGCATCAATACCTTATTGACTCTGACCTGACCTCTCCCCAAGAATTGGGAAAGAAGGCAGACAAATGGGTCAGAACAAGGATTAAGCAGAAACCCCAAAACCATGGTGACCAGAAGAAAACAGACCAGAAGGGTGGGAATCAGAAAGAAAGAAAAAGACCAGAAGTCTTCAGGCCCCCAAACTAGTAATAAGGAGGGTGGTTCCCAAAATGACAAAAAGAAAAAGAAGAATGATGGCCCAAAGAAACCTTGGTGTGATACCTGCAAATCAGTTTCACACTGGGGCAGTGAATGCACCAAGAAAAATCCAGTTCCTACCACTGCAGCTCCTAAAGAAGCTGCACCCCCTAGTTCAGTCAGCAGTGGTAGTGCACAACCTAAGGGGATAGTAGGGTTAACCTTGGGTACTGAGGTGGAATCTGGCCTAGTCAGAGTCCCCACTCAGGCAGTTCTCCTATATGATGTGGACTTATCTTTGACCACTGCAGTGAGTCCCAGTAACCTAGGCAAATATAGGCAGACACCTTTAATCAATGAGAAACTGGCTCAGGCCTACAGGGACACTTGTGCCAGTGTCACTATGGTGACACCTGACTTTGTGGACCCTGGTCTGATTGTACTAGATGAGAGTTACCTAGTGACCAATGCAAGCAACTCCACTACTTCACATAGTGTGGCTGTTGTGGACTTCTCCTGGGGAGGGGTAAATGGCCTAAAGAAAGTTGTGGTAATTGCAGACCTCCCAGTAGACTGTCTGTTAGGCAATGATCTTGAAAGCTCAGTTTGGCCAGAAGTGGAGTACAGGACTCATGCAGAAATGCTAGGGATTTCAGTTCATGTCCTTGCAGTGGCAAGGTCTCAGGCTAAGAAGTGCCTTCCTGAACCAGTGGTGGATCTTGAAACATTAGACCAACCACAACCCAAGAGAAGGAGCAAGAGGGTTAAGGCTGTGCCTTCCCACTTGCCCCAGGTTGAGGATCAGCCTTCACAGGAAGCTGATTCTGCAGTCCAAGAGGAGACTGTCTCAGAGGAACTGGAGCCTGATCAGGTTGAGTTTCTGGGGACAGGGGGACCCTCAAGGGCAGACCTGGGGCAGGCCCAATTAGATTGCCCTTCACTTGAACCCCTCAGACAGCAAGCTGCTGCTGAGGCTGCAGGGAATGCTCAAGGTGCCCATAAAGTTTATTGGGATGATGGACTCCTTTACTCAGAGGCTAGAGGCCCCAAGCCTGGTGCCACCAGGAGGTTGGTACCTTTGAAGTTTAGGGGTTTCCTTCTCACCTTGGCCCATGATATTCCTCTTGCAGGACACCGAGCCAGAACAAGACTTGGGACAGGCTTGTCCCTCACTTTCACTGGCCTCACATGTCAGAAAATGTCAAGGAGTTTTGTCGCTCCTGTGTCACTTGCCAAGCCAATGGTAAGTCAGGTGGCACAACAAAGGCCCCCCTGATACCACTACCTGTGTGGGGGTACCCTTTGAAAGAGTTGGAATAGACATTGTGGGTCCCATGGATCCTCAAACAGCATCTGGGCACAGATTTATACTGGTGGTAGTGGATCATGCCACCAGGTACCCAGAGGCAATTCCCCTGAGGACCACAACAGCACCTGTTGTGGCAAAAGCCCTCATTGCAGTTTTCTCAAGAGTGGGCTTTCCAAAGGAGGTTCTTTCAGACAGAAGTACCAACTTTATGTCTGGATACTTAAAATCAATGTGGAAGGAGTGTGGAGTAAACTACAAGTTTACCACACCCTATCACCCACAGTGCAATGGGCTTGTGGAGAGATTCCACAAGACCCTCAAGGGAATGATAAAAGGATTACCAGAGAAGCTTAGGCGGAAATGGGACACCCTTTTACCCTGCTTGCTCTTTGCTTACAGAGAGGTCCCACAGAAGGGGGTTGGCTACAGCCCTTTTGAACTTTTGTTTGGCCACCCTGTGAGGGGTCCACTATGTTTGGTGAAGGAAGGATGGGAGTTACCTCTCAAAAAGCCTAAGCTAGATGTTGTGGACTATGTACTTGGTCTCCGCTCCAGGATGGCTGAGTATATGGAGAGAGCATCCAAAATCCTGGAGGCCAGCCAAGAATTACAGAAAGCTTGGCATGACCAAAAGGCTGTTCTGGTTGAGTTCCAGCCAGGGCAGAAGGTGTGGGTGTTGGACCCAGTGGGCCCAGCAGCACTCCAGGACAAATGGACTGGACCCTACCCTATCATTGAGAAAAAGGGAGAAGTCACCTATGTGGTTAACTTTGGAACCCCTAGGAGCCCCCATAGGGTGCTCCATGTAAATCGTTTGAAAGCATTTGTTGACAGGGAGGACATGAGTCGTCTCCTGGCCACAGATGGGGATCAGGAGGAAGAGAGTGACCCTCTCCCAGACCTGCTTTCCCAGAACCCTGATGATGGTTCAGTTGATGGAGTAGCCTTGGCAGGCAGCCTCTCTGAGCAGCAACAGGTGGACTGCAGACAGGTGTTGCAGGCCCACAGACATATGTTTTCACTCACACCCAGCCAGACTAATTGGTGCACCCATGAGGTGGACACTGGATACAGTCTGCCTGTGAAGAATAAGATCTACAGGCAACCAGACCATGTCAGGGATCGTATAAAGGCTGAGGTGCAAAAGATGTTAGAGCTTCGAGTGATTGAGCCATCAGAGAGCCCGTGGGCTAGCCCAGTGGTCCTTGTGCAAAAACCTCATACCCAGGATGGTAAGAGAGAAATGAGGTTTTGTGTGGACTACAGAGGTCTCAATGCTGTCACTAGGACAGATGCTCATCCCATTCCAAGAGCAGATGAGCTCATTGATAAATTGGCTTCTGCCAAGTTTCTGAGCACATTTGATTTGACAGCTGGCTACTGGCAGATCAGGTTAGCTGAAGAGCGAAAACAGCATTCTCTACCCCTAGTGGACATTATCAGTTTGTGGTAATGCCCTTTGGTTTGAAGAATGCACCTGCCACCTTCTAAAGGTTGGTGAATCAAGTCCTTGCTGGGTTGGATGACTTTTGCGCAGCATATCTAGATGATATTGCTGTCTTTAGCTCCACCTGGGAGGATCGCCTGATCCACCTGAAGAAGGTTCTGGAGGCCCTGCAAAAGGCAGGCCTGAGTATCAAGGCTACCAAGTGCCAGATAGGGCAGAGCAAGTTTGTGTACCTGGGCCACCTAGTAGGTGGGGGTCAGGTTCAACCATTGGAGAGCAAGATCCAGACCATACAGGACTGGGCTCCTCCAACTACCCAGACACAAGTCAGAGCCTTCTTGGGCCTGACTGGGTATTACAGAAAGTTTGTGAAAAACTATGGGTCCATTGTGACACCCTTAAATGACTTGACATCCAAGAAGATGCCCAAAAAGGTTCAGTGGACAGTTAGCTGTCAAAAGGCATTTGATGACCTGAAGAAGGCCAGGTGCTCTGCACCTATCCTGAAGAGGCCTGACTACTCCAAACAGTTCATTGTACAGACAGATGCTTCTGAGTTGGGGGTGGGAGCTGTGCTTTCACAACTTAATCAAGATGGTCAAGACCAGCCCATTGCTTTTATTAGCAGAAGGCTGACCCCCAGGGAGAAACGTTGGTCAGCTATTGAGAGGGAGGCCTTTGCTGTGGTTTGGGCCCTGAAGAAGTTGAGGCCATACTTTTTTGGTACTCACTTCCTAATTCAGACAGACCATAAGCCCCTCTTGTGGCTAAATCAGATGAAGGGTGAAAATCCCAAACTGCTCAGGTGGTCCGTTTCTCTACAGGGGATGGACTTTACAGTGGAGCACCGCCCAGGGAATGACCATGGTAATGCAGATGGTCTCTCCAGGTACTTCCACTTAGAACATGAAGACTTATCTGGTCAAGGTTAAGTTTAATGTCCCTGCGTTTGGGGGGGGAGGGGGGGTTGTTTAGGAGAGTAGGGTCTGCTATCCTATGGTCACCCCAATTTTTGCTTTTTGCTTCACTGGTTTTCGACTTACTGAGGCTGTGGGACTGCTAATCAGACCCCCAGCCTGCTGTCCTCTCTCTAAATTCATAATACATGTGCTATAGGTACATACCACAGTTGGAAATGGACTCCTTGTCAGCCCCTGTACCATGCCCTATAGGTGCTCAGGGCATAGGTGCCACCAAGGCCTACCAGGGGCTGCAGCATATCTTTTGCCACCCATGGCTGGTTCTTAACCTCATGCGCGCTAGCGGAATTCCTCTCCTGCGCTGAGATTTTTTAAATCGCACTTTAAGTGACGAGCTGGGCTCTTCATCAGCGTGCGGGGAGGCTAGGCCATGACGAGCCCAGCTCGTCATCAGCCTGGAAGGGGTTAAATTGACACAACTGGCTGACTCGTCAGCTGGGGCAAGTTGGTGTAATCACCCCTTGCTTAGATATAGTATACCTATATCTAAACCTATATCTGGACACATATAAACCTGTTAGTCACTCCTATGGGAGGCCCTATCAATCCTGGAGGCAGAGTGCGTGGTTTAATGTGAGATGGAGCTCTGGCATGAGCTGAGCCTGTCTGCAGCCGTCGGGAACAACTCCCTAAGCTGTTCCGGGATAATGCCAAACCATATACTATTAAGTGCCTTATAATCCTCGCGGTTATATAGCAACTTTGGTTTGGCTTTATCAAAACATGTCGTGTAAGGTGTCATACGATTTGGAATACTATCCCCTCGACAGTTCTGTCGACGGGGATAGCATTCCACCCCTCTAGAGGAAGAAGACATGTTACTTTACTGAAACGCGGTTGATTTTTAAAAGAGCCTCAGATCCACAAAATGGATGCTTCTGCCACAGACACATGTCTAACCTCCTGCTGCTGACCGAAACTCAGCAGAGGAGGCCTGGACAAAGGCTTTCCTGTCGCAGGGAGGTGTCACACCACTCCAGACAGGAGATAGTGGATTGTAGCAAGGAGGTTTGAAAGAAACCAGACACTGCCTTGGGAGCACAAGGCTGCCCCTTGCATAATCCGGCCAAACCGGTTCTGGGGCACACCAGCCCCAGTCCCAGAGCGGCCTGGATCAAAGGAAAGGGGTGTATCCACCCCCTTCCTGGGTCTCACCCATAGGAGGGGACCTAGCAGGTAATCCAGCCCACCAGATTCGAATAGGAGTGGGAGCAGTGCCAATGCAACTCAGATTATCCTGATGAAACATTTAAAACGAAACTCTGGACCCTTCGACATCCTACTCAACGTAGAAGACTTAAGAATCTCCCTTGTGGTCAAGGAGTGACCACCCTGTGCAAACAGGCACCATCCAGCACCTCGACGTCTGCTTTGTTGGGGTTCCCGCCGGAACTCGAGCGACAGAGATCGACGAGATTAAGCTTGCCTGCCTTCTTACAGCCCGATCCTCAGTCCCTGCAGAGCTGAGACCCGTGGAGGCGACCAGAAGCGTGGGGCACGCCATCTTGAAAAGACCACGAGACGCTGACTGTGCAGCCCACGAGTGACCCTCGAAGCTGTACACCGGGGTTTGAGAAGCCCCAACCCTGAGCTACTCTTGCACCGAAGCTCACCCCTCTACACTCGATGAGTGCTGCGTGGGGCCCTTCTGCTTGTCTTGGCTTGACGCGTTGGCCCGGTCACTTGCCAGCTGGCTTGTGGCCCCTGTGCCGACGAAAACCTAAAACCGACTTGTGATTCTGGTTGCTCCAGACTTACACCAGCTCCTCTGAAAAGGAGCCCCCACTCTGACCCTCCTGGTCCGAGTGAGAAGCAATCTCCCAGTCCTGCGTCGATTGCTTTTGCCAAGTGTTGTTTGCTCCAATCTTGAAGCCGACTGCGCCGACGGCGAGAGCCTGCGTGCGACAGATCGTGACCTGCTTCTGGATGTCGCAGATGCCCCAGAGCCCACGTGACAGCGGAGAGAAGCTCCTCGACGACCATCTGATTGCTCCTGACATTGCCTGGTTCCGTCCTGGTTCCACCCTGGTCACTGCTGAGTGACCCAGACTCTGTCCCCCCTGCTTTCAGGTACTTTACGACTCTGATCCACCCTTGGATCACACCGGACACTTCTCCTTCACATCGCCTGCAGCATCTTCAGCTCCAAGCACCCAGAACCTGTGACGAAACCCGACGCCACTTCGACCCTATACACCCGCTTCCTGTGGGTGAGGTAACATTGCAACGCCAGTGTTCCTACACTGGTACACACCTCTAGGGTCTGTGTCTAAAGTTTTGTCCTTGTAGGTTCAGCGGAAGTATCCTTAAACTATCTTTGTGTAACTTTTACGCACCATTGACATTGCATTGGTGCAAGCCGCACTTTCAGTGCTGCACCCGAATCCCGCGGGCTTTTCCCGACTTCAGCATTGCTAGTCCCGACTGCTCCCAGCAATTCCCTAGGCCCTAGGCCTAACCACTGTTCGATTGGTATCTCTTATACCACTTTCTTAATATATGGTTTGAGTGGCCACCTGCCCTCATCCATAATTGTGCAACTTTGTATGTTATACTGTGCTTTTGATTTAACGCTTGTGCCCCTTTGCTCATAAAGAGTACTGGGGATTATTTTAGAAATAAACACATATATTTTTATAATATATACTTGTGTGGTGTCCTTTCATTTGGTATTACAGGATTGTATTTGGTAAAACAGCTCGCTTAACACGACCTCTTGAGTTTAGCCTTTAAGGCTGCTTAGTCTATGCTACCATTAAGATAGCTTGTCTATAAGGTTGACCTACAACCAGACACCATAAGGGATTGTTTGGACTGATACAAGGTGGTTCCAGAATTGGAAACATCATATATCAGGCCAACTTCTCACAACCGGCTCCCCCGGGATATGTATATTAAGTATGGTATTTCTTCTATAATGTACAGCACGCTATGGAATAAATATACTCGTAAGGATTCTGAGTTGCATTGGCCTATGCATGGGTCATTTGATTTGCGAAAGATTTAGCAAAAGGCTAGACAGGATATGTTTGACCGTGTACGAATGTGGGAGAAAGAAGTGCGTGAGCAAGCCTTGGTTGAAAAAAAAAACAGCTTAAGAGCATTCATGCGAAAGCATTGGAAATGAAAAATAAAGAAATGAAAGAACTTAAAGAGAGAGAAGATAGGGAGCGTAATTTACAGGTAAATGGCCAATACGCTGTTCGTAGACCTCTTTATCCTATTCTTAATAAACCCCAAGATGATTCTCTAGTTAGATCATTCTCCACCTCCGTATACTCTTCCTTCTGCTCCTCATGAGTCAGATGAGGACTCTCCTACAGACCAGGACAAAGCACGAGAAACTTGTTCTATGTTGACCGCTGAGCGTGCGTCTGACATCAGATCTGCTGCTCGTAAAGCCGCTGCTCCAGCTTCTGAACTGTTAGATGATATAAAAGGTTGGCAGGAAACGGAGCAAATATATTTTACTGAGGTTTGTGCCGCAGAAGTTCTTGAGCGATTTAGGAAACACTCTGAAGAATTGGAGCCCGTTGATATAGCAAATGACTATAAGCAAATGCGTGATGGTCTTTTTGTTTTCCCTCAGGTAGCCGATACAATCAGACGTTTGGTTAAACTGTGTGCTGATGCAGTCCGTTTGCGAGAGGAGAAAAAAATAGCAGAAGCAGCTGCACAAACATTCCAGATTAACATGGCACGGGCTCCAACTTCTGAAACAGATAAGAATGTCGTAGTTCATGAGAGACCTATGCGGGAAGCCGCACCTTTGTATGTTCCTCCTAGAGGTACCGGAACTAGCGACAATAAAAATTCTACTGATGCAAAGTGTTATTTTGTTAATAATTGGGTTTACACTCCTTGGAATAGAGCGGATGTCATGGCCCTTAAAACTGCATTGCCTGATCCACGGAAGAATCCAGCATCCTTTTATGAGGAAGTTGAGGGTGCTATTAGCTCTTGTACTATGACTCTGCCCGATATTGACCTGTTTTTCGGTTTGATATTACCCCCTGATATGTGGAGAACTGTGCGTAAAGTTGATGATCGTGCGACTTTTGGGGCATTATGGAAAGATTTAGAACAATTAGATGAAGAAAGAGAACCTGCACAGAAACCATGTCAGTTAATTTTAGGTCTTCCGGCAGCTATTATAGTGAAGTTAAAGACGATTATTCCCCCTAAAAAGATAGATTGGACTGTATTAGCGTTTTGTAAGCAAAAGGCAGATGAATCGGTTTCTGACTTCTTCACACGCTTTGAAGAGGCATTCCACGATTTTAGTGGCCAGTCATTGACAGATGACACAGGCAGGCATCTGTTCGTTGATAAATATGTTGCAAACCTATCCCCAGGAATAGCTAGTTGCCTAAAGGCCAGTGAGAGCTCATGGACTACCTCTTCTCCGGTTTCTCTTTTAACTATGGCTCAGTATTACGAACAACAGGAATTGGAAGCGAAAGGCAGTGAGGATAAAAAGACTAAGGAATTAAAAACGAAGGTTATGTTGGCTTTGGCTTATGGTCCGCCTTCTAGAAGCAATGATAGAGGTGGATATGGATCTTATGGTTCGTCTTTTTCGTCTTATACTCGTTCGAATTTGTCGGTCGATCAGTGTGCATAGTGTAGGAAATGTGGACACTGGGCTTCTGATTGTCCGACACTACGTGTTCAGCAGTATCCACGTGGTCGGGGACAAACGCAAAATCGTTCAGGCTATTCAGGACCTAGAGGAGGCACGGATGATCGTGCTAGGTTTGATTCTAACATGCGTGGACAGGATGGATTTAACGTTTTTGACAGACAAAATCAATATCAAATGTCCGATTATGTGCCATCTGATTTCAACGATTCAGATTATGCATAGGATTGCCTAGGATGGGGTAAGGAATCAGTTGAAGTTCCAGTAGATCAGAAGGGTCCCTATGTTACAGCACATGTTTTGGGTTCTACTGATCAGTTTCTGGTTGATACAGGAGCTACTCGTAGCGCCTTATCTAAACAATTGGTTCCAAGGGCTCCCCTGTCTGGCTTAACTATTACATTGATAGGTTTCAATGGAATACCTTCCCTTAGCCCACTGTCACAACCACTTGCATTTCATGTTGATAAGTTTACTGCTCCATGTCCAATTTTGCTTTCTCCAACCACACCAGATAATATTGTGGGTCTTGATATGCTTAAATATTTCAGAGCTATGATACGATGTTCTCCGGAAGGAGTACGTGTAATTTTTGAATGACAACTACCCTGTGATGGAGAAATCTTGTATTGTTAAAGAGGACATTGCATTAGCTTCACTCCCTAGTGCTTTGTGGGCTACTTCAGACACCAATGTAGGGCAAATGGTCATTCCGCCAGTGCATATTAGTGTCAAGGAGGGTGCTTCATTGCCACGATTGCCGCAGTATAAAATTTCTCAAGAAGGCGAAAAAGCACTTACACGCATCGTTCATGATTTGATTAAAGTGGGGGTTGTAGAAGACATTCCCTATAATGTTTGCAACAGTCCTATCCTTTCCATTTTGAAAAAAGATACTGGCACTAGGATTTATAGATTCATTATTGATTCGCGATAAGTCAACAAGATTGTAGTACCGCAATACCCTGTGGTTTTGGACATGGGGACATTGCTTACCCTAGTTCCTCCAACAGCAACTACATTTTCTGTGATTGATCTGAAGAATGCTTTCTTCTCGATTCCTATTCATTCTGATAGCCGATATTTGTTCGGTTTCACTTTGAATAATAGATCGTACAGATTTTATAGAATTCCTCAAGGGTACACTGAGTGTCCGAGCATTTATAGTCCAGCCCTGAAACGACAACTTGACTCCTTTACTTTATCTGAAGGAGTGGCTCTCATACAATATGTCGATGGCATCTTGTTGGCAGTTGATACGTCTGAGCAGTGTGAAAAATGTACCTTGTCTCTACTTTCTTTTCTTGCTACACACAACCATAAAGTGTCACGGAAGAAATTGCAATATTGTAGACCGAAGGTTACCTATTTAGGTCACCTTCTGTCTAAGGAGGGTCGTGCACTTACACCAGATCATATACAAGCAACTTTAGACACACCAGTACCTTCTACACAGAAAGATGTCCGTGCATTTATTGGTTTGACTTCGTTCTGTAGGCAATGGATATTAGGGTTTTCACACATAGTTAAACCCCTGCTAGCGCTTTTGAATAAAGACACTCCAATACCCCTTCCATGGACAGATGAATGTCAGGATGCTTTTCGTCAGTTACAACAAGCTCTTTGTTCTGCACCAGTGTTAGGCACACCAGATTACACGAAGGCTTTTACACTCTATGTACACAAGAAAAATGGGTGTGCATTGTCCGTTTTAGTACAGACACACGGTGACAAGCAGCGTCCCTGTGCATATTTTTCAGCGGTTCTTGATCCTGTTGCTCGTGCATTACCTGGGTGCTTTCGTTCAGTTGCAGCAACAGCTGTGCCATACGTCAGAGTGAAGGGATAGTTTTGTCACATAAACTGTTGGTGCTAGTACCCCATGCGGTTGATGCCCTTTTGAATCAGACTAGAACGCAACATTTAACTAGTGCGAGTTGAAACTGTTAGCCCCTCACATTACATTGAAGAGATGTGCCACTCTGAACCCAGCTACTTTATTGCCATATCCGGCGACTCAGACTCAGTCATAGGAGTGTCACAATTGTATCTTCCTTACTGAGGAACAGACAAAGGGTTGCGTCAATTTGCAAGATACGCCCCTTTCAGATGTAGATGGGGAATTGTGGGTTGATGGGTCTTGTTTGAAGTTACCAGATGGCACGACTTCAGCTGCATATGCAATCTCGACACTTGAGACAGTAGGGGAGACAGCTCGTATACAACAGAAGTGGGCTCAAGCAGCTGAGTTAATAGCTTTGACACAAGCGTGTGAACTTAGCACTGATTTGTGTGTGAACATCTATACGGACAGCTGCTATGCTTTTAGAGGGGCTCATGATTTTGGCTTACTCTGGAAGGAAAGAGGCTTTCTAACATCCCACAGGATGCAGATAATGCACGGAGAACTGGTGCATAATCTTTTTACTGCTCTTACATATCCAAGAAAGTCATTGATATGACATGACAAGGCAACGCCTTTGCAGATTGCGTAGCTCGTGAGACTGCGATGCAACGAAGCACTACATCCATGTACGTAGTGAAATCACAAGCTGAGCGTTGGCATGATGCTAGAGAAGAAGTATTAGATATACAGTGATCTGCCTCTATGGAAGAACTTGAGCAATGGTCTAAAGAAGGAATGTTAGTCGATGAGGGCTGTTGGCGCAACAAAGAAATGGATAAGTGGAAATTACCTGCCACTTATTTACAGCCTATGGTTCAAATGGCACATGGGCAGCACATTTTGGAGCTCTAGCGATAACGAAATTGCTCACACAAGTCTGGGAGCATACAGAGATTGCCGGTACAGCTAAAAGAATAGTACAATCCTATTTGATGATCTATTGGCAGTATAATCCTGGAAAAGGGACACTGACTCCTACAGGAGGGTTTGCTACACCAACTGCACCTTTTGAAGTTTTGCAAATGGATTACACCCAACTTGAACGCTGTAACAACCTAAAGTATGTTCTAGTAGTGGTATGTGCCTTCAGTAAATGGATAGAGGCGTACCCTACAAAGGATAATACAGCTCTTACTACAGCGAAGGTGCTTTTAAAAGAGTTTTCCCCTAGATATGGTGTTTGCAAACTTTTGTGGCGTGACAACAGACCTAATTTTATTGGGCAAGTTGTTGAGCATGTCCTGAAAGGATTAGGAATGAATCAAACAGAAATTCCATGCAGTTTTCCACCCTCAATCAGCAGGATTGGTGGAAAGGTATAACGCTACGTTGAAA
This sequence comes from Lissotriton vulgaris, assembly GCF_964263255.1. Lineage (NCBI taxonomy): Eukaryota > Metazoa > Chordata > Amphibia > Caudata > Salamandridae > Lissotriton > Lissotriton vulgaris. Next base: position 518,033,409 of record NC_141697.1, on the reverse strand, counting down.
TTGAAATTAGCTCAAATACTTGCTTCCACGTCTCTGAAATGGCCAGATGCACTACCTTTGGCATTGTTGTCCATAAAACTAGTGCCACATTCACGATCTGGGCTTACTCCATATGAAGTGGTATTTGGAAGACCGATGAACATTTGGGGAGTTCCAAAGCCACGCCCTGTACATGATGTACCTTGTGTTCTGATGAATGATTATTTGGCACAGTTAACCGACAGTTTGATCTCTATCCATCAACAGGTTTGAGAAGCTCTTCCTGACAGATCTACAGGTGAGGCCCACAAACTCCTGCCCGGTGACCATGTGATGGTCAAGGTCTTCGAGAGATCAAACAGCTTGGAGCCGAGGTGGCCAGGACCGAAGCAGGTGCTCCTAGCGACAAGGACAGCAGTTCGAGTGACGAACAGGAAGACCTGGGTCCATAGCACTCACTGTAAGTGAGTGTCACCTGCCTTGGTGGAACCTGCTGTGCTGACTGATCATCGAGAGATCTTGGAAACGGAGAAGGGCCATGCTATCTCACCTGACGAATCTGAGGGAGTTTTTCTGGACCACGCGATTACTGGAGTATCACAATACCAACTGAGGCAGAGGAAAGAATCTGCAGTGCTGAAAAAGACTGGTTGAGCAACCACCCTGGGTTAGTAAAACGGAGTGCCGATGTGGCAAGGGGGGGGATCAGTCCTGCGAAGTGACACCCGTCTTGACCCTCGGTGAAGAAATCAACGGCTGCCCAGGGATAAGAGCTCCAATGATTGTTTTCAACAACAAAGTGATGATGGCTGCAGAAAGATCAACTGTTGCTAAGATCTGTAGTAAGAAGATCATTTGTGCTATAGGATTTGTTGTTGCTATGGTGGCTATGGCAGCAATAACTTGGGTTGTTGAGAAAGTGGCTCCTGCTCGACAATTGCTGATTGCCACTACTTCTGCACCAGTTAAGCATTATTATTGTACGCTTCCCTACCATGAGCAGAAGCATCGACAATCCTACCTAAATAACACCTTCATCCAGATGTTGCATCATACGCATAATGCCACAAATCCCACCGATTGTTCGGTGTGTGGCATAATACCTGCTCACCAAAAGAAAGGGGGTACACCTTTTATTCCTCTTCCCTTTTCCCATAACGGTTCTTGTCATGCTTGGTTTGCGCTTTTGATTGCTTCAAAGAAAGCGACAGTCGGAAGGATTAACTATCATCTTAATAAACCCTGTTACCCTGATGAAGATCGTTACCCGCAAGCTAAAGGAACTAAATGGGAATGGGAGGAGTATCGACCGGACAATAACTCTATACCATATGTTTTCACAAACACTAGAACTCTAAAGAACAATGGACCATTTGTAATTTCTGTGACCAGAGCTAAAGCAGATTTATGTATAGAAAGTATTGGGAAAATTCCAGTGGGAAGGAGCGAATGTAATGTGACATTAACTATTGAAGGTTCTAATAATAGTAGTTTTACGTCGTCACATAATACGTATTTTGTATGTGGTAATAAGTGATAGTATCAACTTCACATTGGATGGTCTGGGGTGTGTTATGTGTCATTTCTGTTACCCCCTGTGTTCCTAGCTCCTCCATCGTATCACCAAGACTTGAAACTGTACAACAACATTTCCAAGAACAGATACAAAACAACAATAAGTTCAGATGAGGATGATCAGACTGACACCACTTTGGAACAATATCTCGACTTTAATGTGGGCTTGTTCTTCTTTGTGGGTGCTGCATTGAACAGTAGAAAAATAAGGAGATTAACTTGTGTAGTGGAAGCTGTTACCAATCAGACAGCAATGGCACTTGGGAACATTACAGAAGAACTGCAAATTGCAAGAATTGTAGCACTCCAAAATCGTATGGTTCTTGATTTGATTTTGGCTGATCGAGGTGGTGCATGCCGCATCATCGGTAGCAGCTGTTGTGTATTCATACCGGATCACTCACCTTCAGTGTATGACGCAATATAAAAACTGCATAAGATTGCTGCAGAAATTCACCCAGAGACTGGTACATGGTTCTTGACACTCTTTGCCACTTGGGGCTGGAAACTACTGACTATCTTATGTATAATACAGGCAATACTATTTACATGCTGTGCATGTATAAAATGTGGTCCTATGCTTTGCTCTATGTGCATCACTGCTTGTACAACTACTAAGAAAAATGTTGCAGAAATAAAAGCACACCAAATGCTGAATAAAGAGGTCACTGAGATGATGAACATCAATGTACAGGATACCTCTTTAGATTACCCTAGATGAACGAATGTCTTCAGCTAATGCTAAAAGGGTTGCCTGTTGTAATTTGGCAGCGAACTGGGTTAGCATCTAGCTGAAGCCATCTTGGTTTTGACAGCCATCTTGTATGCCATGTGCTACCACGTGCTCACCATGTGCTCTGTCCTACCTTTCTGTCGTCTGCCCTCGTATTCTACCTAGTGAAAAGGTATATTTAACCTCTTCTGCTTTGCACATGATCAGATGTGTTTACTAAAATTACCCACTGTTAGCTCCTCCCACTTCTTGATTGTACATTTTCTGTATGACCTTTTATGTGCCTAAAACCTTCTTCTTGTACTTGTACCGCCTTCATTTGAGCCCCTGTGTGGGTATAAAAGGACCTTGCTCCTTCAGTCCAGTGTGCCACTTCATACACTACAGAAGGGTGTTGTGTAAATGTGCTTTCACCTCATGAGGTTAATAAAGTACTCTGTTTTATATTCAAGTTTCCGTGCCAAGTTCTTTCCTATTGGTCTGAGGACTCTGTGCAGAGAAGGGCGAACCCCTAGCACTCGTGGGCCTTGCTGAGACCCACCACCACAGTTTAGCCAAGATTTTGGCCTCCACAGTTAACAGGGAAATGGGTCGGTATGATGTGCACTCGTCCACAGACTTACAGGGTTTGCAGATGACCACAATGGTGACCGCGCGGATATCGGCAGGGAGGAGGCCAGTCTCGTAGCATTCATTGTATAGATTCAGTAAGTGGGGAGAGAGCTTCATAGCCATGGGTTTCATCAGGTCAATCAGAAGCCCATTTGGGCCCATCGCTTTACCAGCCCGGATGCCTTGAATGGCTTTATGAATCTCTTCGAACGAGATATCTACGTCTCGGGCCTCCCTGTCTTGTTGGGAGACAAATGTTACCTCGATAGTAGCAAGGAGGTCTGCCGCCCATGGTGCTTGTGAGTGCTGTGTTGTGGTGTAAATTTGCTCATAGTATTTCGCGAATGTCTCCGCAATGCCCTGAGGGTCAGTGATCAGAATGTCATCAGGCCCTTTATTCACGCTCACCCACCTTGCCGACTGTTCCTAGCATTTCAGCCACGCCAATAGTTTGCCGGTTCGCTCGCCCTGCTCGTATATTCTATGACGGATGGCGAGAGCACGCCTGTTGGCGTCCTCTAAAAGCAGTTGTCTATAATCCTGTCTCTTAACATTGAGGTTATATTGGGTATCCTGATCAGGGTCCTGCAAGGTGGCGCGTTCACAATTTAAAATCTCAGTTTCCAATTCACGCACTCGTTGGTTGCATTCTGTCCTGTGGCCCACCCTCATAGACCATGCTCTCCCCTTTATCACTGCCCCATATGTGCCCCAGAGCATTATCGCTGACTTCACAGACCCCATACTCTCCTCAAAATAGTAGTCAGTGTCCTTCCGTGAATTATCTCTAATGTGTGGGATCTTTAGCAGCAAAACACACAAGATAATGGACGGAATGTTGCACAATGGCAAAACTTTCAACCCCAGTCACAGATCTGGGTTTAATCCATCGTTATTTTGTTAACCAAGCACCCCAGTTCAGACATGGCCATATGCAAATCAGTCTTGACCGTGTGCCTGATGGGAACAGTCCAGCCCGAACTGCCAAGCCATATCTTCCCTGGACCGGAATCAGGCCTCCTAGGAGCGGTTTCTGGCTATCAGCCGTCTTCAGCCAGGATAACTTGACTCCAGGGGCTTAGTGAGCAAGGGACCCACGTCTGGGCATACCCTTCCCACATAGGGTGAACAGCAAAACACACAAGATGATGGACGGAATGTTGCACAATGGCAAAACATTCACCCCCAGTCACAGATCTGCGTTTAATCCATCGTTATTTTGTTTACCAAGCTAGCCCAGTTCAGACATGGCCATATGCAAATCAGTCTTGACCCTGTGCCTCATTGGAACAGTCCAGCCCGAACTGCCAAGCCATGTCTTCCCTGGACCGGAATCAAGCATCCTAAGACCGGTTTCTGGCTATCAGCCGTCTTCAGCCAGGATAGCTTGACTCCAGTGGCTTAGTGAGCAAGGGACCCACGTCTGGGCATACCCTTCCCACATAGGGTGAACAGCATGACCCTGTGGTTAGCTGGGCTGCTTGCACTGTTTCCTTAAGTTCTAACTATTGCAAGGACCACTGCACCAGGAAGACAACCATACCAGAATAGATCTCCTAGACACAAGCGTGTCTATTGGCAAACGCCTGTTCTACATAACCGTGTCGGAGTCTAACCGCATTACCCGAAGTCTACAGAGAATACCATTCTCTTTTTGACAAACAGGAAGCAGCCCAACTACCCCCACACCGAGTTTATGACTGCTGCATCGAGTTGATACCTGCAGCCCATATTCCTTGCAGTCGAGTGTACGCACTGACAGAACCCGAGACACGTTACCTAAAAAACTACCTTGAGGAGAACCTGCATCTGGGTTCATCATGCATTCCTCTTCACCTGCCTCGTCCCATCTTTTTTTTATTCCTAATAAAGACTGTGACGAGTTGAGAACTTGTATTGACTATCGAGAGATACATTTTGTAACAGTAAAAAATCGCTACCCTCTACCCGTGATTTCTGTACTCTTGGACCAACTCAAGGGAGCTCGTTATTTTACCAAGTTGGACTTGAGGGGGGCATACCATCTGGTAAGAGTGAAAAGTGGAAATGAACGGAAGACCGCCTTCCGGACAAAATTCGGGCTCTTTGAATACCGGGTGATGCCCTTTGGGCTCTGCAACGCCCCGGAGGCCTTCCAATACTTCATGGATGAGGTGCTACGGGGATTGCTGGACACGTTCTGCGTGGTCTATATTGACGATATTCTCATCTATTCGCCCAGTCTTCAAGAACATATCACACATGTCAAGGCAGTGTTAGACCGTCTTCAAAGTCATTCCCTGTATGCCAAGCTGGAAAAATGTTTGTTTCACGTCCGAGAGGTAGCCTTTCTGGGTTACGTAATCAACGCTCAAGGCTTCCAGATGGATACAGGCAAGGTGGAGGCAATCACACAGTGGAAGACCCCACATCATGTGAAATCTGTACAGAGCTTCCTGGGGTTTGCTAACTATTACAGGCGTTTTATAAAAGACTTATCGAGGATAATACACCCCATTTCACGACTGCTGAGGAAAAACACCCCTTTTGTTTGGGAAAAAGAGGCTGAACAGTCATTTCAAGACCTAAAAAACAGATTCACACAAGCTCCCATTTTGTGGCATCCGGACCCTCTTCTCCCTTTTATCCTTGAAACAGATGCTTCTCAGTACTCCATAGGGGGTTGTTGTCACAATGACACCCCAAGACAGTACAACTACACCCTGTAGCATATTTCTCTAAAAAACTCCCCCCCAGTGAAGTGAACTATTCTATTTCCGACAAAGAATTACTGGCGATTAAAAGGGCTTGCAAGGAATGGCGACACTACCTCTTGGGTGCACGCCATACCATTGAAATCTACACAGACCACCGGAATCTATTGTTTCTAAAGACAGCTAAAGCCCTCACTCCAGGACAACTACGATGGACACTGTTCTTCTTTGATTACGACTTTATCATCAAGTACCGACCCGGACCACAGAACGGGAAGGCAGATGCCCTGTCACGCTTTGAAGACCCCGAAGATAATATAAGACAAGAGGATTCAGATCCTCCCTTGATCTTAACTGAGGGTGCTATCCAAGATACGTCCATTGCACTACTCACCTCCAAGGATTTCCTAGAGGACATCAAGATATCTTTAGCCAACGTCGATGCTTTGGCCTGGATACAAGAAGACCCCGAACATCGAGTAGAGAAAGAAGACCTATTATACCATTATCATGCGATTTACGTACCGACCTTTGATCTGCAGCTGCGAGTACTATCATGGTGTCAAGGCCACTTCTTTTAATCTTGCGCAGGAACAGAGATACCTATCTCCCAACACCACCTCCATGGAACCACCAACGCACCACGAATAAACAATACGTTTATGTTTCCAACAGGAGGGTAGGGGAGTGGATAAAACAACAAAGAGAGAGAAGAGACTGCTGTTGGACTCTGCTTCCGCTCCAATCTTTTACTGCTTTCCTTATCTTAAATGGAGCTACTGGAGACTAGAAGATAACAACATTCATAAGAATCTCTCCTATCTGGTATCTTCTCTTAATTTAATATACTCTATTTATTCTGGGCATAACATGCCAGCTTCTCCTACAGCCTGTGCGTCTCTTCTATATTTGTAGTGAATTAATGTTCTGTTTCAGTCTATTCTTTTCTGTCAGAAAAAACATCAATATCGTAATTCACATTGCTTAACTGTCTGCCTCTTTGATGTTATGGGCCTGGGAGACCCTCACAAGAGGAGGCACCTATGAGCCTACTTAGGCAGGCACCACGTACACATAGCCATACTCCAAGAAACGCACACTGCCACTGTAAACAATCCTACATTTGCTGCGCGATGGGCATCACATAGGTATTTCTCATCATACTCAGCCTACTCGCAAGGGACTGCAATCCTTATAAGGAATAGCATGCCATAAATTGCAGAGGGAGCTTTAAATGATCCACAAGTGAGATATAGTGTGGCATGGGGAAGGATGGCATTGCAATCGGTCACATTGCTCAACTGTTACGTCCCAAGCATAAATGACTCATTCTTTACCACAATGTGAAGAGTGGTTATCAATATAGGATCCACACATATTATCTGGGGAGGGGATTTTAACCTTACTTTAAAACAAGACCCTGACCGCTCTCACCCCAACCACACCATTATACCAGGGCTCAACATCAGATGCAACAGATTATCGAGGACCACGGATTAGTAGATGCATGGCGGTTTGCTCACTAGACATGCAGGAAGGGGACATGCCACTCCACGGTACTCTCCAGCTGGTCACGACTTGACTTTTGGCTGGTATCCAGGGGAATGGCAACATGGATAACAGATACATGACATCTAGCACAAACATATTCGGATCATTACCCTGTATATCTACAGATCACCCCTCTGAGGAACCCATTAAGGAACATGTCCTGACGTCTCCCAGCACGATTGCTACTTGACGTCCCCTTTAGAACTGAGCTGGGACAGGACGTGGAGGATTTCCTCAAGCGTAACATAGATTTGAGGACCTCCTGGGGAATAGTGTGGGAGGCACTGAAAGTAACCATGAGAGGTGTATGCATAGCCAAGGCAGGGGACGTACTAAAAGACATCATACAAGCTCTGGGGAAATTGGAAGGGGAACTCCGAGACCTGGAAGGCGTACTTCACACTGACAAGGATGGGACAACACCAGCAAGAATAAGAGACACACTCACTGAGTAACAAAACACAACTGAAAGTGAATGCCTCTTTCATGGAAAATATGACAGGGCCATGAACTACGTGGAAGGGAAAAGGCCAGGAAAAGCTCTGGAGGAGCTAACACATGCTCCCCGATGCTCCAACTATATTATGAAAGTTTGAGATGCAGAAGGGGAGCCACAGAAAGACACAGATGCAATAATGCAGGCCTTCAGGGAATATTAGTCTCTACTATACACCACTCGATGATCTACTTCTATAGAGGCAGAACCTTACCTGAACACAGTAAAGTTCGGATGGCTAAGTGACTCGCACCGAGAATTTCTCGCGGCTGAGTTTGAGGAAGATGAGATCAGAGCTGCCATCATGCAAATGAGAGCGGGCAAAGCCTCAGGTCCGGATGGTCTACCGGCCAAATTCTATAAAGCATATATTGATATACTGGTCCCCTTTCTCAAGCAAGTATATGAGGCGGTACTGCAGTGCAGAACCCTACCGCACACCATGCATGAGGCCCTCATTATCTCTCTCCCTAAGCCAGGCAAACCAGCTGACAGCACTGAATTCTATCAGCCTCTATCTTTAATAAATTGTGATGTTAAAATACTTGTTAAATGGTTAGCCAACAGGCTAGGCCTACTCATGGTCAGCCTGGTACGCCCAGATCAGTCTGGCTTCATACCAGGCAGAGCCACATCGCACAACTTGCGTACGCTGTTTTCCATCATTCAAGACATAGATCCAGAGCGTAATGCTATGGCAGTTCCCTGTAATTGAGACTATTTGATGGTGGTACTAAGATGCATGGGCTTTCCCCCACAATTCATTCCGTGGGTACGGTTATTATACCACACACCGAAGTCAAAACTACTGATTAACAGCACGCAATCTCCCACAATCGCCATAACCTGGGACACCAGGCAGAAATGCCCATTTTCTCCCCTCCTTTTCGTCCTTGCGGGGGAACCATTGGCAGCAATCCTTCAGCAACATCATAAGGAGTGGGCACTGAGGTACACATCCTGCCATATATTAGTGTCACTCTATGCAGATGACATAACGCTATACCTTATAGAGCCCCAGATCAGCCTTAATGATACAATCAGTGAATGTATTAGGTTTGGAGGGATATCGGAATCCCAATTAACTGGGAGGAATCTCAAATCCTCCCACTCACCCCGAACACCCCCCTTCCAGTCAGAATATCCATTGAAGTGGTGTGAAACGGAACTTAAATACCTATGCGTAGTAGTTACCAGAAACAAGAAAGAACTGCTGATTGGCAATTATGGTATGATATTAGACTCCATTACCAGTTGGATGGCAATGCCTCTGTCCCTTGCCGGGTGCATAACGCTAATGAAAACGGTTATCCTACCTTGATTGTTGTATCTGTTCATGAACATACCATATACCACGGGGTTCCAGTTTTTTAAGAGCCTGAGAACCCAGCTGACTTGCCTGGGGGGGGGGGAGCAATCCAGAATCAAATGGGATACCCTCACGAAGCCCTTTGCTACAGGGGGATTTGAAGCACCAGATCCAGAGCTATATTATCTAAGTGCACAAGAACATTAAGCAATATATTGGTATAATCTCCTTTCCTTCATGCCGCACCTGGCGGTGGAAGAGGGGCACATGGCACCTATACCGCTCACCGGTTTTCTTGGTGTGGACCGACGGACAGCTGGAGGAAAGGAATCCACCGTCACATACACAAACGAAACATGGAAACGCATTGCGAAGAAGCTGCAGGCGTCGTTGGTGTATTCCCCAGCATTGCCACTGGAATACCAACAATCTTCCGGTAACGTATGAAGCATTGTGCTGCTGCATGCTACGCCAACATAACTTGCACACATGGGGAGCGCTTTATGTTGAGCGAAGGTTTCGAAATAAGGAGGAATTCTTTGGGGACAACACTCCCTTACCACTTAAGAGCCTTATGTGCATATGGCTAAGGTAGGACGTTAAAGCGGCTACCCCAAACTTCCCTAACGAGCCACCTGTATGAACCCCATGGCATAATATGCAACTGGCCGACGGCCCATACACGCAGTATCAAGACTCGATAGAAATTTCCTCACATCGCAAGGGGAACCTATAGTGAGGCCAGACTGGGTTGGGAAGGCAAATTGGGGCACCCACTAGAAAGCACGCAGTGGTCATATTGCTGTCAGCAGACCAAAATATTAATGGCTAGTAGCAGATTAAGGATCATCCATTTTATAATTCCTACACAGGGTGTACTACACTAAAAACCACTGATTGCTGTGACAGGTGGGGGAGGAGGTTGCAGACTTTCTTCATTCAGGTGGACGTCCAGTGTGGTTGCTAAGTACTGGAGAGAAGTAGGAGAAGCCTTGTCCAAGAAGGTGGGCACGCAAATAGGCCTTTCCCCAGTTACTGGGCTACTAGGATTTACAGAAAAAATTGAAATAACAACAAGACATTTGTCACCGCTTGGGTTGCCATGGCCACACGTAGGACGGCATGTTTATGGGGAAGGGGCAGATTCCCTAAATTTAAGGAATGGTTGCGAGATCTGATATTTTGCCAGGGTCAGCTCAATGCATATGCAGAACTATTTCCTCTGAATTCCAGAACCTGAGACATATGGGAACCTCTCAGGTCATACCTTCTGCAATATCCAAAGGCAATAAGGAATATGTTGGGACCCCTTCCCCCTGCTACCCCCCCCCCCCCCCCAACACACACATAAACAAAAAAAGTCAAGAATGCCCAGGCAGTCTAACGAATGGCACTACATCATGGCTGACAGACAGCCTCAGCATAGAAATGCCGACACATGGGTGCATGTCTTTAATGTGAAATATACGAAATGTGGAAATGATATACAAAGAATGTTACTGTTCTTGAAATATGACAAACGACATTTACTTGCTAATTCGCTTGTGCTGTATGTTAACAAGTTCTTAATGGTGAGAATGCAAATAAAAAGAAAGTAAACAAAAAAATGTTACATGAAAAATAGGAGTTGCAGCAATCATGCGGTTAAGTTATGAAAAGGGGGGGTAGAGGGTAGTATCCGTGGCAGCCCTTGCCCACAAGTGCATTCACCATAATGCCAAAAGTAGAAGAGAAGGTTATGGAGCTGCCACAAGAAACCTGAATACCTCAATAATAGTGTGGAGCAGCAATTAACAAAGAATGAACACCCCACTATTTTCCACATGAAAGCAAAGGAAAGGACCAATGACTGCTAAACTATAAATAATCAAAAGCAATAGAGGCTAGCCTGGAGCAGTCTCATGGTCTCCAAGCTGCAAACAGACACACAGTACTCTACCTAAAATTAAGAGAGAATAGAAAATCTATTATAAGGGAATTGAAGTTTTGTTTCCCAAAAAGAACCACAAGTATTGTGGTTCTTTGACTTGAGGTTACTGTGTTTTTTAATGTTTTAAGATGGCTGATGTTTAATAAAGGCAAGGAAGAACATGCAGTCTGCAAAAAGAAAATCCTGAGCACAGGCCTCAATGAGCATCAGATCACTCACTAAAACGGTATGCAAACTGTCCCTCACGAACCTAGCACACCAAAATAACCACAGAGTGCAAGGGAAACAAAATGATCAGCTCGAGGACTCTTCCCTAGAAGAAGAGGCTTTCCTCATCTCATTAACAAGAGAACTGAAACGTCGCACGAGACCACAACCGACATGTGTCGTGAGTGGTGGGATCGAAAGTGAAAGCCATCATGGACACCTGAGCCTCTGTCAATGTAATGGGGATTCAACAGTACAACTGCCTTCGACCCAAACCCCAGCTGGTGCCGTCACATGCAGGGGCGGCTGGTGACATTTGAAAGTGGTGGGCGCAAATATTTTGCCATACTGCACTGCAGCAAACTAGCGTAGCAAGCAAGCCTGAAAAACCTACGACGGGTTCGGGGGGGGAGGGGTCTTCCTGAGAAAATTTTGAAAAAAGAGTGTATAAATGGTACATTACAAGCAAATTTGAGGAAGCAGGAAGGTTAATAAAGCAGTGACAGGCTGCTACAGTTTGTCGCAAACCCTTGCACCAGCTTCTCGAATGGTCACAGGAAGGTGGTCAAAACATGCTGTCCATCTGCTCTATGACAATCAAATAAGCACAGCTTCTCGTGATCAAGCCAAGGAGGTGGTGTTACGTTTTGCCTGACTTTGAATTTCATCGCCAAATATCGAAGTATACAATGAGTGGCAGCTCTAAAGTTGAACCCAAACACATAATGCATAAAAGCTGTGAAGGAACAGTAAATTATTAAGTTCACCCAAAAAAACATCAGAATGCAAGATCCAATCCACACAATGTCCTGCCAGACAGAATTGACACAGATGCATGGTGGATTGACTGAACTATAGCCGACGGTTCAAGCAAACAAAATCTTCAGAGTATTCAATACCACAGTAGAGCCACTCACACATGGTGTGTTGCAATCTTATAGTACGCTCAACAGTAAAATGGTGATGCAAGAAGTGCACACACCCTTAATTGTCTTCATTCAAGTGTGCTAGACAACTTGGGTTGGAGTAGTAAATGTCACTGTATATGTTTCCTGTATGCGTACACATGCCACTATGTCCATGTATTTTGTTCATACTCATCAATTAACTAATTAATCAAAGAGACCTGCACCACTGGAATACCACTTAATTAAGTTTCACCCAGTGACTCACACTCCTAACAGCAGCTGAAATCTTTCGGTGAAACACCTTGGGCATATGAGAAATTACCAGTGGAATTAACCTAGGTATTCCTGATTCCCACAGTAATTCCTCATTTGTCAGTAGACCCCGGGGTTCCACTTGTACTACTTGAGAATTCTGTACGCCCAGAATAAGCAGCACCTTAGTATTTCTAAACTGAAAGTAGAGCGCAGAGTTACCGGGTGAATTACCATGGCACTGGGAATGTGGCTCTTTGCAGTCCATCTAACGGTCCAGCTTGTCTGTACTTTTTCAGCAAAGTCTTTTTCCTTTTTTTTTATTTCAGTAATTTTTTATTGAAGAAAGAAATGTATATATACACAAGGCACAGCATACAGGGGTACAGTTATCAAACGCCTGGCATAGCGAAATATGACAAGAATTTGTGGGCCGGTTCGGTTACATGCAGCCTTTTCCGTAAACCTGGCGGTCGTTGTCTGTGTCCCCCTCGGCGGTGAGAAAGTAAAGATAGAAAGGAGGAAGAAAAGGGTCTCGTGCTGGGTCGGTCACACTATTTGCAAGAGTTCGAGTCGGTTGGTCAGGTCTAGGTCTTTCCTGCCTGCTTAGCAGGAGGGTGTGGTTGGCCTTGTGCTTCCCCTTCTAGGGTGGTTTGTGTGAGGACAGGTAGTTGCCTAGCTTGAGCCACATTTCGCCCTTTGTGTGCGTCCTGGGTGAATGGTTGAACGTTATTGTGTCGGCTCCCCGTAGGAAGGTTACCCGATTAAACCAGGCTTTGAAAGAGGCTCTCCCTGTGTCTTTCCAGTTGCTCAGGACCGTCTTGACCGCCGCTGTGAGTAGGAGGTCTATGAGGTCCCTGTCTTCTCTGGTCTGTATTGATGGTGACATGAAGGCTGTGGCCAGGCTGTGGAAGTCTAGTTGTAACTTGGGGATGTCTAGTGTATTGTTTATGAAGTCACTTATTCTGTTCCAGAATACTTTAACTCTTAGAGAATTAAAACTTCACTGAGCTCCATAAGCTCTTCCTGGTAATATGTTGTCAGTCAAAACAGACTACATTAAATGCCCATCTCCGAAGACAATTTATGTTAGCCTAAGCTTTGAACAATTGTGTATGTGGAATATCTTGAATTTATGAACCAACTTAAATCTCTATTGATAGGTAATGTGAATTTCTAAGAAATGGATGAAACCACGAAACTATGTAAGGTCACAAAGGTTGCCACATTGACCTGTGCTCACAGGAGTTCAGAAAACCCAACCTACACCCTAAAATTTAATGATGGGTGCACAGAAATGATAAAATCGGTCTTCAGACAGTCAAAGATCAGAACACACATGTATTTTTTTCTTTTCAGCAACAAGTTCCTGTGACTTGCAATAGCGTTGAAATGAAAAACGATTTTTGGAATAAACCAAAATTAACGCAAGTAATGTATAAGTAAGGTAAAGTCACTTTGCTAGTAAAAAACAAAATAAAGCACCTCCCTCCGATAAAAACAAACGACAAGGCACATTTTAAACTGATTCATCAGCAGCCAACACCCTGCGGTGAGACATCTAAGACAGTCATTGTGAAATGTACACTATTGACGAGCCAGGAGTATAGAGAAAATGCTTTTCATATCCATTGACACCACTGATGCAAAACCTCTTAACAAAGCATGCTCAAGACCATTCTAATATGTACCCCCTATCCCTTCTTCCTCTTTTCATTTCTAAGTGCACTGAATGCAATATCCGAAATAAGCCTCTCTTTCTTCTGTTTTTAAGAACTTGACAGTTATACATATCTCTCCTCCTCCCGCATTATTACGGTGCATAATTTATAACCAACAAACATAAAAACATACCACGCCAGGTAAACAGAAAATGTAAGCAACTTTGGCTCAAGTGTATTTTTTTGTTCTAAGATGCCTCCCGCCCCTGCTTCCTTTTGCGGGCCCCTTCGACCCCCACCTTTGATTCTTCTACGTCCAGCTGTCATGTCTCGATAGCTGACCCGGCGCAGTAAACTCAGCAAGCCTTCCGTCCTGCTGGGCCATTCATGCCAGACATTCACCAGTCCTTTGAGGGAGCATGCACGTGTTATCTTCTGCCCACAGCTGCTCCCTAGCTCAGTGTGGTGTGAAGTGTGAACGGCTCTCGAGATACAAGGCGGCCACGCGACGTGGCCCACAGCTGCTGCTTGCGTTTACAGCATGGCATACTTTCAGACAGAACTGATACAACCTTATTTTGGTGAAATCATTAGGACATTTCATAATCCTCATACCTTTTTGGAAGACGACACGTCCTAGGTGGTTGGGGTGAGGAGTCTCTAATGGGAAGTGCATCAGAAGAAGGTGTCACATCTGGACATGATGGAAACATAGATGTATCACCTTGAAACTTCACCAATCGAGACATACTCCACTTACCACCATTGTGAACAGTGACAACATTCTTGTATACAGCAACAATGACAAAAGGTCCCATGTAATCAGAAATACCTTTCTTGTGCAAGCTTGGTCTCTTGACCCAAACCCATTCTCCAAATTCCCATTGTATAGTTCTGGTGGAGTTTTTTACATCAAACCTTTGTTTATACAACTCTTGATACTTCTTGATCTTACCACTCACCTCCTCTTCACTCAAAATGGGACCCTCAATAGAAGGTGACCAATTTGGATTGAGTTTAGACGAAGCAACCCTGCCACGTAGTATCTGAAATGGGGACCTTTGCAAAACACAGTTAACAGCAGTACGATGAGCCCACCATGTGTCTCTCAAAATTCCTTTTAGAGGAGTCTCGATACTACAGCTCTTTGTACACATGCCTTAACCACTCTGTTCATTCGTTCAGCCAATCCATTGGCTTAAGGCGAATACAGAGCAGTCCTTTGATGTACTATGCCATACTCATTCAAAAATGTATGCATTTCCTGCTAAACAAATTGAAGCCCGTTGTCAGTGACAATTTACTTAGGAACTCCTTCAGTTGCAAACTCATCTTTAAGAAAATCAATTACTGTTCTCGTGTTCACTGAACTGACACACCTGGTAGAGACCCATTTCGAAGAATAGTCCACTAACAGGATAACAAATCTATCTCCAGGGCTTAACAGATCAAAGGGACCCATCAAATCTAAACCTAGCCTTACCCATGGTTCCTTTGGAACATCAACAGGAGAAAGTGGGGTATTGTTAACAATCCAAGATTTATCACAAGTACATTCATTGCACTCCTCAACCACCTTTTCAACTTGTCCATCCATTCTTGGCCACCAATATCTTTCTCGTAAGCGAGACTTAGTAAGATTCCTCCCCAGGTGTCCTTCATGAGCTAAATTAATTAGCTTAGGTCTAATTCCATCAGGAGGAACTACTCTTTCCCCACGCATGAGTTGTCCATGAAAAAGAGTGAGTTCACACCTGACTGCCCAAAAAGGAAGCAGGTCAGGATCTACTGTTTTACTGTCCAGCCAACCTTCAACAATAAAACGTGTTAATATAGGAAACAAAGGATCCTTCGACCTGTAGCTCTCCCATTCACTTTCAGGTATGGTGGATTCCTTGACCCAAGCAACACTGAAGGTATCACTGTCAACCAAATTCTCAGTGTATTCAACAGGTAATCTTGACAAGCAATCTGCCACCTTATTGGCCTTGCCAGGAAGATACTCTACAGAAAAGTTATACCGTACTCTTCAAGACCTTCACTCCATCTTTTTAATCTCGGAGTAAGTCTTTCACTCTCTGTAGAGGAGAATATCTGTACTAAGGCCCGATGGTCAGATCTAACCAGAAAAGGGAAGCCCCATAAATAAAATTTAAAGTGTTTGATGGCCCACACTATGGCTAAGGCTTCCCTCTCAATACAAGAGTATTGGTGTTCCAGTTTCTTTAATGCCCTGGAGGCAAATGCCACAACTTTTTCCTCTCCACACTCCACTTATGAAAAAGTACGGCCCCTAAACCACTCAGACTTGCGTTAGTAGTAAGAACAGTTTTCTTCCTAGAGTCAAAATGACCCACGGTTGGCATTTTAGCAATGGTCTGTTTGAAAGATTGAAAGCAATTCCTGTTAAAATCACCAGACGCAAAAACATCTTATTGAAAACACAATAGTACCTTTGAAGTATTCATATGCTTATTTTCAAACCACCCCATCAGGAACAATGTCATCTTGTAAAGTTATCAGAGAGTCATTACAAGTCATCCTCAGATCATCAGGAATAATGACACCTTCTGAAGTCTGTAGAAAAAATGACCAGCAAGGGATTTTGTTTTTTAGGATCTTTACAGCACCTTTAGGACTTGTTATTTAATCACAGTACCCAAACAAGGTACTGTGATTAAATAACAAGTCCTAAAGGTGCTGTAAAGATCCTAAAAAACAAAATCCCTTGCTGGTCATTTTTTCTACAAACCTTGCCCAAGCCCGCAAGGGTATATTGGGTTGCTCACCCTTTTGTATACCTTCTGAAGTCAGCAGATACTAATTTTCAAGTCCTCCTTAAATCATCACGAATAATGACACCTACTAGAGTCATCAGGTACTCCTTTTCAAGTCATCCTTTAATCATCACGAATAATGACACCTACTAAAGTCATCAGATACTAATTTTCAAGTCATCCTCAAATCATCAGGCAGAGCTTCTGCAGCTTGCTGATGACTTCAAGAGCTTGATGATGTCTGATGCAGTGTAAATGACTTCTAAGGTAGTTGGATGATCATCCAATGACTCTGGGATGGCTTCTAAAGTAATCCTGTTTGACCTGGGCTAGGAGCACCAGGATGTGGATACACGACATCCTCTGGCCAAGCGGGTTAAAATAAAAGTAAGTGGACCACTTGGGGTCTCACTCAGACACCGAGACATCATGTGCATGTGTTGTGTGTGAGCTCTTGAAGCGGGGCGCATCCAAGTGCAGGTCGTGCACTAGGCCTGCACCTTCCAACGCCACACGACTCACAGACGTATTACTGAATTGCAACTTTGGATTTATACATACCAAAATGTTTTTTTGAACTGCCAAACCGCGAAATAGCGGTGTACATCTGCGCCCTAAACCCTTGTCTCGTAATTATGGCGAGCAATGAGGCAGAGAAATGTTATTGATTATCTTGGTAGCGCTTGCTTGCCCTGAGCCTAAATTGTAGCCTCAAGGATTTAGTCAATAGCGTTTGAGCCCCGGCGCATGCGTGTGCCTGCAGATACTACTTCTCCGGCGCACGTAACCGCCTCCCGCCTGTGGGCGGGTTTTCCTAACGTGAGAACCAAGACGTGTATTTTTTCATTGGATGACTTGCTCTTGCCCTGAAACCAGTGAGCCTTATGTCGCGCTGAACAAAACAGGAAGATTTAGTGGTCTGTGGATGCGGGATCGCTGCAGGTGAGAAGACGTTCTCCAGGAAGATTCGGTGTAATCAGATAGTGTTATAGTCGAGGCCCAGTACGAGCGGAGGACGGTGGTTACACTGATGGCCACAGGCACCCGCTTTATACCCACGTGACAACCCACTGGACGGACAGCATGTGTAGACGCAGAATGTCCTTGGCGGTTGCCATCTTAGGTTGGGAAAACCATCAATGTGATAACCGGTGATCTAGTTGGGCTGCCGCTTCACAGGTTGGAGTGATCTTGCAATTCTGATAAAACCCTTGTAATCTTCTAGCAGTTGGCACCGCTCGATGTAGAAAAGTAGCTTTGCCATGGTTGCTTTAGTATATATAGGTGACTGACTTTGTGATCGAAACGATTGGTAAGCGTAACGCATTGGTTTCAGAAACAGCCTGAAAGAATAACCGGCTGACAATGACAGGACACATCACATGAAGAATATGTTTTTAGGTGGTTGGGCACGTTTAAAAACAATTTTAATCGCATAATATCCACAGTTGAGGGCTCATAAATGAGTAAAATTCTGGATGCACGTTTTGTGCTGGCAGGCTCAAGGTTATATATATTCTGTAGAGGGCATTCTATGTTAGAAAGCATTTTGGAGACAGTAGACAGTTCTCCGTATTTACCCACATAGAGCTGTTATCTACCCCCCAAAGTCAGATGACAGCACTGCATTTTCATACCGGTCAACTCACCGGCATTCAGGGTAGGTGTGATTCGATTTTAACTATTTTTTTCACCTGTGACAAACAAAACGACTCCATAGTCTTTAATGGTGTCACACGCTTTTCAAACCCATACCAGCCCCAAGAGAACTGAGAACTGTTCGTTCACCATTGTCCTTATCAGGATCACCCTCTTAAACGCCGTACTTCACCAGCATTTTTGAGGCCAGTGGTTGATGAGCACTTCAAAAGAGTGAGTTTTGGAGATAGTACGCCTGTGCACTGAAGTGGTCGAGCCTTTGTTATGTATGTCTTGGACACATTGTATGCATGATGGTAGGAAGAGCTGTGTCTCAAGTATTCTGGTGCTACACTAATGGTCATAATGATCTCTAGCAAATTAAGATTCTCTCCTCCTGTCATTCATCGCTTCCCCTCTGACCTTATGCATATTGTGGTCAGTCTTCATTCCTATCACCTCTTCTCCCGTCCAAAAAAAAGATAACATGCTTCTGATTCCATCCCTGCTTCCCTACTTAACGCACCTCTTCACATCGCAGTCTATTGTAGGAGAATAATGCAGTGTTACCTTTGTATTCACATCACGGCGGTACCATGCAATAGGCCCACGATAACGCATCAAATGTCTGCGATAAAGTCAACGCGACGCCGTAAAAATGCAAAACACGAACGCAAAAAAAGTTGCAATGGGGGCAATCGTAGTACAAAATTCTGCGGTAACCAGCGGCAGGCCTGCAATTCCCACGCATCAGGCGGGAAAATGCACCAGAAAAGCAGAGGTAAAAAAACGTGAGATGACTATGTACGAACACAACCCCACACCCGTGACGTAGAACAAATGACCATTGTCCCGCATCAAATAAGCATCTCTTCACAAACCAACACAATGCACATTGGCATGCAGTCTGCATGTAAACTGCGCCAATGCGGAAACCTACATGGAACACACTGTGAAACAGCATCTCCCCATCACATTGCGTAGGGACAATCAACGCCTCAGGCGCACAAACTTTTCATATCCATGATCAATCAATAATGAAAGCATGGACAGAACGTAGGTGCAGTGACTCCGACATACGTACATGTTGCCCATGTTGTGGGACTCCAGTCACAGGGTGCATCCCTGCATCATTGTGGTACATGACCCCAAAGGAGCCCTGTTGTCACCTTTAGGTTACAAATGACAGCCAAAATGGAATGATTTGGGACACATGTGAAACGCCGAAGAGTGGGATTCCGTACTAACTGACACACAGAACTGGCAGGTCGAAAATGTGATACCCTAAACAGCCTCACTGCACCGAGGTGACACACCCGCCATCCATTAAGAAATCATAAAATTGCTAGCACTACATGTCGCACTCACACCTGTCTGAGTGATGTGCTTGTACAGAGGAGTGACATGCACCCAGGGAATGTGTCTTGAAATGCATTTATTTGCACATGCTGTGCCTGTGGTCACTTTGTACTGTCCCATGATTGCGAAGGACTGTCACAATGTGACTTGTTCATGTGAAGAAATTGTCAATGATGGTGTTACTACGGGCTACTCCTGCTGTGGCTGCAGTGGGGTGTGGTCCACCTGCCTCATCTTCCTCATCATCGTCCGGTGCATCTGGCACTTGTATCTATGGGGCATTGCTGCGTACACATATGTTGTGCAACACATCATCTTGCACACGATGTCTGGGCTGTACAGGAGCCTTCCACCTGTGATGTCCAGGCACCTGAAACGTTACTTCAACACACCAAATGTGCGTTCCACGATACCCCTGATGTCTTTGTGGGCCGCATTGTACTGCCTCTGGGCCTGTGTGTTCGGGGCTCAGAGTGGTGTCCTCATCCAAGCACATAGTGCATAACCTTGATCACCTGTGACAGTGCAGAGATAGACATGAGTCAATACTTCGTTCTGCATGATGTGTTGGCAGGCTCACTGGTACATTGGTGTGTGATATGTGTGAATCAGTGATTCCTTTATGACATGTACTGCTTGTTGCAAATGAGCGTCCTCAATGTGTATTACGTAGCCTTAGTGATGCTCCTCCCTCCCCCGAGCCTATTCACTAGTGTGCGCAGAGCTCTTGCACCCCTACGGCACACCACTGTCATGCCTGTCTGCGCATGACACACAAGCCTTACTATGACACCGTGATGTTGTGCGCTGAAGGTGGGGGCCACATGTGTGTAGGCCTATGGTAAGGACAGGGCGGTCACAGATGTAGAGTTCATGCCTATCTGAACTCACCATGTGGTTGAGGGTAGACCTTTGGCTTATGCTGCGGCAATAGCGCCACACACAACAGTTGGCATGTATGATAGCGGGCTTGAGCTCTCTCATTTACCCCTCTGCCAGCCACACACTCCGGGGCCATGCTCCATTGCAACATTGAATGTAGCGTGACTGGTGGCACCGACTCTACAACAGAGACACACACATTAGTTACTTCCTTGGCAAGGCCTAAGCTTAACCACACCCAGAGCCACGTATTGAATTACCACACCTCTACGCTATATTGCCGTATGCCTGTCCATTCCGCACAGGGGGGTACGACACAGCTACATGTCCCAGGTCTACCCCACTGCCTGAGGTGACAAGGTTGCGCCCACTGTACACAGCACATTGTAATGTGGTATGGCCCGGGGCTCTCATGCATACATAATGACAACACAGACACACTGAGATGATTTGTGGAAGTGGCTACTGACACGTGCGCCTTGCATCTTTTATTGCCAGGGTCACATGTCCAGTGACTCCTGTACTGGATGGGTGTTGGGTAGTGTAAGCCACCCCTCAGGGGTTGGTTGGTGCTGGCAACAACTACAACAGTGATCAGACAATCAGAAGTTCAAACAGCAAGGATCCATAACTTGAGCTACACAGAGTTAGTGGCCCCGGATGCACTGCTGCCGGCACAGGCACACCGCCACGGCACGGTGACTTGCGATGCACTGAGGTAGGACCACGAGAGCTGAGTGGGTCCTAGTTGATGTCCAAGGAGAATGTCGCGCAGTGTTATGGGGGACAGTGGGAGCTGTCCATCCAGGGCATGATGCAGAGGGCAGAAGCAAGCAGAAACAGGCAACATGGAGTAGTTGAATGCTACAGTCTCCTGTTTACCACCATGTCAGTATCAGCTACATGATGATGAAGACAACCCCCAGGCCATAGACTCAGACACCACCAAAGTACAACCACAGAGTCAGTGGCACCAGAGCTGGAAGGAGATGCAGACTATGATGAGGCCTGTACAATGATATGAACTCAGCCATGAAGAGATCAAGGCTCAGTTCCAATTGTGTGACCTACTCGACCGCAGTGTGTGCCGGAGGCACCGGTCAGCAGTGGCCCACAGCCACGTGTCATTGGCTTGCGATGCTCAGAGGCTCAGAGTTATTGGCACCAGTGCAGTTGGTTGTGTTCGATCACCTCCGTAATAGAGATCCTTTTTCGCTCCGGACAGAACCGGGTCTTCCTCCTCTCCTTGCGTACTGTGATGTGAACTCTGCCATGACGAAATCAAGACTCAGTTCCAAATGTGTGACCTACATGACCACAGTGTACGCCGGAGGCCGAACTCAGCAAGGGCCCACAGACGCGTATGGTTAGAATGCTATGCACAGAGTTGGTGGCACCACATCGAACGGAGTATAGTGACATAAAATCAGCCATAAATATGTACTCTGCCATTGTGTAATCAAGACACAGTTCCAAATGTGTGACCAACTTGTCAGCTGTGTATGCCGGTGGAGTACGTCAACGTGAAAGGAGTACCGCGGGCCATGCTCGCAGATGCTGTGATGGTCTGGGGAGGCTGCCAAGGTCGCAGGCCTCGGCCTTGGAGCTTGCACCGGCACGTGCTGGGCCCTCAGTGACCCACGCCGGTGTCGGCAGGTGAGCAGTGAGGCCTGGGTGCACAGGGGCGGGCAAGACGGGTTCGGGGACCAGCGGCCCGGGGTGCAGCGGGGTCACAGGATCGCAGGCAACACCGCTCGCGGCGTCGGCCTCGTGACGGTGTGACAGGCGCCGCCCTGACAGACCCGTTGGCCATTCCGGAAGAGGACCACGCCCAGAGCTACGTGCTTTTAATTCACACCTGTGCGCTAGCCTAGCATATGCCAGGCCACGCTTACAGGGGAGACGTAACAAGCTACATTTCCGCGGTCTTCCCTACTAGCTGGGTGATATGGTTGTGTCCACTACACTCCATACACCAGCGGTGTAAGTCGACATGGATATGAGTGTGGTCTGCATTCTGCAGTCTGTCCTGCATATCCACGCCACACTTGGCACTGTGTACCTTCTCAGTCAAAGGGTCACTTGCCTCCTTCGCACATGCCTGGTTCCCATCTCTCCCCACAGTCTGTTATTGTGTGGCTAAGGTGCCATGCCGTTGTTGGTTCATGTACATGGCCAGCCCAGGTTACCACATTAAGTTGTGCTGTCGTGTCTGGTGTGTGGGAATGTTGTTTGGTATGTTGTATGTGAGTTTGTAACATGTGCATTCTCAGAGTTGTGATTTACATGATTGTGGAGTTTGGGTGTGTGGTGTGTTCATTTGGTACTTAGCAACGAGCAGTGCATTGTCGTAGGTGCCATTCTGGAAGCTCAGGTTGATGATGGACTGTCGGAAGATGTAGGAATCATGCACACTGCCTGGGTAGTTGGCGACGACGTTGGCAAAGAGTCGCAGGTGGTCCACTATTGCCTGCATATTGATGGAATGCGTGTGCTTTCTGTTGCGCTAATTGTGTGGAGTGTCAGCAGGGTGCACAAGTAGGACATGTGTGCAGTCAATTGCCCCCAAAATGTGCGGGAAGCCAGCTATGGCATAATAGCCTTGCTTGGTCTCCAGCTGTTCCTGCGCAGTGTGGGGGAAGTATAGGTACTGGGGTACCAAGCTGATGATGGCATCCAGGACAGGTGTGAGGAACTTGGATAGGGCTGGCTGTGAGACGCCTCTGACTCTGTCGGTCGTTGGTTGGAAGGTACCAGAGGCCAACAGGTGCAGCACAGCCAGCAGCTTTGTCTGCGGGGGGATGTTGGTTGTCCGCTGTGTTGGTATCATCAGCCTGTGGGCAATGATGTTTAGGATGCGGAGGATGGTTGTCCTTTTGAGCCTGTAGTGGGTAATGACATTCTCTGGTGTTCAGTCTGTGAGGCTGGTGCGTTTCCTGAAGGTCCGCTGTCTTTGTCTGCGCTGCCTTTGTGGTGGGAGGGGGTGGGGGGTTCGGGGGGGAGGTGGTGGGCCTGGGTGTAAGTGGCGTTGGGTGTTATGGCCCTGATGGGGCTCCAAGCTGCATGATCAGTAGCTCCAAGGCATCTGTTCTTCAGGTTTGGCTCTGGGCTGGGCTCCCTGTTCTGGTGCTGGCTGTCGTCCGACTTTACACCAGGTCAGAGCAGGTGTTAATTTCCTGCTGCTAATGCGCCTTATCGCCTGTTTTGTGAGAATGTTGCGGAGTGGTGTTGTCGCAGTTTTTTGAACGGGAACGCCTACTCTGCATCTCATTAGCGATCGTTGCCGGTGTCATCTGTGGCGATGTTTGTTTTTTTGCGGCTACTATTGCAGGTAAACTCGTGATATGGGCTGTTAGCACCAGCTTGTGAATGGGGCGATACATTTATCGCCGCTTTGGCTGCAATGAAGTGCTGATAACTCTGCGATGAATCCTTGAGAATATGCCCCACAATACTTTAGCCAATTCAACATGGCCCTTATCATGTTTTGATAGACACTGTTGCTTTCACACATACTCTCTACTACTCTGCGGTCTTGGGTCAGACCTGACGCTTGCTTAATAAAAACCTTCTTCACACTCTTTTGCAGAACATCTTATCACTACTGCTCCCCGCCAAATTTTCTCATGCACAATCGGTGATCTAATCACCTTCTCCATTGTTCGGCTCCACTACTTGCAACCTCTCTCCTCTCTGATTCCTCTACTATTTCACACCTGGATAAATAAATCACGCACGGGGGGGAAGGTCTTCTACCACTTGGCCCCCTCTTACTGGAATCAACTTCCTCTTCATCTTTGTGAATGCACTAACTAATTGCAATTCCGATCTCTCAAAGCCGAACTTTTTTCAGACTCCCTCGTTTACTTTGTAACTCCTCTTCAGTCTCCCTACGCTGACCTAATAGCACTTCTATAGCGCGGAGATACCCCTTTGGGGGTGATTCGGGCGCTATATAAAATATATAGTATGTCCTCAGTCGTGTTTTCAGGGGGATCCTAAAGAATGCCACACTTCTGCTTATGCTTGCTACGCGGTGATTGGCTCTGTGCATTTGATTGGTGGTGTGGATGATATCATGAGTTGAGATTTCTTGTCATTTTGCTTCTTGGTTCCAACATATCCTGCTGGTTAGTGCAAGAGGCTCATTCTTACTGAGATGGCATCTGACCTGGGTATTTTTTAGAAGTTATCCAACACTTATGATTTACCTCGAATCCTTATAGCATATTTGGATCACTGAACTCTGTTGTCTTGGTTTTTCTATTGCTTTTTAGGTCTCGCTGAAGCCATCCCGTTAGGGATGCTTTGGCGAGATTAAAGTAAGGGCTTTCAAAAGTGCACCCAAAGTGGGATCGGGTACAGTGCATGTGAGCACAACCACGCGAATTGTGCACAGCTTCCATTTGCCACCAGTCACTTCGTGCACGCGCTCCGTTTCTGCTGCCACACGCATTCAGCTCACCAGGCTGCACACCCCCTCATCCCCCATATGCTCGCTCGCCAATGTCCCTCCCACCCTTCCTTTGATCTCCGCCGCGAGTTATCACAGGCTCCTCTCCGCCCCTTCCTTTTAATGGCCCTCCCCCAGCACAGAGCGCGCATCGCCTGTTCACTCTAGCCTTTACCCAAAGCACTACTCACCTCCCCCCCTACTCGTAACGCTTCCAGTGACGTCGTCTTGTTGTTTTATTAGAGTCTACATAGACTTGGCGATGCCCAGTGCCTGGCAGCCCAGGAGCCCGTTAGTATGGACACACGGTGTGGCGTGGGGGGTCGTCGTGTGTTTGTGCAGCCTGTCCAGCCCACACTCTGCTGCACTTTTGTAACCAGATTAGACAATAGTTTGCTTTCCTGCCACTCCTGTAACATCTGGGAACCGGCTCCTGGAGTCACGCATTCTGCCCTGTCTGTGTTTCACGGGTATATTGGTTTAACAGGTATGTTCATTGTGCCTGTCTTCCCCCAGAGAACACACTACTTCACAAGTTAAGCCTGTCCATGCCGTCGGGACCCTCACATTATCCTACAGCAGTGGTCTTGAAAACATTTCATGTGATGCCCCCCTTACACACATTCATTCTATAGACCCCTTCTGCAAAATAAAAATGTGCTCTCGAACTTAATAATTCACGGGTTAAATGTTTTCAGTTGCTAATTCTTTCCTGTGCGGTCCTTCTCTGTGGGGGGATCTGCCCTCGGGCGGACACAGTCTTGAGGTGAACCTTCCAACTCCAAACAACCGGACGCCCCACTCAAGCCGCGCACCTCCCCTCAGAATTGCAAACCATGCTCACGGCGAGGCCTCGGGAACTAGGCACGACAGTACCTCCTTTTTTGGGGCAGTTTTTTTTTTTAAAGCGCGAAGTCGAGCCAAAGGTGTCACAGGACCACTAGTAGCATTTCAGACAGACACATTGATATTTTTTAGGCACGGAGAGATTAAGTAATTTGTTAATTTTAGAATGTGAGGCTTCGGCCGAAGCTCCAACCCTGTCACCCCAGCTTCAAGGTTGGCCGCTCCAGCCAGTACGCCACATCCTCTGTTAACTTCAAGGTGCCAGAGTAATTTGAGATAAACAAAAGCCACCTGGAAGCCTAGTTTTACAATGTGTGCCCCCTGCAGACTCTGCATTTCTTGAAAGGCTCGCATCCCCCCCCACTGCACTCGCCTGCCCAACCCGCTTGTTTCTGCTTGTCATTATAAACACATTAACATTGTGTGACCGACTGTGAGGGATGCACTGAAGGGGGGAAAAGAAGCAACCTGCAGAAGAGAAGGCGCTCCACTCAGAAGGTTTGATTATAGAGAAGCTGGAGCAAGATCACCGCCGACCAGCTCACCACCTCCCTCAGCCAGAACCCACCTGCCAGCCCACCGGACCCCAACGAAGCAGCCCGCAACTTCATGTAGTGGCTTGATCGCCTGCGCCAACAACCTCGCACCACTGAAGAACCCTCCCAGCAAACCCAGAAGCAAGAAGGCCCCCTGGTTCACCGACTAACTCCAAGAAGACCTGCCGCACCCTCGAGAAAGCCTGGCTCCTCGACCAGACCACTGACAACATGACCGCCCTCAAACACGCCACCCGCAAGCACCACCAGCTCATTCGCACCACCAAGAAGAAATCACTGAAGGATCGACTGGACAACAACGCCCACGACAGCAAGGAACTCCTCAGCATCGTCAAGGAGTTCTCCAACCCCAGCACCGGCAACAATGACATCACCCCTTCACAAGATCTCTGTGACTCCCTCGCCTCGTTCTTCCACTGCAAGATTGCCGACATCCACAACCGCTTCGGCGCACCATCCTCGCACCCAACCGTCGAACCAACGCACCCCACTGCCACCCTCCGCACCTGGACCACGGTGACCACCGAAGACACAGCCCGCACGATGAACACCATCTACCCCGGATCTCCGACTGACCCCTGCCCCCACCACGTCTTCAACAAGGCCGACTCCACCATCGCACCCCAACTCCGAGACGTCATCAACCCCTCCTTCGACACCGCCACCTTCCCGGAGAGCTGGAAGCATGCCGAGCTCAGCGCCCTACTGAAGAAACCAACAGCGGACCCCACCGACCTCAAAAACTTCCGCCCCATCTCGCTCCTCCCTTTTCCTGCCAAAGTCATCGAGAAGATGGCCAACAGACAGCTTGCCGCCTTCCTCGAGACGAATGGATCCCTCGACCCCTCGCAGTCCGGTTTCAGAGCCAACCACAGCACCGAGACCGCCCTCATCGCAGCCACCGACGACATCCGAGCCGTCCTCGACAACGGGGAAACAGCGGCACTCATCCTCCTGGACCTCTCCGCAGCGTTCAACACTGTCTGCCACAGCACCCTAGTCCAACGCCTCAGCAACACCGGCATCCAAGAGAAGGCACTGAAGTGGATCATCTCGTTCCTCGCCGGAAGAACACAGAGAGTCCGCCTCCCCCCGTTTTGTTCCGAGGCCACCAAAGTCATCTGCGGCGTCCCGCAAGGATCATCACTCAGCCCCACCCTCTCCAACGTCTACATGAGACCTCTCGCAGCCATCGCACGCCAACACAACCTCAACATCATCTCCTACGCCGACGACACCCAGCTGAACCTCTCCCTCACCAGAGACCCCGACACCGCCAGAACCAGCCTGCACGAAGGGATGAAAGACGTCGCTGAGTGGATGAAGAACAGCCGCCTGAAACTGAACTCAGACAAGACGGAAGTCCTCATCCTGGGACCATCACCCTCCGCCTGGGACGACTCCTGGTGGCCCCCAGCCCTGGGCACCGCCCCCAAGCCAACAGACCACGCACGCAACCTGGGCTTCATCCTGGACTCCTCCCTCTCGATGACCAGACAAGTCAACGCCGTCTCCTCTTCATGCTTTCACACCCTCCGCATGCTCCGCAAGATCTTCCGATGGATCCCGACCTAAACCAGGAAGACAGTCACCCAGGCCCTCGTCACCAGCCGACTTGACTACGGAAACGCCCTCTACGCCGGAACCACAGCCAAGCTACAGAGCAGACTCCAACGCATCCAGAACGCCTCCGCCCGACTCATCCTGGACATCCCCCGACGCAGCCACATCTCCGGCCACCTGAGGGACCTGCACTGGCTCCCCGTCAACAAGAGGATCACGTTCAGGCTCCTCACCCACGCACACAAGTCTCTCCACAACCTGGGCCCCAAGTACCTCAACGACCGCCTGACCTTCCACACGCCCACCCGCCAGCTACGGTCTGCTAGCCTCGCCCTCGCCGCCGTACCACTTATCCGAAGAGCCTCCGCCGGAGGCAGATCCTTCTCCTACCTGGCGGCCAAGACATGGAACTCCCTCCCCATCTACCTGGGGCTGACCCAGGACCACCTCGCCTTCAGGAGACAACTCAAGACCTGGCTGTTCGAGCAGTAGCGGACCCCTTCCCCCAAGCGCCTTGAGATCCTTCCGGGTGAGTAGCGCGCCATACAAGTGTTATGATTGATTGATTGATTGAGGCGTTTGTATTCTGTATGGCAAGATAAAGTCCAACAAAACAGGTTTCTCGGGGTTCTGAGACAACACCAAAAAGGTCCTCAGTTCGGGACGGTTATGGCGTCCTGGTCCGACCGGTGTGGATCCTCTTGCAGCAAGGGGGTCCACGTCTCAACAACTGAAGGTGTCCGGGTCCAAAGGCACTCAAAAGAAAAGAGACCCGGGGTTACTGACGCTGCCTGATTTCTGACTACAAAGGAGGAGGAAGCGGAGAGTGAGGGGGATCACCAGGGACCGCTACCACAGTGCAAACATAGAAACTGCTAGCGTTTTGTGTGCATACAACCGGGGGAGTGCGAAAACGCCTCACACAAACACACATGTCCCGTGACCACCCACAACCACCCCTACCCGTTCCCTCCCTGTGAGAAGACCAGTCCCCTTAACCTGGCCCGTACCTTGTGGAGCCACACTTCTCCTGAAGTGTGGCGGGGCGGAGCGTGGTCTTGTTGGCCTCCCGGCTTTCTCTCCTCTTGGGGCGAAACGGCTTCAAAGTCCTCCGTCCTTGCTTCCTGGGGCGATACCGCTTTCGTGTTCTCTCTCCGCGGCGCAGCCTAGTCTTCACGAGGCTCGCTGGACGTCTCCTGTCCCGTTCGCGGCGTCCTCTTCCGGGTCTCGCGCTATGAGCGCCACTGTTGCTCCCGATTGGAGGGAGGATGATGACGTCACCGGCGGAGTTCCCTCCTCCGGGAAGGCCCACGCTGCCTTACAAGGGACCATATCCATTCTGTAGTCGGGGCAGAAAGGAATACGGGTTAATGTCGTCACCCGACCCGTGTCAGGCAGGGACCCCCTGACACATCCCCCCCCCAGGATTTTCCCGATCGGGGGAAAGAGTAAAGCGGGATAGAAAGTCAGCGTTCCCCTGATCCAGACCTTTTCGATGACGGACCTCAATCTGAAAGGGTTGGAGAGCCAAAAACCACCTGAGGATACGGTCGTTGTGACCACGGCTCCGTTGAAGCCAAGTCAGTGGGGCATGGTCTGTATACAAAACAAAGGGCCGTCCCTCCAGATAGTGCCTGAGTTTGTCCACACTCCAGCGGACCGCCAAACACTCCTTCTCAATGGTAGAGTAGGCCAGTTCTCTGGGAAACAGTTTACGGCTGATATAAAGAACCTGTCTTTCCAACCCGTCTGCGTCTTCCTGAGAAAGGACCGCCCCGATACCTACACCTGAGGCATCCGTCTGGAGGATGAAGGGTTTTGTGAAGTCCGGAGATATCAAGACCGGTGCCGTGGTAAGGACAGCTTGTAATGCCTGAAAGGCATTGGATTCTTTGGGTGTGGGGGCAGGTAACCTAGGAGATGACTGGGTCTTTTTTTTTGTAAAATCTTTATTTATGGTTAGGAATACAAAGAAAAACAGCGGAGGCCCCGCACAATTCCCCACACAGGGGGCACAATCCAGAAAATAAAGAGCAGCAGCATTCTATGGTAGCAGATGTGCATAGAGTCCGAACTCAATCAATGCCATAAGCAGTAGTGCAATAGTGCTGAAGCAACTGCTACAGGGCAATGTACGCTAAAGAAAGCCAAAGATTAAAAATCTTCCTTGCCCACGAGTCCTCGTATCTAGATTGAAAAGCCTTGGACTCTCCTGTGGGCACCGCAACAGACCCAAGAACCAAGAAACTAAACATTCCCTAACCTCCTACACCCCCCCCCCCCCCCCCCCCCCCCCAGGGTGGTGACTCCAGACATACCATACAAACACACAGAACTCGCGCTAGACCTGAAAGAGGTGCAGTGATCGCAATGAGGCTGGGCAGACTGCAGAAGGCAAACCTTTAGAGAGATAGTTAACCAAGGGGCCCCACCGAAACTGGAAATTCTTGAAATTACCTAGGAAGATGTCCGCCACTCTGTCCATGCTAAGCAGCCTCCAGAGCCGTGCGTGCCACAAGGAGATTGCTGGCGCCTCCGTCTTTTTCCATGCGGCGGCTAGAGTAAGCTTGGCTGCTCCAAGGCAGAGCCACAGGATCTGTTTGTCAGCGCGTGTCTGATACTCAAGGTTCGGCTCACGAAGGCCCAACAGGACAGAGGCCATAGAATCCTCCACAGGGTAGCCAAGCATATCCCTGATATGCGAGAGAATCTCCTCCCGGTACGGTCGAATTCTCGGGCAATCCCACCAAATGTGGCGAAAATCCCCAAGGAGGCCACACCCCCTCCAGCACCTGTCAGAGGTGGCCGGGTATATGCGATGGAGTCTGGCTGGGCATAGGTACCAGTTCATGAGCGTCTTGAGGTGGGCTTCCCTCAGATGTAACGAGTGATTAAACGCTGCTAAATCCCTCCACAATGCCGACCATTCTTTATCGGAGATATCTCTCCCCAAAATCTCTTCCCAGTGTCCCATGTAGCGAGGGCGAGGCGTCACCGCTGAGGTGAGCAAGAGCTGGTAAATAAAGGAAATGACCCCTTTCATGGCAGATGTCCGAAGTATGAAGGCCTCAAAGGGCGATGGGGGTCTCGTAGCCGCCTCCAGCACCCCAGGCGATGTGGCCCAGTGAAGTAACTGGATATGGCGATATCGTTCCGACGGGGGGACCCCGTAGTCCCTCATGCAGTTAGCAAAGGAGAGGGGTTCCTGGCCGTGAAATAGATGGGTCAAAACCCTGCAACCACCCTCCCTCCATACATCGAAAGCCCCCTCTCGCAGCGCCGGCGGGAAGGCTGGGTTAAAGTGTAAGGGCGTGAACGGGGACGTGAAAGTATAAGTTTAAGAGGAGCACTCAAAAATGTAATCACTAGAGCACCTGTAAACTGATCCTAATCTAAGGGTGCAGCACTACTGGAATGTGTTGGCTAGCACAGACAATAAAACGACAACTAAGTAGGAGGAAACCTACTTGTAGTGCGCACTGTTCCTAGTGGAAAACGCCTTTTTCCAACAATTTAAGAAAAACTACTTTTCAATTTAATCAATACTCAACAAATACTGTATAGTTTCTCGTTCTATTATTTAATTCATAGAACTTTTGTGGAACATGTATACATTAATACATACTACTCATGTAAATAGATATTTATCTATTCGTTCTACAGAACAATAAGTCTCTGTTTCCTAAAGAATGAGCTTTTGTATACAGCATATATACTCTTTACATGTCTCTGCACATTTCAAATGCATTATTCATGAGTAATACACAGAGTGGTATAAGTTGATAGTCTTGAAAGTCGAAGCCCGATGCATTTCGGGACCCGGAGGTACCCTTCCTCAGGGGAGAACTCCTAAAACATACAGAAGAACTAATCAGTATAAAAATATTTACAACTTTATATGCGCTATTTATCAGTTGAAGGACACTAAAGGGGAAACAATAAAATATGGTGGTATCAATCATTCTGCATTGGAAATAGGATTAAAGCCTGGATATGTGCTCTAACAAGATTGACCTACACATAAAGATATAAATCATAAAACACATCACATGGTGTATTGATCATCTCAAACCTTTTTAAAGGGTATCGCGTTCATATTACAAAAGAAATCGTGCAAGGAAACAGATATGAACTAATTATGATGTTGACATGATATGGGACCCAGTTTGGAATGCGCATAAAATACTCATCATTAGACTCAAACAAATATCAGGCCTACATGATAAAGTATGAATCATCAAACACATCACATCATGTGTTGATCACCTCAGACTTTCTAAAGGGTATCGCACTCATTTTACAACAGAGATCGTGTAAAAAAACAAATATGAGCTTAGTGTGATGTTGACATGATCTGAGACCCAGTTTGGAATGCACATAAAATACTCATCATTAAACTCAAACAAATCTCGATGTCATAAATAGAACGTATTATAACATGCTGGAGTAACATGAATATTACTTTAAACCCAGAGAGAGTATACAGAGAGGAGAATAAATCATGAAATGCATAGAAAACATCATATTATGTTAATTAATGTAATGATTTGTTGGTGATCACTGTTTCATGTATGCATCTGTGGACTGAACGTTAGGGAAATGATGTGATACTACTGGGTTAGCTTCACTCCTGGTAACGAAAACCTGTGAAAGAATGAGATGGGGGCATTGTCCTAATCGTATAACGACCAAAAACGTATAGGGAAATGAGTGTGTGCCTATGACATACAGAAGTGCTTGGTGGCAAATGTCCTAGGACTCAATGTAAATAGCAATGCATCAATGTATGTGCATGAGCGTAATGCTACTATGGAAAATGGACTGTACTCTAGACCTTTAACTTGCTCATAGTTCCATAAAAATGCAACACATACCTTTTGCTGGGACTCAGTCCCGAGAATGGCAAGAGTAGAAACTACGGGTGTGGTAACTAAAAGCTTTTCGTGGAAGCTTTTCGATGAGTCCCAGCAAAAGGTATGCGTTGCATTTTTATGGAACTATGAGCAAGTTAAAGGTCTAGAATACAGTCCATTTTCCATAGTAGCATTACGCTCATGCACATACATTGATGCATTGCTATTTACATTGAGTCCTAGGACATTTGCCACCAAGCACTTCTGTATGTCATAGGCACACACTCATTTCCCTATACGTTTTTGGTCGTTATACGATTAGGACAATGCCCCCATCTCATTCTTTCACAGGTTTTCGTTACCAGGAGTGAAGCTAACCCAGTAGTATCACATCATTTCCCTAACGTTCAGTCCACAGATGCATACATGAAACAGTGATCACCAACAAATCATTACATTAATTAACATAATATGATGTTTTCTATGCATTTCATGATTTATTCTCCTCTCTGTATACTCTCTGTGGGTTTAAAGTAATATTCATGTTACTCCAGCATGTTATAATACGTTCTATTTATGACATCGAGATTTGTTTGAGTTTAATGATGAGTATTTTATGTGCATTCCAAACTGGGTCTCAGATCATGTCAACATCACACTAAGCTCATATTTGTTTTTTTACACGATCTCTGTTGTAAAATGAGTGCGATACCCTTTAGAAAGTCTGAGGTGATCAACACATGATGTGATGTGTTTGATGATTCATACTTTATCATGTAGGCCTGATATTTGTTTGAGTCGAATGATGAGTATTTTATGCGCATTCCAAACTGGGTCCCATATCATGTCAACATCATAATTAGTTCATATCTGTTTCCTTGCACGATTTCTTTTGTAATATGAACGCGATACCCTTTAAAAAGGTTTGAGATGATCAATACACCATGTGATGTGTTTTATGATTTATATCTTTATGTGTAGGTCAATCTTGTTAGAGCACATATCCAGGCTTTAATCCTATTTCCAATGCAGAATGATTGATACCACCATATTTTATTGTTTCCCCTTTAGTGTCCTTCAACTGATAAATAGCGCATATAAAGTTGTAAATATTTTTATACTGATTAGTTCTTCTGTATGTTTTAGGAGTTCGCCCCTGAGGAAGGGTACCTCCGGGTCCCGAAATGCATCGGGCTTCGACTTTCAAGACTATCAACTTATACCACTCTGTGTATTACTCATGAATAATGCATTTGAAATGTGCAGAGACATGTAAAGAGTATATATGCTGTATACAAAAGCTCATTCTTTAGGAAACAGAGACTTATTGTTCTGTAGAACGAATAGATAAATATCTATTTACATGAGTAGTATGTATTAATGTATATATGTTCCACAAAAGTTCTATGAATTAAATAATAGAACGAGAAACTATACAGTATTTGTTGAGTATTGATTAAATTGAAAAGTAGTTTTTCTTAAATTGTTGGAAAAAGACGTTTTCCACTAGGAAAAGTGCGCACTACAAGTAGGTTTCCTCCTACTTAGTTGTCGTGAACGGAGAAGGAAATGTGGTCCTGTGCTCATCAGCGGCCAACGTGTCCCAAACCTTCAGATTGGTACTCGTCGGAGTACTAATGTAAGCGTTCAGGGGTCGGTCCTTCTTGGGCTTCCAAGCCAAGTCCCAGACCGATCTGCCAGCGACACTCCGGTCCATGTGCAGCCAGTGTTTCTCCGACGTTTGTTGGGACCACTCCACCAGCACTCTCAGTTGTGCCGCTTTGTAATAAAGCTGCAAATCAGGAAGGCCCACGCCTCCCTCTTTTCTCGAACGTCGCAAGACCGCAAAGGAGAATCGCGCCCGACCCCCTTGCCATACAAACCGCAACATCTGTGTCTTGAGGCGTCGGAAAAAGTCATTGTCGAGTGGAATGGGCAGTGCTTGGAAGAGATAAAGATATTTAGGCAGAAGGACCATCTTAATGGCATGGATTCTGCCCAGTCACGATAATAATTTAAGTTTCCACCGTTCTAAGTCCGCTCGAGTCTTCGCTAATAAGGGTGGGAAGTTAGCCGAGAACAATTTCCCCACCGTCGGCGTCAGATGGACCCCTAGGTAGACAATCGAGCCGGTGGCCCAGGCCAAAGGCGTCAAAGGGCGTACTCGGTCCACCTCTGACTGTGAAAGCGTAAGATTCAGGACATATGACTTGTCGTAGTTGACTTTGAAGCCGGCCACCTCTTTATAACGCAGCAAGGCCTCCCTGATACACGGTAGCGATTGTACCGGATCCGCGACAGAGAACAAGATGTCGTCCGCAAAGAGCGTCATTTTATGTTGCTCTCCTGTGAACGGAAGGCCCCGGATCCCTTCGTGCTCCCGCACCGCCATCGCCAATAGCTCAAGGCTCAGCGCGAAGAGCAGGGGGGAAAGAGGGCAGCCCTGTCTGGTGCTGTGAGAATGCGGGAAGATCGCCGACAGATGGCCATTCACCACTACCCGAGACCTGGGACTGCAAAAATTTGCTTTCACCATAGTGATGAACCTATCCGAGAAACCGAAAGCCGTCAGAGTATTGAACAAGAATCCCCAATCCACACGGTCAAAGGCCTTTTCGGCATCCAGACCCACGAGGACCGCCGGGATTCGAAACCTGCCTGCCTTTTCTATTAAGTGAATCACCATTCGTGTGTTGTCATGGGTCTGGCGCCCCTTAATAAACCCTGATTGGTCTGGGTGTATAATCGCCGGCATCAAATCCTGTAGCCTATGTGCTAGGATCGCGGAGTATAGTTTGGCGTCGATGTTAAGAAGAGCTATGGGGCGGAATGAGGAGCAATGGGAGAGGTCCTTCCCTGGTTTAGGCAAAACCGATATCACGGCCTCAGCAAGGGAGCCAGTGGAAGAACCAGAACTGGCCATGTCATTAAAAAGGGAGACAAGAAAATCGCAGATCTCCGCGGCATACGATTTGTAAAAAAGGGCGATGTAGCCATCAGGCCCGGGTGACTTGTGAAGTTTCAAGTCTTTGATGGCATCAAGTACCTCCTCTCTGGTAATCGGGGCCTCCAACAGTTCGTTCCATTCCTTAGATACCTGTGGAATGGGTAGGCGCCGCAAGTACTCCTGTTGATCATCCGTGTTGAGCCCATCCCCCGCATAAAGATTCGCATAGTTTCATCTCGGTGCTGAAAATCGCCCGACGCATCGCGGATCCCTCCGATATACTCTCGCTCCCTCCTATCACGCAGTTGGCGAGCCAGGTTTCTTCCCACCTTATTCCCATGAGAATATGATTGTCTTCCCAACCTCAATAATGTAAATTCTGCCCTGTTATTATAATGGGCCCTGAATTTCCCCCGAACCGCCGTCAATGGCCGGAGGGTCAACCTCGAGGGGTTAAGCTTGTGGGCCTGTTCGAGGACCGCCAGCTCTGCCTCCAATTCCTCCCGCTCCCGGTGCCGCAGATGATTGAGATGCGCATTGAGGGCCAGGCAAGTGCCCCTGATCGACGTTTTAAAGGCGTCCCAGGTAGTGGAGACCGAAGTATCAGACACCGGGTTGAGATCAAAAAAGTAACTGATGGCTCTTGGCAGTGCCTTATTAGAGGTATCGTCCCTGACCACCGAGGCTGGGAAATACCATTCCTGCTGCCCGGCGCCAGCCGGCGACCAGCGTAGGTTGAGCACAAGCATACTGTGATCAGAAACCGATAACGGAAGAATGGTAGAGTCAAGGACATCTCCCCTAAGGGCTTGACTGAGGAAGATATGGTCCAATCGTGAATAGGAGTGGTGAACATGCGAGAAGAATGTGTAGTCCTGGGACGTAGGGTGTGTGGAGCACCAACTATCAAACAACCCCAGTTCCCCAACCACCTGCTGCGTTGAAGCAGAAAACACACCCGTGTCGGCCCTGTTGGCACCAGAGCTGTCTACCTTTCTATCCCACACCAAATTAAAGTCCCCCATTAAGAACAAGTGTCCCTCAGCAAAGTCACCCACCTTCTGCAACAAGCTTTGTAGAAACTCATTCTGACCGGCATTGGGGAGATACACCACTACAAATGTACACAGCCTCCCTTGAACAAGACCTTTCACCATCAGCCAGCGGCCCTCCTTATCATTGCGCACCTCCAGAGGTTGAAAGTGCAGCGCTTTGCGGAAGAGGAGAGCCACCCCCCTATGTTTCGTGGATGCCGAAGACCTGTATATAAGGGGAAAGGCCCTATGCCGAAGGCGCAGCTCATCCTTGCGTGCCAAATGAGTCTCCTGAAGACCCACAACATCCAACCGATGGCCATTCACATATTTCCATACCTTCTGACGCTTTTGCGGGGAATTCAGGCCCTTAACGTTCCAAGTTCCAATACTAACAGGCATATTGAAACCACAAACCCGCCCTCTCTACAATCACCTCATGAGTCCCTCCTCCCATGCCTCCAAGTCCACCAACCACAGAAAATGCAGGATAACGTCCCAGAGAGCCCTCCCAACCCCCACCAATCTGATAGGAGTTCGTCAGCGACCTTGAGTCAGACCTCATCCATCCCATGCACACCACAACCTCCCGCACGCGTTCCAAACACACACTCCACCGCTCATCCATGTCACCACCACCGTCCCCCCCTCCCCTTCCCCCCCTTCAACTCCCCAACCCCTCCCCACAGAACCCCCCCCCCCCAAAGGAACCCCAACACAGTTCCATACCCAACAGAACAAGCAAAAAGTGTAAAGACCAAACCACCCGTGAAGATGACAGTCCAGGAAGTCCTCCAGGGGGCGAGAAGAGGACACCTGTCGGTGCGTCCCATTGACCACATACCGGGGTGTCTTCCCACAAAGTACAAATAAACCCACGGTACCTGCATGATCATGTCCCTCCGGCGCCAGTCAGTCTACACTCCGCAGCTCATGACGTCCCGGAGCCAAGCTGTGAGGCCGCCAGGGTGGCCGATGCGACAGAAGCCACCGCCTCATCTCTTTCTTGGAGATTGGTCGCTCGATCCGGCATTCTCCGCTGTACCTCTCCGCCCACTCTCTGCCAAGAGGGGGACCGCCGCCGTCCCCGCGAAGGGGAGCCACGCTTCCAGGGGAAGGATCCGTATCGTCAATGCCCAAGAGGTCCTTCGCCACCTGCAATGACCTGATCTGCGCAAGCCTGTTTTACCATCGGAAAATGATGCGAAACGGATGGCCCCAGGAGTAAGCAATGTTACGGTCCCTCAAGAAGGCAGTCACAGGTCGAAACTCACGCCTCTTCCGAAGAGTGGATGCTGCCGGATCCTGATACAGTTGAGGATGATGACCCCGGAACTGCAATGATGGAGTCTCCCGTGCCTTCCGCAGGATGCGCTCCTTCAACTGAAAATCGTGGACACAGACCAAGATGTCCGGCGGAGGGCCCCCTCCACGCCTGGGCAGCCCGACCCTATGTGCCCTGTCCATCTTGATCTCGCTGATTTCTTCATTGTCCAATATCTGTAGAAACAGCGCCAGGACATAGCCCCTCAGATCGCCAGATTCCCCGTCCCAGGGCACCGACCGTATGCGGATGTTGTTCCTTCGGGAACGATTCTCCAGATCCTCCGCATGCGATTGAAGGTCCAGGTTTTGCTCTGTGAGCCGAAGCACATCTTGCTGCAACTGGTGCACATCGTTCGCCACATTCAAATCATGATCTTCCAAGGTGGGCACCCTCTCGCGGATACCGTCCACGTCCCTCCTCACCTCGCGGAGGTCCGACGCCAGCTGGGCACGCAGTTCAGATATATCTTCCTTAATGTAGGTGAAAAGCTCCGTCATGAACGCCTTGGTGGCTGGGGCCTCATCGTCTCTTGATGCAGACGAGGCGCTCGTCCCAGGAGACGGCGGCTGCTGGGATCCCTTGGATGGGCCGTCCTTGCCAGGCTTCCCTCTCGGCTGGTTGGCCGCCATCTCAACCCTCCTAGCCGCTGAAAGTTGCCCCTGGTTGTCGTGTGTGTCCACCCCAATGCGCAACCTGGCCGACGTTCCTGATCTCAGGATCACCAGGAGGGAGCCCCTTGACCAGGCCACAGACTATACTCCGCACAAGGTAGGTGCCTCCGTGCTCCGCCGCGGCCCACAGGAAGGTAGTTCTCCGCGACCGGCCACCCCCCGTCGTGATCAGGCCAGAGCCGTTCGAGTTCAGCACCCAGCTCTAGACCCTCCGTGAGCTAGATGGTTGCAGGTGTCGGGGCTCCCCAGAGTGTATTCAAGGCCAGGGTCACCCCTGCCGGTCCCAGCTGCAGGTCAGAACCCGTGTTGCTCTGCAGGCCGATACCTGCGCCAGGCCTCAATGGCGTTTCCTCGCCGCAGCACTCAGACCAGCCAAGCGGGGGGAAGGGCGCCCCCTCTAAATCCGCGGTCCCAGCGAGCCGTGTGGCACCCCGCTCCAGGCGCCCTCAGACGTGGTCAAGGTCCGAGCGGGACACTGTGGAGCAGCCCGCACCGCCGGGCAAGGCAAATCCTTCCCCCCCCCCCCCCCGCCCCCCCCCGCCTTGCGGAGAACCGCGGCGGCAGATAGTGCAAGTTCAAGAGGGGGTAAGGCGCTGTGCGAACGCGGCGGGCCACTGCAGGGTCCGACCCACCTGCGTTGCTCGTCCTTTACAGGGGCTGCCCCCAAGCTCATGCCCCGGTGCTATTCAGGGTTCGGGGACCTCCAGGCTGCTCACCTCCTCAAACGGCCCAGCGTCTCCGCTCCGTCAAGCCAGTCCCAAGGTCAGGCAGGGCTCCGCTCCACAAGTGATGGGGGGGGGGGGTCGCCTCGCGGCAGTGCTGAGGACTCTCGCAGGGCACCGCTAGTCCCAATGGAGCCCGGTCCTTCGCCGCAATTCTCTAGCCGCCGGCCTACTCCTCAGCTCCAGCGTCCGCCCCCTACGCTAGGGCGGGGATGTCTAGGCTGCTCTCTGCTGCCGCCGCCGCGGCGGTCCCGCTCCTTCCTGCCGCCGCTCGGAACCGGGCTACTCAGCCAATTTGCTCTCCGGGATGGCGAGAGCGGTCCTGGGGAGGGAGCTCCCAAGCAAACTCACTGCTCCGGATGCTAATCGAGGCTTTGCAGAGTTCGGCGCCGGAGGGACCGCAAAACGTGTCTCACTCATCTTGGCCACGCCCCCCGACTGGGTCTTTTTTAACAGATCTGTAAGAGGTCCAGCCATATCCGCAAACTGAGCAATAAACCGCCTATAGTATCCCACCAGGCCCAGGAATGCTCTCAGGTCTCTTTTGGTTTTAGGATAGGGGACTTCCAGGATGGCTTTCACTTTCTCCAATTGTGGTTCCATCATCCCATTACCTAGGAGATAACCTAGATACTTACCTTTTCTGAAGGCGACTCTAGTCTTTTTGGCATTTATGTGGAACCCTGTTCTTCTCAGACTGGTGAGTATCTTCTCAAGATGTTTTGCATGGTCTTCCCACGTCTTACTGTAGACGACTAGTCATCCAAGTAAGCGGACGAATAAGGCTGGTGGGAAGACAAGACTTTGTCCATTGCCCTTTGGAACGTCGCCGGAGCGCCGTGCAGCCCAAACGGTAGTACAGTGAAATGGTAGTGGCCAGAGGGCGTGGAGAAAGCGTTTTTCTCTTGATCTGCCGGGTTTAGAGGAATCTGCCAATACCCCTTGGTGAGGTCTATAGTTGTGATATACCGAGCTTCACCAAGGCGTTCTAGCAGCTCGTCCACGTGAGGCAGTGGGTAAGCGTCCTGTTTGGATACCCTGTTCACAGCTCTGAAGTCGATGCAAAAACTAATACTACCATCCAGTTTGGGGACGAGTACTACTGGAGAACACCAGTTGCTGTGTGAGGGTACGATCACCCCAGAGCGCAACATCTGGTTGATCTCTTCCTGGAAAGCACTTCTTCTGGCTTCGGGGACACGGTAGGGATTTTGTTTAACTACCGTCCCGGGAGGAGTAGGTATGGTATGCATCGCTCTGTTTGTTTTTCCTGGTTGGTCCGAGAACACGTCAGAAAAATGGAGCAGAAGAGATAATACTTCTTTCCGTTGCCCTTCTGTTAAGTCTGGGTTTATAGGAGTGTCATGAACAGTGTGAGGGACAATTGAAAGTGAATGGACCTCCTGGGGAGGTTTTCCCAACCACTTTTTCAACAAGTTTGTGGTACATCTGGGGTTTATTACCCCTAACGCGCAGGATATACGTGGTTTTACCAATTTTCCTGCATACCTCGAAAGGTCCTTGCCATTCCTTCCTGAGTTTATGCGTTGTGTTAGGCAGTAACACCAAAGCCCAGTCACCAACGTCAAGTTCCCTCCATTTTTTTCCTTTGTCATAAAACGTCTTTTGTTTCTTCTGGGCTATGGCGAGATGATCATGAGCCAGTGTTCTAAGTTTGTGAAGTCTGGTTTGGAGTTGTCGTGTATAGTCCAGTAAGGCTTCTGCCTCCTGTGCTCCTTCCTTTTCCCAACTGTCTTTGGTAATTTCAAGTGGGGTTCTTGGGGTCCGACCAAATAACAGCTCAAAAGGAGAGGTGCCTAAGCTGGCTTGTTTTTGACTCCGAAGGACAAAAAGAGCCAAGGGCAATAACTGATCCCTGTTTTTACCATCCCCAGTCAAGAGTTTCTTTAAGGTGAGCTTTAGGCTACCGTTGTATCGCTCGACCAATCCGTCTGTCTGGGGATGATAAACAGACGTCTTAATAGGAGTGATTCTGAGTTGTTTACAGACCTGGGCCATTAGGCGCGAAACAAAAGGTGTTCCTTGGTCCGTAATGATTTCTCGAGGAAACCCCATCCTAGAGAAGACCTCGACGAGCTTCTGAGCTATGGCTGACGATGTAGCTGCCCGGAGGGGATATGCCTCGGGGTAGCGAGTGGCATAGTCCACTAAGACTAAGGCATACAGATGACCTCTCGCGGATTTAGGCAACGGGCCTATAAGATCCATTCCCAACCTTTCAAATGGTTTCCCTATGATGGGTAACAGGTTCAGAGGAACCGCAGGGGGAACATAGAGGTTTCGCCGTTGACAGATCTGACATTCTTGACAATAGCGTTGTATCTGTGCATACACTCCCGGCCAGGAGAAGTGTTGTAGAATGGCCTGCCCGTTTTTTTCTGCGCCTGAATGTCCTGCGAGTAGGTGTGCGTGTGCAAAAAAGAGTGTCTGGTCCCTAAAGGCAACAGGGACCATAAGCTGGGGGACTGCATCGGGTTAAGCTACCCTATATAACAAGCTGT
This sequence comes from Lissotriton vulgaris, assembly GCF_964263255.1. NCBI lineage: Eukaryota > Metazoa > Chordata > Amphibia > Caudata > Salamandridae > Lissotriton > Lissotriton vulgaris. Next base: position 517,991,352 of record NC_141697.1, on the reverse strand, counting down.
TTTTTTTTCGATGAAAGTAGGATAGGTTCTCTTGAGGGGGTCCTGCGCTGAACGGGCTATGTGCCAAGCGTTGGTGAGAGAGGCATCGTTTAGTTGTGCGGTCCTAAAATGGGTATCCCTAGCCCAAGGTTCAGAAGCAAGAAGATTGTTGTTTGGAGTGCATTGTAAGGCATCAGACATAAGGGCGATGAAGCCCGGGTTTTCAGTCCCTATTATCACTGGTTCAGGGAGCGTTTCCAAAACCCCAACCACTACTTCTGTTGTAGTCCCTGCAGTGGTACAGAGGCTTATTTTGGCTAATGGATACTCCCTAACGTCCCCGTGGACGCACCTTATGTGAACACTTTTCCCTGGTATTAGGCAGGAAGAGGGAACCAGTTCTTGTCTGACTACCGAATGTCTACATCCTGAATCAAGTAAGGCACTAACCACCCTCCCATAAATGTTCAGACTCATATAGAACACTGGTCCTGTCTCCTGGGCGTACAGAAGAGAATGTGGGGCGTAGCTCACATCCATAGGATCTTCTTCTTTTTCCTTTAGTTTTTTTCGGCAATACCTAGCGATGTGTCCCCACTCGCCACAGTCATAACATTGAGGACCAGGGTTAGGCTGGAACGCGGAGGCTCTATCAGTGCCTTTGGGTATTTCTTGTAGGGTTTTCCAGGAATGTTTTTACTGGTTTTCTCTGGTTCTTTTAAGGGGGGGCGTCCTTGGGCCCGGGCATAGGAAGTAGCCATTTCGATGGCATGTTCGAGTCAGGCCTGCGTGTTGCTTCAACCAACGTTGTGTCCCGTAGGGTAACGCCTCCAAAAATTGTTCAAGATATATTTTATTCATCACCTCCTCCATGTTCCCTTCCTGTGGTTTGAGCCACAGGTCAGCAGCTGCTTTCAGTTTGTAAAAGAGGGTCTTGGGGAGATCTCCTGGGGTTCCGCGTTCCTGTCGGAACTTCAGTCTGTGGGTCTCTTCATCCACACTGAGACAGTCGAGGATGTACTGTTTCACTACGGCATAGACCGAGGTACCGTCTTTATTGACCATCTGGTAGGCGGCCTGGGCCTCGCCTGTTAAGAGAGGAGCGAGGTAAAAGGGCCACCTGTCACCGGGCCAAGCACTGGCCCTAGCAGCTCTCTCGAAGTTCAAAAAGAAAGCCAAAGGATCATCCCCTGGGGTGAACTTTTGGAGAGGGACGACCGTTCCCGGGGGAGGGGCATTGGGTCTACCTTGTCCCAGTACTGTCATAAGTTGGTTTTGGCCCTCGGCCAACTTCAAGAGATTGTCCGCTTGGGCTTGTATAGCAGTGGTGAATTCCGTGCGGTCCGCTTCAGCCTGGCTGGATGTCTGTCCTATGGCCCATTCCAGTTTATCCTGGCCCTCTCATTTGCTGAATGAGGGTCTCCATCTTGTATCAACAGGCGGTTATGCTCCTATCTGGCTCGCCACTTGTGAGGGACGCACTGAAGGGGGGGAGGGGGGGGGAGAAGCAACCCGCAGAAGAGAAGGCGCTCCACTCAGAAGGTTTGATATAGAGAGGCGTTTTTATTCTGTATGGCAAGATAAAGTCCAACAAAACAACACACACACACACACAACCACACACACACAACTACACATACACATAACCACACCCAACCAGAAACACAACACACACAACCAAACTTCAGCGCACACAACCATGCACACAACCACACACACACACACAACCACACACACAACCAACTACACAACCACACATACAACCACACACACAACCACACCATCAGTGCACACTTTCACCAGGCACAGACACCACCAGCCGTCTGTGCACGCTTTCACCGGGCATAAACACCACCAGCCGTCAGTGCACGCTTCCACCAGGCACACACCACCAGCCTTCAGTGCACGCTTCCACCAGGCACACGCACCACCAGCCGGTAGTGCACACTTCCACCAGGCACACACACCACCAGCGCACAATTTCTACAGGCACACACACCACCAGCCATCAGTGCACACATCAATTGTTAACGCATCCACAATTAACTATTGTAGCAATCGCAGTATGGTGCACTTTACTTTTAAACGTATTCATCAAAAGCGCAGCATCCCGCCATTGCTACAAAAATAAATACACATTTTTTTGGCCTACAATTTATAGACTTTTGTTGCAATTGGTGTTGCAATATTTAGCAATGCCAAAAGTTCAAACTTAATTAATGCGAGACCTATTGCATTGCAAATGCTTGTTTCTTGATGTTTCTGCAGCTACTGCACTCCATTAATCAGAGGTTTCATGTTCACACACATTTACGGTGAGATGTTCACTAGGAAAGGTGACTTTTGTTATCATCCGTACAATTTCTGATGCAAGTAGTTTGTGTGTTGACATACATGGTGTGACCTCTGTTTTTCCCCCCCACAATAGGAAAACTGAATAAAGCATGGCTGCGCAAGGCGTAGAAACAGAGCAGATTAAACAGGTAATACAGCTTTAATGATATTTGCTTGCTATGGTTTTTAATATTATGCTTTAAAAAATATATTTATCATGTGGTTTATTGCTTTTGTTAATGACCGAGTTCGCTAATTGGAACCCTGATCATTTAGAATTTTCAGTCATGTCAGCTGTTGTAATATTCACCTCACTATATGTACTATGACTTTTTATATTGTTCAGAAACCTTTAAGACTGTCTTTGCTGAATCAATATTGCCTAATGCAAAATGCATGCCCTTTTTGTATTCAAACTTTGTTGATGGTATTAAAATGGTTAGTAAATGAATATAAAGAGCAAGAGAAATGCATGTAATGCACAAGGTACCTTCATCTGCCATATACGTTTTCTAGCTGTCCCACATTCAACACTCGTTTTGGCCCACAGGTTTTAGTAATCTGAAAATCCCTCCTCAGTCAGTCTCTAGTTTATGATTTTCAATCCCTTCTCTCTGGTTTCTCGAACAGTAAATCGTCTGTATCCAGTTCATACCTATTTAGAAGTTCAATGCTATGTCTGGCTAGGTAAAGGTGTATGTCTTTTACTTGTAAAGTTTACACTATTTATTTCATACAACATTTCTACGGCCCTCCTGCAGAGCTCTCTCTTTTTTTGCTTGGTCTCCGAACACAGATCCAAGATATGGAGAATACTTGCCTTGCTGGATCCCTGCCTGTCTTCTTATTAAGGTGTGACCCTTATTAATCCCTCAGGTAGTCACTCGACCATCCCTTCTTTTTGTGGCCAATGTGAAGTCTTCAGCAACTTACACTGGTGTGCCATATCCCTCCAGTTGACATGATGGCAGTCATTCGCTGTTGTATCCTACAGTGTTCCTTGCTTCTTCCTCCAAGCATTCCCCAAAACTGAAATCTTCTGCTGCATTTCATATGAAGCTGCCACAGAACAGTGAATGACGCAGTGAAAGGTTTCTGCAATCTTGCAGTGGGCAATTTGCTTTTGTTGTTTTTAACTTTACCCTCAAGTTAACCCAGTGATTGCTTTGTTATAGGTACTTTGGCAGAGATTGTCTCAGTTTTCCCTCCTTGTTCGTCGCTGTGCTGGGAATACTGTCAGTCTTTTATGCTGGAATTTAATGGAGTCAAACTCTGCAGCATCATCCTCTTTGGCCACTGCCATTTAGCATGGATTAGAGTGGTGTATGATTTCAAATTTCTGAGCCCCAATTTCCTAATTACTATTTGTGGGTTTTCATCTTTGTTCGAAATGAGGAGTACTTCCGTTTTCTCTTAATTAAGTTTGAGGTGGTTGGTTGAGAGCCAGTATTGGACCTCCCTGAGTGTAACATTAAGTCTGTGAATGTCTGTGATCAATGAAGTTTCCAGGTTGAGTTGAGTGTCGTCCGCGTAGAGGTGGAAGGGGATGTTGGAGTTCCTTAGAAGTGAGGTGAGGGGTTCCATGTAGATGTTGAAGAGTTGTGGGGAGAGTACTGACCCTTGCGGAACTCCTCTGCTGATGGGGAGGGGGTCTGATTCTAAGCTGTATATCTTTATTTTTTGACTGCGGTTGTTGAGAAAAGAGGAGAACCATTTTAAGACCGTCTGTTCAATGCCCGCTCTCTCGTGGAGGACATTAAGTAGGAGGGTATGATCCACTGTGTCGAACGCGCCGAGAGGTCAAGGAGGATGAGAAGGACACATTGGTTGGAGTTAAGTGACATGTGCATATCGTCTAGGACATTTAGGATTGCGGTTTCAGTGCTGCAGCCCTTTCTGAACCCTGACTGGTGTGGGTCAAGTAGATTAGTGTTCTCAAGATGTTGGGTTAATTGTGAAAGCACACATCTTTCAAGAATTTTGGATAGGAACGGAAGGTTCGAGACCGGTCTGAAGTTGTTCATGACCATGGGGTCAAGGCCAGGTTTTTTCAGAAGTGGGGTGACTTGTCCTAGTTTAAGGCAGTCAGGAATGGAACCCTCGCTCAAGGAGCTATTGATGATCTTGCCCCAGATTGGGGCTAGAGTGAGCTTCAACTCCTTGGTCAGTCTCGAGGGAAGTTGATCGAGGGAATGAGATGAGGGTTTAGCAGAGGCGATAAGATTGCTTATCATTTCCTCCTTGACCGGCAGGAAAGATGACCAGCTGATAGATGGGGTTTTTGGGGGAATGTGTTTAGTTGCAGAACTCCGGGTTTCTGTGCAAGAGGAAAGTTTCAGGCTGAATGAACGATCAATGTTGGCGATTTTTTTCATTGAAAAAGCTAGCAAAGTCGTCGCAATGGGTTTTGGACGCAACTAAGTTGGCTGCCATTGCAATGGAGGTTTGGTTCCTAACGATGTAGAAGAGTTCTTTGGGGCGGTTTCTGGCATTGTCTAATGCAGAGCAGAAAAAGGATGACTTTTTGCTCTTGATATGAATATAGTATTTTTTGCGTGCTGCCTTGAGTTGTTCCCGATGGAGGGAGGTGGGGTTGTTCCTCCAGGTTCTTTCCAAGGATCTGAGGTGTCGTCTTTCTTCATTAATGTCAGTCGAGAACCATGACCTAGAGGGAATGTTTCTGTTTTTTTTTAGTTTTAGGGGTGCCAGCTGATTCAGAGTGAGCTCCAGGTTGGAGTGATAGAGCGAGGTGAGTTCCGCGGTTGAGAGGGACTCCGTCGTGTTCGGGAGGAGTGTGTCGAGTCCTTCTTCTAGCTTGTCTCGGGGGACTCTGGAAGTGTTCCTGACCCACTTAGGGGGGGCTTGAGTGGGTGGGAGGGAAAGGGCCAGCTGGTTGAAATGGAAGAGAATGATGTGGTGGTCTGACCAGTCGACCGGGATGATGTGATCAATCGAGACTGCATTTTTGTTCGCAATGATGGCATCCAGGATTGCTCCTCTGTAATGCGTTTCCTCTGAGCAGTGTTGGATCATATCGTTGTCTTGCAGAAGGGTGTTGAGAGATTGAATCTGCGGGTTAGTGGTTTCGTTCTATCTTAGGTTTAGGTCACCCAGAATTAAGCTGTAGTCGCTATTGAGTGCTGATTGGGTGATCAGATCCGAAAGCTGAGCTCTAAATTCGTTGGAGTTGCCTGGAGGGTGGTAGGAGAGATGGCATTGACGAGAACTATGAGAGTGAGATTTGATGTTGACCGACAGGCATTCGAAGGAATTGTATATGCAGGAGGGAGTTTCAGAGATGGAGAGGTCACTTTTGTGGATAATAGCTATGCCGCCACCTTTGTGTATGGGCCTGTCTTTGCGGATGATTGAGAAACCGGGCGGCACCAGCATGTCAATAACGGGGAGGGATAGGGTGTTTAGCCAAATTTCCGTGATGAAGGCTACATCCAGGTCATGAGAGAGGATGGCTTCAGCTATTTCCATTGCATGTTTGACTGCGGACTGGCTGTTGATAAGCATACAGTTCATGGGGGTGTCTTCTTTTGAATTCAAATTGTCAGGCTTGGCTCTGTGTATGGAGGAAAGGAACAATGGGGGTCTAGTGGCTCTGCGTAGGGGCCTGTCCCTACCCACTCCGCTGATGACTTGGATCGAGGAGGTGAGAGTCGAGTTCAGGAGTGGGGCCTGGGCTGGCTGGTTCAGGGGGAGTTCATGATATGCGACGAGAGCGCTCACTTCCTGGGGGGAGAGGGAGGTTATATTTCTTCTGGGACTGATTGCTCGTGACGCAGTCATGGCTTTAGAGAGGGGGTCAGGGAACCAGGGGGGGGGATAGGCCCAATTGGTGGGCGGAAAGTCATTCCTGGGGAGAGGCGGAGGGATGTGAGGTGGTGCGGAGGAAGGTAATGGGCAGTAGCCATCTTGAGAGAGGGGAAGAGCGAGTCAAAGAACTCTAGGTTCTCGTTTTTCGCCTGACTTCGAATGGTGCCATTGTCATAGATGGTGATGGAGATGTCTCCTGTCAGTGACTGTTGGTTCAGGGGGGCGATTGTTAGATTGCGGTTAAGTTCAGTGAAGGTGGTTTTGGAGACGGGGAGAAATGAGTTAAATATGGTGACCCATACGTTGGGTCTATTGGTGTGGAAAAGGAAGTCCATTTTCCTCTGTCCTCTAGTTGCGCAGTGGTAAGTGTCAACAACTAGCGTTTCGGGGTGTTGCCTGATAAAATTCTGTTTGAAGCGTTTCTTGGCTTTATAGGAGAGGATGGGTGGGAATGTTATGGCAAAGGTGTTTTGCCCTTGCGGAGATAGGTGGTTCGGAGAGGGGCAAAGATGCATGTCCAGTTGAGGCCCGGGGCATCCTAGCTGGGCTGGGGAGGGCAAGAGGACAAGATCTCTGGGGCAGGAAGGGGGGGGGGGGGAGTAGGACGGGGAGGTGCTGGGTTGATTGAATCGGGGCAGAATGTAAGTTCGTCCTAAAGGTGAGAGGTAAGATAAGCTCTGAGGAGGTCAGCGTTTTCAAGAAGTGGGTAGTCTGTTACGAATTATGGTGCAAGGCGCTGTTACTTAGAGACCTCTGCTGTCCCTTGGCTGGGAGAAATAGTTGTGTTGAGGCTAAGGCATTAGAAGGTCGGGTTTCCCTGCCCATTAGCTGCCCAAGGAGATCTTAGCTCGCCAGGGCTGTAGACTAGAAACTGGCAGAGCATGTTTCGAGTGTCTCGCTCAGATGAAATCAGTCAAGTCAAATCACGTAGAGAATGTAGTCTAGTGCGGGCAGAGCAAGTCCTAGTATCTCGCTCAGAAGAAATCAGTCAAGTCAGATCACGAGTAAATTCAAGTTAGAGTTCCCAGATCAAATGATGTCCCAGGTGTCGGCCATATTAAGGTCAGGCGACTCTTAGTGAGAGAAAGTGCTCGCCGGAGCTGAAGGCTTGAAACCGGCAGATGCCGTAGTCTAAAAGCGGGTAAAGTAGGTCTGAAAGCCCTGCTCAAATACTCAAGTCAAATCAAGTAAGAGTAGATTTTAATCGGGCGGATCAGGTCTGATTTCCCAACCTCAATGATGTCCCTAGTGGCGGCCATCTTGATGTCAGGCAGCCCTTAATGATAAAAAGTGACCGGTACCTGCATGACGGGCGGGGGGAGGCGTCCCTGTGGGTTGACGCTTGGGTCACTGGGTGCGGCAACGATCTGGTGGTGCAGGAGCCTTTAATTCTCCTGAGTTGGGCTCCCCTCGAACTTTCGTGTCCCATGTCGTATTGGGCGGTCGGCCATCTTGGGGCCAGGCAGCCCTGTTTGTGAAAGAGCGTCGGGACCGGTGCGGGTCCACCGTCCAACGCAAGGCCCAATCTGCTTCCTGGACCCAAGCAACAAAAATTAAATCGCTTTCCTCACATCCTTACTCACATTATTGCTTGCATGCAGTCTCAAAAGATACAGTAACTGGGGCAAAGTATTTGCAGTGGAGAGCTTCACGCCTAAAAGTCGTGGTCTTCTCAGAAAGTACAACATTTTGTCTGTAGTAACTTGCAATAATGGATGGGTGTTGGTTTTAGACAAAGTTACCTTTTCATTATTAATTCTGGTTAAGGCATGGCCTTATTGTCATGCCAGTCATGCTATCTTGCATTGTTTCATTAGACTAGCATATGTGTCACATGTACTATACAAAGCTCTGAAGTCGAACCATTGCCCATACTGAAGGAATGGGCTTTTTTTTGTGTGACCGACACATTGATCGAGGACCATGCAAATATCTCTACGTCCAATTGAGAGAAAAGAATTAGGAACAAACTGTTTCAGTCAGTCTGCTACAGTAATTGAAAGGCTTTGAATATTATGTATTTGCTCTGAACAGATGGTACAGTAAAGTCTGCTATTACCATTGAATGTATGATGACAATTCAAATTACCTGTTGTAGCATTTTGGAGTTTGTTATATTGCACTTATGGGGGTTAGTTAGAGTGTTGATGGGTGCCACAGTAACACTCTTGATATCCAACATTTAACTTTCCGCTAATTTTAGATTGAGCAGCGAACCCTATACTGTATCACTTTCTCTCAACTCTTTCTCGAAACAATAATCATCACTTAGACAAGTTGCTCACCTTCCTATCTCCCCTCCCTGGAAAGCAAATCCCTTAGACACCATCCAGAAATGTATTGGTCCAGCTTACTATTATTTTTATGTCACTTAGTGGTACACATGTTCTTTAATTCCTTTTTATTGGAATGTACTCCATGCTTAAATCTGTAACTGGAAAGTTTTATGGATGGTTCTGTATGGAAATAGTTTGGTGCAGTGATAAAGGGCCAGATATGTCTTCCAATTGTGTTGCTGCAAACTGATTACTGAGTTAATGTGCTGGTACCACAGAAAGATTAAACACAAATAATGTAGTGCTGTCCTGCTTGGGTGGAAGTAGCATGGTTGATGGTGCATTATAGGTAAAACGTTGTGTAGAAGTATCAGAAATGTGCTGTCATTTTGTTTCGACAAAGGTGATGTTTCAACATTGTGTGCTGAATATACATGAATATACAAAAAAAATGTTGCACTATAGTGCCAGGGTCCCGGTGAGGATGATTCTGAGGCTTCTTTGGCTCCCACTTGTCAGTTGGCACATGTGGCTCTGCTATGTAACCTATCGTTTCAGTCGGCTACGAGCTGGGGTTGCTTCTCTGATGCTATTTATATTTCGCAAGAGATGGCTTGGGACCTCATTTGGTAGTAGACTATTGCAAACCTGACATTTGGTAGACCACTTTCCCTTCCCCACCCAGATGTCACAGTTGGAATGGATAGGTTGTCACTGGGGTTGCGGAGGCCATTTCGGGATTTGGAGATGGGGCCTCTTGTCTCCAGCGGAGAGCCATCTCAACATCAACCTTTTTGGAGCTTTGATTGATCGGTCTGGCTTGGACAGCCTTCCTTCTGACCATCAAGGGAAGGCTGCTACAGGTCCGAACAAACAACTTGACCACCATGTGGTACAGCAACAACCAGGGTGGGGTCCTGGATGTGACTGGACCAGCAGAAGATCTTTGACGACAAGTGGCATCTCAATCCTGAGTTGGCACATGGCACCTTCTGTCAGTGGAGAATACCATGGTTCAATCTATTCTCCATTGTCCATGCACAGTGTCGAAGCTTCTGTGCACTGGTGTGTCCTCCAGAAAGGTGATTGGGAGACTCTGTGACAGAACTCTGGTCTCTGCCAATACCTCTTCTGCCTCGATATAATCAGGACAGACAAGACACAAGTCATCTTAAAAAGCCCGGACTGGGTCAGGAGGATGGCACTTAGTGCTCTTAAGCCAGAGTATTTTCTTCAGATCCAGCTGTCCCCTTTAAGAGGACCCCTTGTCTCGGTAACCAGGGAGAATCCTTACCCTGAATCTCAACAACCTACACCTGCATGCATGGAGATTGAGGGTCAACCGTTCAATTCTCTTGAGTTACCGCTTGAAGTGGGAGATAGACACCTGTTGACCAAGTCCATCTAATTTGGGTGCTTGGAAAAGTTTGTGGCCTGGTGTGGGGTACATCATCTCAGTGCTCTACAGCCCAGACTTTCTAATGATTTGTTGTTTGTTTTGTCATTGACCGAGTGCTGGTTTGCAGTGTCATTGACCCAGTGCTGGTTTGCAGTGGACACCGTTGTGCATGATGTGTTTTCTGAAAGGTCGACACATGTTCTTGCAGTCTAGTCCCGACAGTCCCTATATGCATGCCGATCGAGTCTATGTACATTGGCTTGCTATAGCTCGTGACACTCAAGGCGGTCTTTCTTATCACCTCTCTTCTGCCCACTGCATGAGTGAACTACAGACACTCTGTTCAACATCTGTACAAAACTAAATTCCTAAACAAATTGGTGCAGAGGACTATGGCTCCCTTCTTGGTCAATATATTATCTCCTTTCATTCGTCATTCTACCACACCCATCGAACAAGGAGGAGGGGTTTGATCCCAGTAAGCCTTGAATTTCATTCACCATAAGAAACCATCTTGTGGATGGTCTTCATGGGGTTCACTGGGACTGAGAAACGCAAGGGGGTCCTGAAGAGGACTCTGTCATTGTGGATAATACTCAGTATTGAAATCTGCTACACACTAGCTAAGAGTGAACCCCAAGAAGACCTGAGTTGTTCTACCAGTGTCAAGGCTGCCATGATGGCAAGGGGTGTGGCAGTTGTGGATTTCTGCCTAGTTGCGATGGTCTATGGCAGAGCTATGTAGACTGGCAGTAGCTCGGAAAATGTTGCATTAACACCACCTATGATGATCGTGACATTTTTTGTCTTAAAAACCTTTCATTTTTATCCGGCTCAAACTAGTTCAGCTTGACCAGTAGATTCCAATGTAATATTACTGGTATGGTGGCTATCGACCTGTGGCCTGTGTTCTGTCTAAGATGTGCGGTTGGGCGCCCGCCCACCCTCTCAATTCATGCTGCGCATAGAGATAAAAACTGCTAGCATCAGCAAAGAAGTCGGGGATGGAGCCTTGCTGGTTTAGGGCAGTCCCACCTATGCACTCACAAAGACAGCACATTAGCAACTGTAAAGTATGGGCCCTGCATGTGTAAACAAGACTTTTTAAAATCAGCAAATTCAAATGTGAAATTAAATGTATTCACTTGTTTATTTTCCATGTATGCAGAGACATATAAAATCACAAATATAATATTAATTACTTTTGCTCATGAAGCCCTCAAAAAGTTTCCACGGAAAGCATAGCTGCTGCTGCTTAGTTCATTCATGGCATTTCAGTACATTCCATAGCGCATTGTGTTTAGTTAGTAATGGTGAACTACACTATAGACAGGAAATTAGTCTTGGCTGCACACAACAAAAATGAGCTAAAACTAAGGAGCCTCAGGGGGAGTGCTGCCCCTGAGTTTGAATCACCAATTGGGTGCTGATTTAGAGTCATCCCGTTTCTGCCACCTCAGTTCCCTCCATGGAATATCTGTCATCATTTGTGAGGCCAGATCAATGTGGTTAGGGAAATGTTGTGCAGTCGAACCTGGCTCGAAGAACATACCGCATATTATTTCCCATTACTAGTAGGAAAACTCTGAGTAGAGTGCTAAAACTGACCAGGTACAGTACATTAACTGTATTTTCCTTGGAGGGTGGGGGAATATTATGCAAGATTTCCAAATTCTTTTCACATCCAGGGTCTAAATTGTACATTTAGAGACCTGTTCTTGGTGGGAAGTACAACCAGAGGATGTACTTTCCTTTCTTTTGCTGTTCTATTCATACTTGCTTGGATACACTATTGTAATGTTGGAAGTCTCACTCAGAAGGGATGTTTAAAATAAATATCAAATTAAGCACCCTTCATTTTGCCAGATTTTGTTTCTTTTCAACGCTCTTCATTTTTATTCAGCTTTGTCAAATTCAGATTTGATTCACTTTCTGACTGATTTTTGTTCTCAGTTCAAAGAATTCCTTGGAACGTATAATAAGCTTACAGAAACCTGTTTCCTGGATTGTGTTAAAGATTTCACTACAAGAGATGTTCGTCAAGAAGAGGTATGAAGTTATTTGTCCTTTTTATTCCTATTCTCACCCAGTTAGTGTTCACATGTGTTTTCTCATAATGGAGCTAATTGGAGCTAGAAATATCCTAACACATACAATAAAGATGTCTTATTAAGTGCTTAGTGCTAACCACAACCAAACCTTTGGGTCAACAATTTCTTCCAAAAGCAGAGCAGGAACCTAAAGTACCTATTGCTAAGCGTCTTGGGGCAATTACGTTTGTGTACTGTATAATAATGGTCCTTAGCATACCACTCCACCCTGCCAAACAATACAGGTCTTCTTACTAGTCTTGAGTAGAGTGCATCCTGATTTTGGGTGTAAAGGCTTATGGTGGAGGTTTTGGGGTACCCGGGACAGGACACTGCTTGCCTTTACTTGAAAGAGCCATATTGTGCCAGTTTGACCTTTTCCTCAATACACATTGGCAATTTTTTAAATGTCATTACAAGACCGGAGGCTACATTATGCATTATCCTTTAATAGCAACCCACAGCAGCCGCACTACATCATAAAGGATAAAGCTCTAGAGTTGACACAACAGTGAACAAAGGATGTATTCAGGAGATGATCTGCCTCTTTTAAAAGTGGCTCGCCAGCAGATAAGTCACTACTTCCTTGTCCTCTCTGTTTGCCTTCATTATGGGCTTAAGCTTAAATTTGTATATTTGATGCTCTTATAACTCTGCTTTTATACTGTTGTGATTATATTGTTTAATGTATTATTACATTTTACTGCTCTTATCAGCCTAGCCTTTGCTTATGTCTTGTTTATGTGCTCTTATGAGCTTCAAACACTCCCTTCAAGGGAGGTCTGTTGTTCTGAAAATGGACAACATTTCTGCTGTGGCCTATATCAATCGTCTTGGAGGAACGAGATCTGCAGATCTCTCCAATCTTGCCAGGAAACTTTGGATGTTCTGTCTGGAACACAAAATTTCCCTCAGGGCGGAATATCTTCCTGGGAAATCAAACATTTCTGCAGATTGGAATTCGAGATTCCTTTTAGACTTCTCAGACTGGAAACTCAATGTGAACGTCATCAATGCCCTCTTCCATTTTTGGGGTCCCATAGACGTGGACTTATTTGCCAGCAGGCTAACCTTCAGTTACCCAACTACTTCAGTTGGATGCCAGACCCGGGCGCACTTGCTGTGAACGCCTTTCTCCAACCATGGTCACACTTCCTGGGTTATGCCTTCCCTCCTTTTGCCATGATTCAAAGAGTCCTTCAGAAACTCAGGAGGGAAGAATGCCTTCTGATCCTAATAACTCCTTTTTGGCCGTCCCATGCTTGGTTCCCGACAGCCCTGGAACTAGCATGCGACATTCCCTTTCTGATCCCAGCGTCTCCAGGCCTGGTCTCAAACGCAGACGGGGAAGATCATCATCTTATTCTCGAGGGGAATTTGAACCTTCTTGCCTGGAAAGTGTCAGGCAATCTAACGAGTTGTCTGGACTTTCGTCGAAAGCTCTCTCTTCTCAGAGAATCTTGGGCAACCTTCAGTTACCCAACTACTTCAGTTGGATGCCAGACCCGGGCGCACTTGCTGTGAACGCCTTTCTCCAACCATGGTCACACTTCCTGGGTTATGCCTTCCCTCCTTTTGCCATGATTCAAAGAGTCCTTCAGAAACTCAGGAGGGAAGAATGCCTTCTGATCCTAATAACTCCTTTTTGGCCGTCCCATGCTTGGTTCCCGACAGCCCTGGAACTAGCATGCGACATTCCCTTTCTGATCCCAGCGTCTCCAGGCCTGGTCTCAAACGCAGACGGGGAAGATCATCATCTTATTCTCGAGGGGAATTTGAACCTTCTTGCCTGGAAAGTGTCAGGCAATCTAACGAGTTGTCTGGACTTTCGTCGAAAGCTCTCTCTTCTCAGAGAATCTTGGGCAACCGGAACACACCTTCGGTATAATTTCATTTGGAAAAAATGGTTTCATTGGTGCCTGGAAAGGAGTCCAGGTCCCGTGGAGGCTCCTGTCGTCAATATTGTAAATTTTCTGGTCGAACAATTTGACAGAGGCCTATTCTATCGTACTATTAATTGCTTTAGATCCGCAATCTCCGCGGACCATTCCCCTATCAATGGTAAATCGGTAGGTAAAAATGCTATCATTTGTAGAGTCCACAAGAGTATAAGGCTAAGGAGACCCCTAGACCTAAGTATCAGACCCTTTAGGATGTCAAGTGTATTCTAGACCTTTTTTGTTCTTGGCCAGATAACTCTTCCCTTAATAGAAAATTTCTCTCCTTCAAACTCGCCACTCTCTTGTGTTTAATCTCCTGTAGGAGAGTATTTGACATCAGAAGCTTAGATATTTCAAATAGATGTTAAGATATATTTGGTGTCAAGTTTGAATTACTAAGAAGAGCTAAAACCATGTCAGATTTTATCTTTTATCCTCATTTTGACAGTTTCCCTAAACTTTGTGTGGTTGCTTGTATGAGTATGACACGAGGATGTCTCTCCTACGTCCTAACGATGCAATTAACTTTTAATTTATTTTGTTAAACCTTTTAAACCGGTTTCATCCACCTACATAGCTAGATGGGTTAAGTCTACCATGAGCCTTGCTGGTATTGACCTCTTTAAGTTTCAAGCACATTCTATCAGAGGAGCTATGGCCAGTAAATCCTTCTGGTCAGGTGGTAAGCTGGATGATATCCTAAAAGCTGCTGACTGGTCAAATGCTAACACCTTTGCTCGTCATTATTGTAAGCCTATCGAGCATATATGTCTGATGTTGTCCTTCGGGGCTACGAACATGCATAATGTAGCCTCCGGTCTTGTAATGAAATTGCGATTCTCCTATTAACATGACCAGAGAATCTAGATTTCATTAAAGACACGGAGGCTGACATTATCCCTCCCTCCTCCCTTTTACAACTTTTGATATGTCTTTTATGAACTTATTGATTACTTCAATTGTTGTTACTCTATTATTATGCCTATGCTTCTGTTATCTTTATTGAATGTAATGAAGTCTTTTGGCTCTCTAGGCTCTTCACTATGGATTTGGTTCTTAATCCTTTCTTTCTCCTTTCAGGTAATTCCGTTTAACTGTCTGATCCTTTCCATTTGAGATACTGAAGTTTTCAAGCTCTACTTGGATTTCTCCGTTTTATGAAGTTCTTTCCTGCTGCGATTCTTTTAAAAGAGGCAGATCATCTCCTGGATACATCCTTAGTTCACTGTTGTGTAAACTCTAGAGCTTTATCCTGTATGATGTAGTGCTGCTGCTGTGAGTTGCTATTAAAAGATAATGCATAATGTCAGCCTCCGTGTCTTTAATGAAATCCAGATTCTCTGGTCATGTTAATAGGAGAATCGCAATTCTCTTGGTGTCCTTTACCAATTGAAGTGTATATTCAGTGCCATACTTTAATCACAATGGCTTCATGTGAGAAGTACTTTTAAGATACAATGAATACATTTCCCACATATAATTTAAAAAAGTTAATGTTAATAGAGTTTATATAGCGCTCAGCTACCCCAGTGAAGTGGCGTCCCGGCGCTTACAGCTACAAGGTAAGAAACGCATAGAGGCCGCAGACAAGAGGACACCTAAACAGAAAACCACCGGTTTAGGCTACCGGGAAGAGGAAGGTTTTAATAGCTTTTCTAAAAGTGAGTAAACAGTCCATGCCACGGATCTGGTCTGGCAGGGAGTTCCATAGCCTGGCTGCCAAATAGCAGAAGGAACGCCCTCCCGCCTGGCTGCGCTTTACCCGAGGGACAGTGACCAGCTGCCGGTCTGCCGACCGTAGCCTGCGTGTGGGTGCATGCAAAATGTAAATGTAGTGTATTTTGTAAAGCGCACAGCTGCCCCAAGGGGGCGTCCCGGCGCTGTATAACGATGTGGAACCCTTCCTGGCTCTCCCTGTGAGATGCCCCTCATGGGCACCCCCAAGGTGAAGCCAGGCATCCCAGTGTTGTAGGGGCCGTTGTGGAGATTAAGCAAGCTATTGCCCAGAGTTGCAGCGTGGGACCCATGATTAGAGTAGGCGCCGAGGCGAGAATTATCGAGTCCGCAGACATTGAACCCAAGACCCTGCCGCGTCGGGACTTGAACCCCCGGGCCTGATCTCTGCTTCAGAGTCTGCCGCTCTTACCAGTGAGCCACGCTTCTTCACAAAATGAGCAGATTGTTCAATAGGCTGGGGCGGGTGGACTTCACAATTTTAAATGAAAGGCAGAGTGCTTTAAATTGGACACTACTCTCCTTGGGGAGCCAATGCAGCTTCCGGATAGTATCAGCAGCGGAGCAGAAGCATGGGAGACCTACAAGCGCTCTGGCTGCAGCATTTTGAACGCGTTGTAGCCTGCATATTTCGGCCTTGTTAGCCCCAAGTAGAAGAGAGCTGGCATAATCAAGGCGTGAGAGAATGGTAGCCTGTACAATCAGCTGGCGTGTAGTGGGGTTGAAAAACTTGATTAAGGGCTTGATCCCTCGCAGCAGGCCAAAACAGGTGCCGGCAACTTTCCTAGTGTGGTCCCGAAAACTATGGGGAGCGTCCATCCAGACCCCAAGATTTTTTACCAAGGTGTTAGGCGTAGGGGCCGTGCCCAAAACAGTTGGCCACCACTGCTCGTTCCAGAGATCAACGTTCTTCCCCAACAGCAGGACCTTGTTTTTTTTGGTGTTGAGCTGCAGACAATTGGAAGCCATCCAGCATGCCACAGCCGCCATCCCCTCCCTAAACCTGCAGGCATTAGGTGATGAACCTTCCACCAGAGTAACCACCAGCTGCTTGTCGTCGGCATAGGAGACCATGACAAGGTCCCATTGCCTGGCGACCGCAGCCAAAGGTTGGACATAGAGGTTAAACAAAACCGGGCTCAGGTCAGAGCCCTGGGGAACTCCCTGATCTATGGGATGTGCCTGGGAGAGGAACGGAGGTGCAGACACTCTGAAGGATCTCTCGGTCAGAAAAGATCTAAACCATTCCAGCCGTCATCAAGAATGGACTGCAGATGCTCACAGGTAGCCAGGAGAGCGGTCTCCGTGCTGTGACAAGATCGAAACCCATTCTGACAGACATCCAGAGTATCGTCAGATTGTAGGAGTTGGGTAAGCACGTTGTTAACATGGGCCTCTGCAACCTTCGCCACCCAAGGGAGCAGGGAGATGAGTCTAAAATTCTCAGGTTTAGATGGGTCCACTGTGGGTTTTTTAAGAATGGGCGACACGTAAGCCTGCTTCCAGAGAGCCGGTACATTAGCAGTGGAAAAGAAAGCATTGATTATGTTGCAAAGCGGAGCATGAAAGATGGAAAAAGACTCTCTAAATTGAGAGAGCCTCAGAGAATCCGCAAATGAGCCAGTTTTAATTTTGCCACACAGCCGGCTAAGCTCCTCCAGCGGCATATGTGGAATGACCGAGGGAGTCTGCCGTGGTCTGGTCTCTGGGGGCACCAGGATGGGACAGGAGGAGGCTGAGGAAAAGGACTGATAGATGGCACATACTTTTTCAACAAAAAAGGTAGCTAAAGCGTCACATTGTAATGAGGATATTGCAGGCATTGAAATCTTCTTAGACCTAAGGTCTTGAAAGATCTTAAAAATGCATTTGGCGGGGGAGGAGCCAAGATGGCGACCTGAGTGGACGCTCGATTCCCGGCTCCGCAAGCTTGTGCGTTCTGCACCTATATCCTGTCCGTGAATCCGTGTTTAAGCCGCTGCGGAATGCAGCCACAGCCGCACTGAAGCCCTGGGTGTTCCTCCGGAGTCCCTGCCTGCCAGATTCCCGGAGATATCGCCGTGCCGGGTGTCGGCCGCCATACCCGGGCTCCGAGACCAGCGCCGCTCCCTGCCACCGTGGACCCTCAGAACGGCCGCCGCCCACTGGAACCCTGAAAGCGTGGATTCCCTGTTTCCTGACGCCGTCACAGGGGTTGTTGGACGGATTTCTTTCACTGCACTCGAGAGCCCCGTTTCGGGAGATCGGCGTCTTGGGGAGAAGGGTTTGCTGCAGCTATTGTCCCCCTGGTCGGCGCGGAGACTGACCTGCGGTGGCCATTAGACGGACCGCCCTATGACTCGCCCCCGACTCGCTGCGAGGTGATAATATATCCTCGGTGCAGCTCTCCTGAACCGCCTGATCCACGCGGCTGGAACCTACGCTCTCAGGGGCTGAGTCGGCATTCTTCCTGTGTGTACCCCCTGATCGATCGGAATGGCGGCTGCCCTTTCTACAGTGGCGAGGGCGATCTCGCCCTCTAATAGTGTCTCCCTGCTCGGCGGCGGGCTGGAAGCTCCACTGCAAGCCCCACCGCGCACAGAGAGACAGCCTCGCGCCCAGAAGGAGCTGACCTGCCGGGACATTGTTACTGCGCTCGTCGAGCTCAGGGCGGAAATGCGATCACTGTCCGGTCAGTTAGGGGAACGGCTGGACGTAGCAGCTCAACAGTTGCGGCGGACCCGGGTGGCTGATCCTCGGCATGGAATGGATTCGACCTTTTCAGTCGCGACAAGGGAGTTTGACGAGCCGGATGCTGAAGGTGAGGTGGAGATTGCCCTCCGATGCAGCAATTCCTGCGCTGGGCGGATCGGTGGCTCTGTTGGGGATACATTGTTACAGTCATCCACGGAACTTGAGACTTTGTTTTCGGGACTGAAGGTGGGTTTCCGACCCTTGCTGTTGCTACAAATGTGTCCCCTTGAGCCTACTGCCTCCCGAATGTCCTCTCTCCATCTACGGTCTGGATTTCGAGTTTGGTGTTTGGGGGTACTTTTCTTGATTGCCTGCTGCTCGGCTGCTGATTATGGACGTCCATTTTGTCCCTACCTCCCTCTTCTTCATCGATGGTGGCCATTTTGTTTTCCGGCACTATATGGATCTGGCCCCCCTCGGACGCCGTGTCTGCGGGGACTGTCGCGCTCTGGCCAAGGCTGACGAACTGTGTATTAAGGCTGGGACTGAAGGGCTGGCGGGGACTCGGTTGGAACACATATTACTCTAAGTTAAACAGTGCGAATTGGTATGCCTCGCCCCGTCTTATAATGTAACTGATGTTGATACTGTCCCTTTTACTTCACGGGGTGGTGGTGGATCGCATGGCGGGTTTACCTGGGAATACCTGTAATTGGCCCTCCTCAGGCTTTCTATGATGATTCCCTTTTTTCCTTTCTTCCTTTTTCTTGTCTCTTGTCTCTATATTTCGGGTACTCTGATGGGCGACAGACACACTGCAAGGGGGGGGGGTAGGCCGTAGCCTCTGCATGCGTGTAGGGTGGGGGGATTATATGTTAATTTTTCGTTTCTATGGGCCTTGTTCTCTTTTTCTTTCATCTTTTTTGCCTATTTCTGTCCTCGGGCTATAGTTTGGCTTGTAGCTGGGTGGGTTCCTGTTTGCATTCGTCGCAGTGCTTGCTTCCCTCTCCTGTCGTTACCTTCGCGATTCTGATGTTTTGATTGCAAATTTCCTGTGTCTCATGAAACTCGCCTGCTGAACGTTACTGCTTACTTTTGTAGTGAGATGGACTGGACTATGGCTCTCCTTGACTTAACTCTTGTTCATGTGTTTTTATAAAATTTAAAATAAACCTCAATCTCCCTGCACGTCGGTGGTACAGCATGGTCCAGTGTAATTCCAAATGCTTGCTTAGTAGTGTCGCCTTGCTGCCGATGTACCGTATTGCTCGCAACAGTGCTCACAGTTTTGTGGCCGGCCAGGTGGTTGTAGGCCCGTATTTGTCTGCTATTTCTGCACAATAAAGGTTTTCAAAAAAAAAAAAAAAAATGCATTTGGCTGGGTTCTGACTCATCTTAATCTGACTCGCGTAATACGCAGCGCGAGATTTACAGATAGCTTTATGATATATCTTGATGGTATTAAGATAACACACTTTTTTCTCTGGATCAAAGTCCCTTCTCCACTCCCGTTCGGCTCTTTTACAAGTTTTCCTTAGAATACTCAAAGAATCGGTATACCAGGGACTAGCGATGGAGGAGCGCCCCTTGCACCATTTGACAGGGATCAGAAAGTCAAGACCGAGTTTTATCCAGTCACAGAATAGGCCGTAGTCCGATTCTGAGTCGGATAGAGGGACCAGGGGATTCCTGATTAGGAAGTCATGGAACTCCTCAAGTTTCAGTTTACGCCAAGAACGTTTGAACACAGGTTTTACAGCATCGTTGAAGCGAGCCCATAGGAGTACGCCTGTCTACCTTAGGGAACTGGATATTGGAGAATATAGGGTCTAACAGATGCCCTGCTGTGTGGGTGGGACCTGATACCAGTTATTTTAACTGAAAGGCCGCCATATCAGCAATAAAGCTGCAGATTTCACTATCGTGGGTTAAGTCAAGATGTATATTCAGGTCCCCGAAAATACTGAAGTTGGCCGGGCCCACAACCAGCGAACCAAGTCTATCCAAAAGCGCACTTTGAAACTTAGCAGCCGGCCCAGGGGGTCGATATATCAGGAGTCTGGAGAGAGTTAAGTGAGGACTAACGGAAATCCTGAAACGGGCACATTCGCAACCCACAATAGATTCCTTAACCCCTTAAGTGCTGCGTCGGGGCGTTGGCCGACGGCAGCACTACCTCCCCAGTGCTGCGCACGACCATTGGACGTCCATTCAGCACTAGTTCCAATGGACAGCGCAGCACTGGGGAGGGATGTTTACGAGCATCTATGAGGTTAATGAACAAACTGGAGTAACAAGATTTAAAAATGACTGCGATGCCCCCTCCTCTAGATTCCCTGTTGACCAAACAGATAGAGTAACCGGTAGGTAGAGCTAGATTAGGCTCTACCACCATATCCTCACTTAGCCAGGTCTCACATAAAAAAGCATGTCAGGGACCTCTTTCATAACCCCACCATAAGTCCCACCATATTGCGTGGGGCATTGCACCCCTGGAAGTTTGTTTTATGCAATGATAAACTGCTAAGTTGAGCTGTCATGCAGCACTTTGTTATAGTGCAGAACTAAACAAACATTTTATTACATTTTGGATGGATGTGCTCAAATATTTTTTACTAATTTAACCTGAATAGTGGCAATATTTATTCGAACTACCCTCCCGAAGATGACTCCATCTGATTTCTGAAAGTTGGGGTCAAAACGTCAGTGAATTAACACCATATGATTGTCTCTATTCCTAGTGGTTTGGCTAAGTGTTCATAAACAATTGGTTTTTTTTTTATTGTTCCGGCACTCATTTTATTCATGTTCTCCACTGTTGCTTTGTATTAAACTGTGAACAGAATGCTTGGTTTTGAAAACTATCTTACATCTGAGACAATAGCCTTTAAATATTAAACTAGCTATTCAATAGCTCCACTGCCCATATTGGTCATTGATTGAATAAACCACTGATTTACTTACACAGAAATGGTAGCTTGTTAAATTAAGAAAATGTGTATTTAGTAGTGTAGCCTTGATGGAAGAAACCTTGGTGTCATCCTATTACCCAGAAGCTCGCTGGGCATTCTTGTCTCTCATTTAAAGAGATTCTGTGTGTGACCAAGACATCCATGAGAAGAACTTCTTTCCAGATGGTTGTTAAATAGAGAAATCTCAAGAACGTGTGTGCAATTGCTCTGTGTTGCTTTTTGCACATCAGTTGCAATCCCATGTCCTCTAAGCTGCAATAAAATGGAAGAAGGGATCTCTGCTATTAAATAAAAGCATTCTGACAGATTAGACAGACATATTTGCATTACTCTTTCGGGCAAATGTGTCTGACAGTGCAAGCTTTTGGTGTGAAATGAGCAAAGCTATAGGCTGCATCCCAGTTTAATCCTCTGGGGCCCCAATTTCATAACCATAATTTCAAACGGTTATTCAATGCTCAGCTGCTGGATGTACAACATATTCAAGAATTGGTTTCAGAGAAACCCATCTGGCCAGGTCTTTACTTTGTTTTAACCCGAGAGAGAGAAATGACAGTAGACCTGTCCTACCTTTCTAAATTCTAACTCTGTTACTTATTCATGATACTCCTCTTTGCACACTACTGTGCAGAGGTTCCACCCATGATTTGATTATTCTCGGCAGACCTACATGATGCCTACCTACATATCCCTAATGGAAGGCTCTTTGGCAAGCCCTTAAAACTAAAGTAAGCGGTTGTTACTGCCAAAACCCTGATCGTACTCTTTGCCCTAAATACGATCCTGGAAATGTTTACCAATATAGAGTACATTGGGTCTGACGACCTTTATCTTCAGGACCTTAATTTACAACCAATATAACCAAATGTGTTTTATTTCTAGCTTCCAGTGGACGAAGAGCTTCCCTCAGAGTTTGTGTTTAACCAACAATAACTTGTACTCTGCCTTCTCCATTTTTTCCAACTGGCTGGTTTTTGCCTTCTCCAGTAAGCAAGGCCCAAAAATGTTTTTTCATATAAAAGATACGTGATCACTGTAAAGAATTGTTGAGCTCTCTGACGATTTAAGCATCTGTCTCTCCTTTTGTCAACTAATGCCACAGCCCGTTAGTTTCCTCTTCACCCTTCTCCACATTTTCTAAATTCTTCCCTCATCTATTCCTCCTTCCACTCATGAAAAAATCTCATCTTATTACTATGATCTCCCAATAAACACTTTCTATACTCTTCCGTGTTCTATCCTCCTTTATCCTTTTCAATCCAACTAACAGACTCGCATGTCCACTGCACAAATGAACTCAAATTTCCATGTACTAATTCACCACTATTCCTTTTTGGGTTCCGGAGTAGCGTGCTACTTGCAAATAAACGCTTCAACGCCTCGTCAGGGGCAGTTGGCGCTACATGAATAAAATTACAATCACCCTGCCACAATCGGGAAGGATGCAGGTGTTGCCTTCTCATATGATTCTTTCTCCACCCCTTCCCCTTTTTCGGTTACACACTTGGATGTAGAGCTGGGATTAGAAGGCAAAAGACATCCTTACTACTAAAATTAGAAGATTAAGTACAATAAACAAAGGTAGCTAAATTTGGGACCAATACTTACAAACCGCAGATTGGCCTATTTTCCTTCTGGTAGCCCTGGCGGTCATTTTGATTTAGATTCAATAAAGCTTCCCTCCAAAGATTATATATACTTCATAATCTCAGAAAGACAGAGGCATCATAGGCTGATATTACATTTGGCATACTGACTCTTATTAGTTGTTGGTGGACAATTTTCAGATGGTAACTCTTACCTCTTGCTTCCATGTTGTACCCATGCCTCGACTTAGGATGAGGGTCTGCAGTTATATCTGGCTCAAAACTGCATTTAGCCTAAACTCCATCTGTCTAAAAAGTTGCTGGACATGAGTTGGAGTCGCTTATCTGGTGGACCCTAAAGTACAACCCTTTGAGACTAGATGCTTTTCAGGCTCTGACCCTGTAGATCACAGTGGCATAATACACATTTTGGGGTAGCTGATAGCGCAGAGGCTATTGGACTCGTCGTTTCTGCAATCTCTAGGACAGTCGCTCACATGTCAATTACCTGAAGCTCAAATTCTTCAGACTCTGGGGAAATGGTTGTTCAGTCCTCATCAACAACACTGCTGAATAAAGTTAATCTCTATCTAATACTGTGTAACTAATCCATGCAGTGGGACTGTTCCTTCAGCAACTCCCTACTGTTATCGCTCCTTCTGCAAGAAAAGAGAAAGGTTGAGTACTATTTTCTCAACCAACTGCATTATGACTGGAACTATTAGTATACAGCAAAAGGTATAGATTACTGTTTGTTTTCACCTATGACCTCCATATCACCAGTATGGAGGTCATGGGGTACATGATTGAGGGTACAATGTTTTTTTTTGATGACTCTGATAATTTGTCTAATGTGGTGGAATAGTGATTTAAACTTAAGGGTGAAAACTGTAGAGCGAAAATAGTCCTTCCTGATCATAATAATAATACTACTACTACACTCACCACCACCGTTCCCCTATAAATTAATCTGCCCTCTACTCTTACCTCGGTTTCAAAAGTTTTTGTTTTGCTTTACTCTTGCGGAGGATAACAAATAGCCTGCTTGACTTTTTCCCTGCCTCAAAAATCACTTGTATCCATTTTCACCTGGAGGTACGTTGCCTAATATCCATTGCTTTAATCTATACCCTTAAAGCCACCACCTTTCTCCAGAGGTGTTGCAATTTATTTTTTGAGCCTATATGTCGTTTGCTTTGCATAAGTTCTCTTTGAACTTTTGCATCCGTGTTTCCCTTATTTTCTTGAAGCAGGCTACTTCGGCTAACCTGTGTCTTTTCATCACTGTATTCAGGGTGTCCCATACTGAAACTGTACTAAATTCCACTTTGTCATATCTTATGCACAGGTGCATAGAAGACCTTGCAATATGGGGTGCTTGGGCACCAGATTCTCTTCCAATCTCTCACCCTGTATTGAGGCTTGTCCGATATAAACAAGCATTTGCAATGCAACAGCTTACTAAAAAACATTACATTACTAAAAGTTTGAGCTATTGGTATTGCATTATTATTAGCAATGCCAATGGCTCATACTTTCAGCAATACAAGACCTATTGCACTGCAAATGCTTGTTCGTATTTGCACTCGCTGTCATGGCAACTCTGAAAAGGGGACCTTTAAAAGCAACAGTGCAACCGGAGTACAGAATACACCTATTTTAGTACATGAATGAGCCTCTTTGTAGCAGCTGCAATGTTCTTTTCAATGCTTGCAATGCAAAAATCAGATGCTGATACATGTAAAGATAAAACGCGGTGTTTCGATATGCAAAACCAAACAAAAGCTGGCGATTGTCATATTCATTCAAGGATGGGGTGGGAGTGGCCGCGCAGACTGCTGTTAAAAAGAAGATTTAAGTAAAGATCATGAAGTGTAAGCAGGAACAACATGGTTACCTTAACGCGCTTGAACCGACCAGCAGTGCAAAAATCCAATCCTGATGCATGTAAAGACAAGCGTGGCGGTCACTAATTTTCACTTAAGAATGTGCGCTACCAACAATTGAGAGCGGATCTCAGAATTTGTGTGTAATATTCCTTTAGAATAGTGGGTTGCTTTATGCTGCGTGATCCCTCTCTGACCTATTTCTCTTTTTATCATAGATGACCTGTTCTGAGCACTGTCTGCAGAAGTATTTGAAAATGACACAGCGAATCTCAATGCGATTTCAGGAGTACCACATTCAGCAAAATGAAGCACTGGCAGCTAAGGCTGGACTTATTGGACAGCCTCGATAGTTTCTCCATTGGCCTTTCTTAATGCACTGACAATATTTTGTTATTTTTTTTACCTCAATATGGCCAGTCAAACAGTGTTGACTGTGCCGGTGTCCTAGACCACAGAACGAAGACAGGATGCTTGACAAGTGAGTCCACCAATGAGGAATCTATCACAGGCTAGAGTAAAATTGGACCACCACAGATCATTTAAAAGAAAAACGGAGGCACCTTTTTTAACGTTTTTTTCCAGTGTAAAAATTACATTTTAAGACTTTTCTTTGAGAATGTCTTAAGTTTATACCAAACTCTGTGGCCGTATCAAAACTAATTTAAAATCAAGCTTGTTTGTAAGGAATGTGCGCACGTTCTACCATTAAAACATTTATTTAGTATACTTTACAATGCAAGGTGGTGACATTTTATTTGTGGGATATATACCATTTAGCCTAGCTTTGGAAAGGTATGGCCTCCTCCACAAATCTGCAGATTTGCATGTGTAGTGATAAAGGGGATGACGTTTGAATTAGGTTTAACATTGTTTTGATAAATGACTATACATTTTTTTAAATACTGAGCACAGTCATTTAAAACTGTTACTTCTTATTCATTTTGAAATGTTCTTGTATATATGTACACATTTATTACCCATTTTCCTACATACCTCTGATTTGCATCCATACTGGAGTGGCTGTATAATCAGTTTTTTGCATACATGATGAGCGTCCTTATTTTATGTCTAGCTATACAAACGTTTTTATCACCTCCGTCAACGAAGTAGTTTATGGGAATTGTTCAAGACTTAACTTAGTATGCATTTATTTCTTGATTGGGAGGGGCAGGAGGAAGGTTGGCCAGCTGAGCTGCTGGTTGTATGCTCTTGTACCAACCTAGTCAAATAAGGCCCGGAAATGCTGTGAGCATTTGAAGTTAAAGTACTAAGTACTTTTAACACCTGGGTGCTTTAACATATTTTCGTAACCAATGCCTTATGTCTGATATGACAGATTTGGTTACTTGTATTTTTCCTTTGTGTGACCTAGCTGACTGCTTTGCCAAGTAGCTCGGCTAAACACAGGGCGACTGCAAGGGAACCTTTACTGGCACAGTCAGAATCAGTGTATAGACAAAGGTGGATTTAGCGACAAAGGTGGACTGGCGAGGAGATCATGCGAATTCACCCCTGTTGTAGCTTTGTTTAAGAAGGTCTCTTAAGCTATTGCAGTTTGCATTTGTTTCAATCATATCTCTAGGATCCCTTTTCTTCTGAAGATGCTGAAAATGGTAGCCAGGGCGGACTAGAGGTAGGGTTTCAGAGCTCCATGTTTGTTCCTCTGCCTCGGACGTCCTGGGTAAAAGGATGTATTTTTACAGGAATTTTCTGTATCCTCACACAGTTATGTGTATTACACAGAGATCATCATACTCTCATTTTCTCTTGGACAGGATCTGGGTTTCTTGGAGTTCACATTCTGTTCAATGAAAGCATGGATGAGTGATAAATAATTTAGTCCTTAGTCTTACTAAAACTGAATTCCTTTTACTTGGCCCTCCTAAAACAATAGAAGATAAAATATGATCACTGTAACAGCAGGTTACTATTGCAGATACTTTTTCTCTTTTCTGTCTGAAGTTAAAACTCTGTAGTCTGGCAAATGCTTTTGTGCCTTCTCATAATTTCAATGAAAGAATCCGCCCATTCTGGCAAGAAAATGTATGGACTCAAAACTAGCGTATTACAATGAATTGTAGTCTGCCATGTTAATGGAAAAAAAATCTTTGAGTGTTGCAGAACACTCCGACTAGGGCAATCGCTAATATTCTAAGGAGAGAGCTTGCTGGGATGGGTATGTCTCCAGCATGGTAAACAGGCATGTTCACCTGTCAGACTGCATGTGAAACTGGTGTTCTGAAATATATTTTTACCTTGGTGTGACGCTAACCTAGTGCATTTGCTGAAGCCTAGGCTTGTCCCTGAAATATATACTGCAGGAATTAAAGGGCTGCACCACGGGTGCCCTCATAGTAGGGAGTGGACTACTGTCTGTCCTTTGGGTAACTCACAAAGCAGTAGTGACAACGTGCCAGGTTTTGTAAATCTGTAGTTGACCACCACAGATAATAACTTTTGTCCTCTGTGTCTTGGAGAGGAGATGTATTGACTCCCGCCATTTAAAAATTCCACTGATCAACTATGAAAACCAAAACCTTGAGCTACCATCTTGTGCATGTGTGTAGCACACGTATGGTAGAAGAAGAAAAGTGTGTGTGTGTGTGTGTGTGTGTGTGTGTGTGTGTAGGTATGTGTGTGTATGTATACATATATACATATATATGTGTGTGAGTGAGAGAGAGACTGTGCGAGCCTCAAGACTGTGGTCATTGGGATCCAATTTGAAGGCCCCCGGTTTAGTATGGCACCAGATGGAGTATGAGATTAGGTTGCCCAGACTTTCGAAGTGTATTGTGTGCATTCCTGTGACTAGAGTATGAAGACCCAGGCACTAAAGTGGAGAGGATGGAAATAAGGCTATGTTCAGAAATTCTACAAGGCCCTTGTTAGCAAAGAACTTCTGAATAGTTCTACCTGAGCACTGCCATTTAAGAGATGGGTATGGATGAAGGGTAGGGTTGCTGATTATTCTGGTGTTCAACGTGAGGATGTTTCTGGACAAGGCCTACTTTTTTTGTCTTCAGGAAGGCTGATGACAGTCAGGTGCAAAGATCTCATACTTCATTGTACCCTTGTATTGGATATCCCTGCTTGGAGCCATCCCTATTGCTACCTATTGGGAGAACCATCACTTCGTCCAAAGGCTGTGTCTGGAGAGCAGTCTGAAAGTGACATTTGAAAGGGAACCAAAACCTTGCTGAAGCCTTAGATCGGGTCTACATCTCCTGGCTGAATAATGTGTATACAAGTGAAACCCAAGCAACCCGATTTAATTCCAATCCCATATGTGTCTTGGCCAAGGAATGGAGTGTTCCACTGAGTACTCTAAAAGCTCCTTCCAACCAAGTCTAGTGTCTCCCGGACAGTCTCCCAGAGGTTAAGGGATATTACATGAAGTTTGAACTTTCTGCTAGAGGAGCTTAGGGTCTGCATAAAGTGCCTAGAAGCCTTTCTACTGAGAGAGGGAAGAAATATGTCTAGCCCTGCAGCAGGACTTCCATAAGGAGAAGCCTAGCATTTTCCCTGTGTGAGGAGCACCCAGAGAAACCCATAGTGAGCAGCCAGGAGTGACACCCCCCGTCTTTAGTTGGGGTCTTCAGTTGCTCTACACAGTTTCTGTGTAAGCAGCATGGTAGACTCGACCTGAGCAACTTCTCATGTCACCTGGCAGAATGCTGTGGGCTGAAAGAATGGTGCAGCCAACCCGGCAAAAAAGAAGGATATCTGAAAGAAACAGGTTAGTATTAGATTCCTTACCTTAGAATATCCCCAGGCGTCAGTCTGGATCCGGAAACTTTTGCGTAGCAGTACCCCTGTGCGTCGGTAGGCGTCGTCTGCAGGCGTCCCCTGCGGCTCCGCGTCCGTCGTCGGCGTTGTGCGCCGTGATGACGTCGCTGGAGTATATAGACGCCGCCTCCGCGCGCTGACGTCAGTTCTTCTTTTTTCCGCGCCAGTTAGCGCAGATCCGAGAAGTGCAGTACTCCGGTCTTTTGACCAAGTTTTTTCTTGAATCCTTGAATCTTCTTAGGGTGCCAGTAGGATGCCTGGTTTTAAGAACTGTGACGACTGTGACCGCACGATGTCGGTCACGGACCATCACGGACTCTGCCTCCGGTGCCTGGGCCCCGACCACGACGTGGACGCCTGCATCGATTGCCGGGCCTTGACGAATAACGCTAGGCGCGAGCGGTCCCGCAAGCTGCTCGAGCTCCGGGTGTCGGCCCCGCATCGAGAGCGGTCCCGGTCCGGCCGGAGGTCAAGGGAGTGATCGAGGGAGCGGTCGCGGAGCCGTCATGAGCGCTCCGGGAGTCGTCACCATTCCTCTGGTTCCTCAGGTAGGAAGCACAAGAAGTCGGGGCGTCGTCATCGTACCCCCGACTCCCCCCCGACGCGGCCGGGGGTTCGGGTGGCCCCACCCCGCGGCTCCGTGAGCCACCGGCGCGGCCTGCTCCATACCCTGCGGTCTCTGGGCAAGGCGCGTCGCCCGAGGAGATGGAGGCGTTCCTCATGGCCATGAGGGCACTGTCTCCTCCGACGGGGCCTACGGGCCCTGTGGTCCCGTCCGAGGGCCCTAGCGGTTCGGGTGCTCCTGCCTCGACGCCGCCGGGTGCTCTGGACCCGGCGCCGCCGACGGCTCCGGTCCCGGCGCCGCAGGGGCCTTCAGGGTCGACGCCGGCTGGTCAACCGGCCTCTCCGGCGCCGATTCCATCGGGGCTGCCCCTGGCGCCGCCCCCATTCCCTCTCCGACTCCGGACGCGGAGTCGAACCGGCGTCGCCCGACGCCGATAGGGCCTGTGGACCCCGGGGAGCCGGTCTACATTGTTGATTCTGAATATGGTGAGGATGTAGATTACGGAGAGGAGTGGGAGGGGTCTGAGGACCCTCTGACCCGCGAGTGTCAGTACAATGTGGACTGGACGGGTGACTTGGGTGACGCCAGTGGTCTGGATGACTCCCCCAACCCTGGCTTTGTCTCGCCTCCTACCGTGGCTTCGGAGGAGGGGGCAGCTTATTCAGTGGTGTTAATGAGGGCTGCCAAGGCCTTAAACCTTGAGCTCCTCGTCGCGGCCATGAGGACTAACATCCTCACTGAGGTCCTCAAACCGCAGTCATGCCCACAGGAGCCACTGCTGCCGTTCAACGAGGCCTTAACTGACGTTCTTTTGGGCACTTGGTCCAGGCCCGCTCCAGGTTCGCCTGTTGATAGGAACGTGGCCAGACGCCACCGTCCGTGTACGGATGACCCCAAGTTCTTGTCCACCCATCCCACCCCTGAGAGCCTCGTGATCCAGGCCTCGACTTCCCAGACCGCATTCCCGTCGGCCCCGCCCGTCTAGGAATCTAAGAGGTACGACCAGTATGGTAAGAAGGTCTTCTCGTCCATGAGTCTGGGACTGCGGTCTTGCAACACCACATGCCTCTTGGGCCGCTACACCCACTCTCTGTGGGATACGGTCGCGGATCTGCTGCCTGAATGCCCGCCGGAGGTACGGGCTAAGCTCGGCAAGGCTATGATTGAAGGCCGAGACGCAGCAAGATACTCCATCAGGTGTGGTCTTGATACGACTGACTCACTGGGCAGAGCGATGTCCACGACGGTGGCGATTCGTCGCCACCCCTGGCTGAGATCCGCCAACTTCTCGGCAGATGTCCAGAATGCATTGATGGACATGCCATTTGATGGCAGTCGCCTGTTTGGCAACAAAGCGGACCACGCACTGGAGCGCTTCAAGGACTCCAGGGTCACGGCCAAGTCCTTGGGTCTTTCGACCCAGCGCCAGCAAACGGGTTCGTTTCGCTCCTTTCGTGGCCAAGGAAGGGGCGGTCCCACACGTGCTGCGAGCCACGCGCCGCAACAGACTTATCAACGCGGTGGCGGCCGTGGAAACCGCCGTGGTGGCGGTCGGGGACAGCGGCGAGGTCAGACCACACCTCCTCCCGCAGCATCCGCCACTAAATCCTCCTAGTCCGTGCTTTCAGGCCCATGTGACGCCGGTGGGTCGTATGGTTCGCCATCACCTCTCTCACTGGCGCACAATAACATTGGACAGGTGGGTGCTGCAGCTCGTCCGAAGGGGCTACTCCCTCCCCTTCGAGAACACTCCTCCAGCCATGCCACCGCAGAACCACCGTGTGTCGGGGGACCACTTGGCAATTCTGAGGGAGGAAGTTACTGACCTCTTGGCCAAGGGGGCCATCAAGCGCGTTCCTGGGCCAGAAGTAGGACGTGGTTGCTATTCCCACTACTTTCTGGTACCCAAGAAGGACAAAGGGGGCCTACGTCCTATCTTGGACCTAAGGAACGTCAACGGCTTCCTCCGGAAGGAGAAGTTCAAGATGTTGACATTAGCTCAGGTCTTGGCTGCTCTAGACCCGCAAGACTGGATGGTAGCGTTGGACTTGCAGGATGCGTATTTTCACATCCCCGTCCTGCCGGCCCACCGGCGTTACCTGCGGTTCACGGTAGGCCACGAGCACTTTCAGTTTATCGTGCTCCCCTTCGGCCTTACCAGCGCCCCACGGGTGTTCACAAAGGTGATGGCGGTGGTCGCAGCCCATCTGCGCAGATTGGGGGTTTCAGTCTTCCCCTATCTAGACGACTGGTTGTTGAAGGCGGGCTCGCCCCGGACAGTCGTCCACCACCTTCAGATAACGCAGACCTCCTGCACGAGCTGGGGTTCTCCATCAATGTGCCGAAATCACAC
The DNA here is from genome assembly GCF_964263255.1 of Lissotriton vulgaris. NCBI lineage: Eukaryota > Metazoa > Chordata > Amphibia > Caudata > Salamandridae > Lissotriton > Lissotriton vulgaris. Next base: position 517,959,948 of record NC_141697.1, on the reverse strand, counting down.
CTGTGTCCCTCTCAAAAGCTCCTTTTCATCGGAGCGGTTCTCGACTCGGCGCAGTTTCGGGTCTATCCTCCGGAACGGCGAGTCCAGGATATACAGGCTTTGATTCCCATCTTTCAGCCGTTATCCCGGGTTTCGGTCAGGTTGACGCTGCGGCTGCTGGGGCTAATGGCTTCCTGCATCCTTCTGGTGCATCACGCCCGGTGGCGGATGCGGGCTCTGCAGTGGGACCTGAAGTTTCAGTGGGCCCAGCATCAGGGCAACTTGTCCGACCATGTCTTGATCTCGGAGGGCACTGCGAGACAACTGCAGTGGTGGCTTATGGACCGCGATTGGGTCAGAGGCAGATCCCTCTCCCTTCCCCAACCGGAGCACGTTGTTGTGACGGACGCGTCCCTCCAGGGCTGGGGAGGCCACTTGGGAGAGGCAGAGATCAGAGGCATCTGGTCTCCGGCGGAGTCCCGGCTCCATATAAACCTGTTGGAGCTACGGGTGACGCTGAAAGCATTCCTCCCCTTTGTCAGCGGGAGTGTGGTGCAGGTGTTCACGGACAACACCACCGCCATGTGGTACTGCAACAAGCAGGGCGGGGAGGGGTCGTGGACCCTTTGCCAAGAGGCTCTGCGCCTCTGGCAATGGCTGGAACGTCAGGGCGTGACTGACGGTTCAACACCTGGCAGGTTCTCTGAACGCCAGGGCGGACAAACTCAGTCGTTGGTGCTCGATGGATCACGAATGGCGTCTGAACTCAGACGTGGCGCAAGGCCTCTTTTTGCAATGGGGAGAGCCTTGGTTAGATCTATTCGCCACAGAAGAGAACGCGCAATGTCATCAGTTCTGCGCGTTGGAATTTCCAAGGCGGCACTCGCGCGGCGACGCCTTTCGGCGCGAGTGGAGTTGCGGTCTGTTATACGCCTTTCCGCCTATACCACTTCTGCCCAGAGTGCTGAAGACGATCAGGCACGACCGGGCCCAAGTCATCCTTGTGGCTCCGGACTTGGCTCGAAGGTACTGGTATCCCGAGCTACTCATCATGTCAGTCGGTCCCCCGATCCGCCTGCCCCTTCAGGAGGACCTTTTGTCGCAGCAGCAGGGGACGGTCCTCCATCGAACCTGTCCAGCCTCCACCTCCATGCATGGAGATTGAGCGGCGACAGTTGAGGCCATTTGACTTGCCTCCTGAAGTCTGTAACATCATTCTGGCAGCCAGGCGTCCCTCCACAAAGTCGGTATACGCCTGCCGGTGGAACAGATTTGTGGCATGGTGCACAGCAAAGGCTGTGGACCCTCTTTCTGCTCCTCTTTCCGAGGTTCTCCTCTTTCTTCTCTCTCTTGCCCAGCAGGGCTCTGCTCTGGGCACGATCAACGGCTACCTTTCTGCCCTTTCGGCCTTTCTGAGGCTGCCTGATCAACCTTCTTTGTTCAAGTCCCCTATTGTAACAAGGTTCTTGAAGGGCATCACACACATGTATCCTCCTGTTCCGTTTGTGATGCCTCAGTGGGACTTGAACCTGGTTCTAACCTTCTTGATGTGTGCTCCCTTTGAGCCACTTCATTCCTGTCCTCTCCATCTCCTGACTTTGAAGACGGCCTTCCTGGTTGCCATCACCTCTGCCAGGAGAGTGAGTGAGCTCCAGGCTCTTTCTGTCAAACCCCCTTTCCTGTCCATTCATCCTGACAAGGTGGTTTTGAGAACTAGACCTTCTTTCCTGCCCAAAGTTGTCTCTGCTTTTCACATCGGGCAGTCCATCACCCTCCCCTCCTTCTTCCCGCCTCCGCATCCTTCAAAGGATGAAGAGCGGCTCCATCGTCTGGACCCAAAACGTGCGCTTTCATTTTATATGGATCGCACACGCCATTTCCGGGTGGATGACCAACTGTTGGCTACGTGGGTGCGAAGAAGGGACGGGCGGTACATAAACGGACCATCTCTCGGTGGGTCGTTCTGTGCATCAAAGCGTGCTACTCTTTGGCTCGGAAGGAGCCTCCTGTTGGGCTGAGGGCCCATTCCACTCGGGCCACGGCGGCTACTACTGCCCTGGGCCGGGGAGTCCCTTTGCAGGACATTTGCCAGGCGTCTACGTGGGCCTCGCTGCACACTTTTGCGAGGTACTACTGCCTGGACAGTCAAGTCCGGAGGGATGGCTTCTTTGGCCGTTCGGTCCTCCAGGACTTTCTGGTGTAGGATTGTATTGGTTCGCAGACACACCACCGGGGTTGGTATTGCTGGGGTATCTATTCTAAGGTAAGGAATCTAATACTAACCTGTTTCTTTCAGATGAACAAGTTACTTACCTTCGGTAACTATATATCTGTAAGAAACAGTAGTTAGTATTAGATTCCTTACCGCCCCAACCATCCTCCCCGTTCTGCGAACTGATACCTAGGGTTAAGGACATCCCTTTCAGGGCCCTAGCTTCAAATGGCACCAGTGTTGGTTCTCACATGGCTCTGCGTGTTCTGGCGCGGAAAAGCTGTGTACAAAGAACTGACGTCAGCGCGCGTAGGCGGCGTCTATATACTCCAGCGACGTCATCACGACGCCGATGACGGACGCGGAGCCGCAGGGGACGCCTACAGACGACGCCTACCGACGCGCAGGGGTACTGCTACGCAAAAGTTTCCGGATTCAGACTGACGCCTGGGGATATTCTAAGGTAAGGAATCTAATACTAACTACTGTTTCTTACAGATATATCGTTACCGAAGGTAAGTAACTTGTTCGTTATCAGCTAATCACCGAAGAGGCCGTAACTGCTGGAGGACTCCATTGCAAGGAGATCTGCCCAGAGGTTGCAATGATCACCCCATTATGTATCCACAGCAGGTGCTGTGCAGCTGCTGAGACTGGGTGTTGCAGCGCTGGCCTGAGCCACTTATCACCTCTAGGACTATAGTCCTGAGCGAGACTATACACTAAAATTGACACTGGAGCCCAAAATCCAGCACAAAAAAAAATCAGTTTTCAGTGCAAACGTGGTCTGTTTATGTTGAGTTGGGGCCCCTTCCTGTCACGTGCCCGAAGCCTACCCACACAAGTGAGTTTGCTTTTTTATCGGGAGGCTTGGGGGATCTGGATTGTTGAAAATGTGTGGCTCCCCGCAGAATCCGGAAGTTTCCATCACAGAAATGTGCGGAAAATCTGTTTTTTTTTACCAACTTTCACGTTTTACAAGGGCTTCTGGGTAAAATCACCTAGTGAGAGCCAAGCAGGTCAATCACTTCTTAATCTAGTTTTCAGAAATGTGTGGATTTCGTAGGTTTCCCTGGGTGGTGGCCCAGACAAGTCCCAAAATCCACAGCTACCCAGATAGCAAAAACAGGGTGGTTTCAGTGGAAAAGTGTGTATGCCCATGCTGGGTTTGAAGCATTTATTCAATTGTGAGCGCTAGGTACACTCAGTAATTGGGTTCAACGTGTATGTGGAGACACATGGGAACGCTGGTTCATTGCCAATTTGTGCATCTCAACAGTTTACAGAAAGTTCCAACACAAAATGTAATTAATTGGGTAATCTTAGCCATGTACGCACTTTCGAGTATGGTTAGGCATTACGGGAAAGTGAACCAAATCTGTGCAAATTAAACAACGCTGGACACCTCTGGGTGTTATGTTTGGAGAAAAAAAAAGTTCTAACTAAAGGCCATATTCACATGTTAGCAAACCGAGAAGACTGTCAGCTGGCCGAAGTCTAGTCCACCATGCTGAGACTACTCCTCCCCCAAATGTATAAAATGACCGCCAACCCTAGCTGTCATTTTTAAAGCATTTGCAACAGCTTCCGCCATGGTGGTTCCTGTTGATGGTTTTTATCATTTGGCACACCGCTTCATCAACATGACAGCCATCCATCAAATTTTTGGGGGAAGTTTCAAAAACAAAATCCCAAAGCCTTATTTCATTTTTTTCATAAACAAAAAGGCCTATCTTGCCGCAAGGTAGTCATTAGACAGTTTTCACTGCCCTTTACTGGTAAGAAATTTCCAGGTGGTGACAGGTACTGACCTTTATATGTGCCATCTAAATTAGGTGGGCGGGCTTACCTGTCGGCCTCAGACGGCCCTTACTAACTCAGGCCATAACCATGCCAGAGATGGAGTACTCTTCGCCATAGTGACACCAAAGATCCATCCACATATAAATTGGGCGGGTTGACCATTATCTTGGCAGTAAGGATACTGTTGCAACTGAGTATCCTTACCGCTTCAGATATAAATCTGGCACTACTTTTATTTTGTTGTTAATCCACCAAACTTACATGGATGGTTTTGGCACCTCCATTAGTGCTAGCTTCAAAGAATAGGTATTAATCACAGTATCAGAATATTGAAGCCAAGCCTTCTGAAGCTGAGCGATAAAGCCACTTCAAGGCACCATCCATGTTATCGTCCATTCACAAACCATTCATTCACCACACACGACTTTCATACTACCAGCCACAGGCCTAATCCAACTGACCAGTGCACTCACATCAACATACCGCCGCCAATCAAAAACCCATCACATTCATACGCCACAGGACGGAATCCCCATTCAAAACTACTTCACAACCAACTTGTATACAAACACAACACAAGCGGACCTCTAGAAACATACGTCCAGGAAATGTTGACCATTGGTGCCTCCACAACCATAAGAAATTAATAAAAATGTTGCCCTCGTTTTTACTACCCGTCAAGCATGAGCTTCCTTCAACATTCTAAACAATTCAGAATGTGTGCCTAGTGAATCTTTATTAAAGGCTCCCTTGGCAGCCAGATGAGGCTCATGAAGGCGTGTATTTCACGTGCCTTTGGTGCACTCTCTGTGCTAAATCCAGCTCCTTCCCTTTTGTGGATGTAAGTTGGGGGTGTCTGAGACTTCCGTGCACGGCCCTCAGTCCTTGAACTAAGTGAGCATCTTTGAAACTAAGGCAAACAAGCTGGGGAATACTGTGAAAGTTCCCATAATGAGCAAGTCCTAAACCACGAAGAACTTTAATTTTTGACATATATGGTAGTGAAAATGTGGCATGTGTCCCGTACACAGTTATGTGCATTACTGAGACTGTAATGCATTTTTCTCATGGCAGACTGAAAATCTGCTATTTGCTGATGGAGGATAAACATGGCAAGCTGAATGTCACACATACATGTAGCTTTGGGTGCAGAATTCTCTATAATGTATTGTGTTTGTAAAGCGCAATATCACCTGTTGCTGACCTAGGAGCAGTCAGGGCTGACCCATGGATTCACCTGGTTGAAGAGCCAAGTGTTCAGCTTTGTGCAGAATGCAGACATTTTAGAGTCTGTGTGGATGTGTAGTGGCAAGTCGTTATGCCTTTTCGGAGCAAATTAGGAGAAGTCACTTCTCCCTGTTTTAGGGCTACGCATGCATGGGATGTGTAAGAGTCCGACTGAACAAAGGTGCCTCAAAGTTTTTTTTTTTTTAATCTCTGGTGATTTTTAGGTATGCTGGCCAGTGATGTGTAAGGCTTTCAATGTGCGTGTCAGAAGTTTGAAAAGAGCTGTGGATGGGGAACCAGTGAAGCTTTTTGAGGTGCAAGGATTGTGTGTGGTGGGAGGTTGAGGGAGAAGACTATCTGCTGCGTTCTGTAGGTTTGGAGTCATCTGCTTAGTTGATTGAGTTATTCAGGATCTGGTAGAGTGTGGTGCTGATTGGGTTAAATCTGTGGGTGAAGATAAAGTGATGGCGTGTATCTTACTACCATGACTATTTGCCATTTATCTAAATGATATCCCTGTGAAAGCACACATAGAACCTGACTACAATCTGCCCTTAATATTCTGTCCCATGTGTAAACTTCTGTTTACGCATGGGTCAGAATTACGAGTTTGAAGGTATTTAAGACCTCTGATAATTATTGGATGCGTTAAATAACAACATTATTTTAAATTCCAGCAGTTTAAATCTGCTTAGAGTTAAGAAGGGAAAACATGAATATTTACTGTATCATGTGGATTTTGGTGTGTTCTACACCCAAATCTGCATGTTAGTGCCCATGAACTCGTAATGGGTGTTATCTCATCCGCTAATTAACATACCCTGTGGTATCATTACTTATCAGAGGCTGTAAATAACGCCTTGACTCGTAATCAAGCCCCCAGCCTAAGTGTTTCCTATCTGTTCATGGCTTTTTTTTCTTCAATGTCCTGACTAATCTTGCATACATGCCAACTGAACCTTTGCTAATGCCCTTAGTTGCGAGCTACTTGAACCTCAAAAAATGTGTCTTTCAGCGCACACACTGTGCTAAATCCAGCTCCTTCCAATTTGCGGCAGCAAGTTGGGGATGTCCGGGACTGCTTTGGAAGGCACACAGTCCTAGAACTGAGCAAGCATAGCTACTTTTGAAACGAAGGCAAACGTGCTGGGGAAAACTGCCTAAGTTCTCTAAAGAGCTTTTGAAACCTAGTCAAGACTAGACATTTTGCCACACTGGGTACTCCATGATAACGTAGCTTATGTTCCATTCACCATTATGTGCATAGTGGTGACTATAATGCACTTGGCATTCAGTGAACCGAACACTCGCCATGTTCTGACGGCAGATAAAGGTGTTGTGCGGGCCATAAGCAAGTCCATGATTTCCTTAAGTGGAGGAAAATAAATTGTACATCTGCTTTCCTAATGAAGTAGTGGCCGATGTAAGAAGGTATCCATGCACAGCTGTTGAAAGGTTTGTTACGACAGCTCCACCTCAGTCAGTTTCCCAATACTTCACTTTTGTATGGTACAACATAAAGCAAGTAGGAAAACAGAAGGCTGGCTGGGATGGGTGCTGGGACAGTAACAACGACTCTCTGATCTCTTTCCTTACTTAGAGCAGACTCTTCAACAACATGGTCAAGTCTTGAGCTGTTGCAGGAATGCTGTTGTCAGACTGTTGATAGTGCAGCCTTTCCACGTCCTCCAGAACATGTGAAGTAGAGGCTGCTGCTTCTGTAGCAGTAAGTCTTTCAATGATGGTCAACTGAAAGTCAAGGAAAGACACGAGGCTCCTCATGGTGTTCTGACGATAAACAACATGCATTTTATGTTGTCATCTGGATCAGGTAGGTAAATAACTTGTACCATGTGCGAGCTGCACGACTCATTGTATGGCTGACGAACCTGGTCGTTCTTAACTACTCCCCATAGGTACTTGTTATAATAAAGTATACAGATGGGCTTGTGAACATCCGCTATCTGATCGGAAACTGTGACGGAGGGAGTGCTCTCGGGATGAATTGTAGTGAGCACTTACCCATCATTCCTATCCGAGAACTTGACTGTGAGCAGTTTGTTGGAATGCAATGCATTGCTCTGGGATTTTTGGAGCTTCTTGTAAACAAGCTCCTGCTTTTATCCTTTGTGGCAACAGCAAACTGTACCACAGGCCACAGTGCCAGCTTTGTGCAGCTCACTGAACAACTATAATTCTGTACAGAAGTTGTCCTCATAAAGGTAATAACCTTTGTGAGGGAGTGGCTGAGCAAGCTCCCATATAATCTTTCCTGTGACTTCGCGTGGGAGGGCAATTTACAGAGTTTAGAGTGGAGTGTTTCCCTGTATATACTCAAGCTGTATAGATCGCCAGTAGAGCTCTCACAGCATGTACATTTTTATGCCATAGCGAGCCGTTTTGCTCGTAATGTACTGCCTGAACAGCAGCTGCCATTTGTACAGGGTCGTGGAACTCCTCAATGACTATATTATTTACAGGAGTATAAATCTCTAGAAACCTGGCAGACAAATGTTCCATGACAAGCTGAATTTTGAAAACTTTTCACAGTCTGTATAGTCTCGGGGCAATGCAGCAGAGTTAACATTGATATGCAGCATACGCTGCAGTAGGAAAAAATGGGCTCTGCTCATGTATGGTGCGAAGATGGGTGTTACCCAAACCATGTGAGTAGACCAGTAGGACTGCAAGCTTGGATTGTGCACTAACCCCATATTGAGTGTAAGGCCCAAAAATATCTTCAACTCCTCAAGTGAAGAGAGAATTCACCGGTGTGCTCTAGAATGAAGCCCTAGAGTGCATTCATGCTCCCTCAGAAATTGTTCTGTGCAGAAATGTGTTTGATGCGCAATTTGCTCAAGGAAGTCAACATCGAAAAAGAGATGTATGTAGTTAATCGATGAAAAATTGGCTATATGACTTTACATCCAGCATCACCAGTGAACTGCAGAATTTGGGACTAAATTAAATTGGGGGGCTGCTAAAAGAGCACTCTGTCTGTGCTTGCTGCTGTATGTGCCTGTTCTCTGGGTTGGTCTACCCCGTTATGGTTGCTCCACTGCACAGACTGCTTTTGAAGGGACAGCCCAACTACCATCATCCTGTCCCTCAGAATCACTGGAAGACAAGTCATCGGATGGAGCTCTGCAGACTGAGAAATCACTTTCAGATTCTGTTCCATTTTCCTATTTCTCAGATGCTGTCTTACTATCTGATCCTGCCTCAGAGCTGTACTCCATAACCAGAGTTAGGGCCTGAGCAGCAGTCATCCTCCGAGATGCCATTCATGCGGACTGGCTAAAACCTTCTGTCGCTGGGATTCCATTCTCATACAGAACTGTGCATAGAGACTTGGAACCTCAGTGAATTAGGGTATGCCAAAACTCACCTTAGTACCCAAAATCCCCTACCAGACTAGCTACAGTGTCTCATTGGTAATCACAAACCTCCAATGCTTAGACAAATCAGAACATGGACTTAGTACACCTCAGGTAACATGGAACACATGAACACTCTTTCGTTGTACAATCAAGAACAAGGAGTAAAAGAGGACACGTGCACATTTGAAATGTTAATTCACTAATGCAGTGTTCTCAAACGCAGTATCTTAGTTAATACAAGCAAACGATATTATAAGTAACAAAGTAATCAGCATAGTCACTAGTCCATGGAACACAAAAGGTGAAAGCATGGTAAAATGCTAAAACGAACCGGATTCAGTAACACCTAATTCTCACCCTCCCTAGCTAGTATATTATATTATATCTAAGAAGGTCTCTTTGGGTTTTTAGCAGGGCGGCCCCATACCTCAAGATCCTAGTGTTAAGGGATCACATCATCTTCCACCAGCTCTCTGCATGCGAAGCACCATCAAGTGTGTTTGTAGGCTCTTGTGCAAAGCAATATAAAACGCGCCTAAAGCCAGAATTTGGCCGCAGCTGCATGTATGTTATGTCTAAGAACGTGCGAAGATCAGACCTCATAACAACCACGGTGTTGGGATATCCTTGAAGGTTTCTGCATTCACTGTACAGACACAGCTCACCAAGCAAGGCTGATATCAGAGTAACAACATATTATTCTCGCATGAATCGAAACATTCTACTAGGCTCAAAGCTAAAGCAACAGACTTGTGTCGTGTGCAGAAGCAGCAGAAAGGTAAAATGGTGTTTAAACTTCTAATAAGCTCATGCTAACTTAACACAGCATATAGGCAAAGTATATTTATATGACACCCTCCCTAGATCCGAGCACGGATAAGATAAGGGACTCAATTTTGAAATGCAGAGTTCAATGAAATAGTCAGTTCAAATTAGAGTAGGTGAGGAAAAATATTTTAGTCAGCCAAAAAACCAAAATCTAACCAGCATGACAATTTATTGTTCACTGTTATTAAAGTCAAGAGGTCCGATAACAAAAATGTCATCATAATTTTTAAAAAAAATTGGAAAAAGTCTCATGATATCAAATGCCTCAATAGGAGTCAGCCTAACACGGAGTATGCAAAATAAGTAGCTACTGCTTCCAAAAGGAAGTCACTGTTATCATCCGAAAATAACTCAGCCATCCAATTCAATAGTGAGAAAGAACATACATGCTCTTCAATTACCAGAGTCTCTAGTACCATCAGAGGACAACTCGGCGGGTTCTCAATGAAGCTGTGTGCCAAGAAATCTTGCGCCGCTGCGAATATATTCCAATGGCCCAGTTTTCCATGCATCGCTGCAAAGGCCATAATCCTTCCGTCAGAACAAAGCAATTCATGAGCAACTAAGGGACTCATGAGACGATTAAAATCCACTTCAGGAGACACCATATTGGAGAGACACAAATCCAGGGCCCAGTCGAAATTGCAGCTCAGGCAATGAAAGACAGGCTGGACACAGGTGAAATAGGAAAATCGAAATGATAATCCATATGCCGCACTTAAGGTGGCGAGTGGCAGCATACCATAGTATTCAAGCATCCTGTTGCGAAACAGTGCTAACCGCCCTGCTCGTCTTGGAACACAGGACGGGCATCCATTTTGAATAAAACAAAATAGCGCTAGAAAGCCTGCAGCCAGCGCCAGCAAAACGGTAAATCCACCAAATAGGCTGGAAAAGATCGAATGGAAGAAAGCAGGAATGACTCCAAATATCTTTTGGAAAGAAGTCACAAGACCACTGCTCACTACTTTAAAAAAGTGCGCCAGCCCCGTTGTGGAGGATGCGTTAAAAATTGTATGAATCTATGGGCTGCGTGGAATACATACCGGGGGGATATATGCGATCCGATACTAGACTCTGATGGAGGCAGTTCTGACGATGACTCTGGGGAAGAATAGAGTGAAAATCGTGCACAAGTGGCCCAGGGTCAGGAGTGATGTTATTCAACTGTATGGGGAGATGAACTCGAATAATTGTTTTGATTCAAAAAACCTAATAGTGCATTATAAATGTAAACAACCTGTGATTAATGCCGATGTGTTGTATAATAACAATAAAAACAGTTTTATAAAAAAAAAACTCTTTTTTTAAGAGTCAATTAAAAACACATTAGTTACCAAAAAAAAATAATAGTATGAATCAGCTCACCGAAATGCAATGGTAGGTCAGTATTTAATAAAGCATGCACTTCTGTGCCGGTGTTAGCTACGTGAAGGGCAAATGTTTCACGAGCAGATGTCAGGGCAACTTCTTTTTGTGACAATAGGGCTCTTATTCGACTCCTCTTTTTGAACTCTGCTCTCAAGGTCGGAATCCTCGCCAGATGGAAACATCCAAGTTCCCATGCGTGGGTGGATACAACACATTTTTACAGCAAACGACACGCTCACTGACTGTAACTACATAAGCTGTGCCTTTTAATAACCCAGAGCAATCTTCATTATTTAAAAGTAAATAACTACCGTTTGCCAGTAAAGTGAATGTGGGGACAATAGCGGGCACGGGTGTACCTTTTAAAAAAACATGCTAAATTAGGCCGTTCCTGATTACAAGAGCCATGCAATTGTATGTGTCTACACATTAATAAGTGATCTGGTGTTACCGTGCACTCCTCACCTTTCAGATAAACTGCTTTTCCGTCCCTAAGGCATCTGTAAGTGAAAGAGAGCAGTCAGGCTTCATGTAAATAGGAGCTACCAAGAGGCTCGTATCTACCAATGGCAAAATATTTCATGCAATTTGTAAACTGGAAAAGTGCAAATGGTAAAGTTATTAACCCGAGGATAAGCCACATAGCAGTAGTGGCCTCTGCCACTGAGAAAGGTAAAGACTCCAATCGTTCAATGTGTAACATGGAAAAAGAAGCATCTCTCATTGAAAGCAAACATTGCTTATCAGTTAAATTAAATGGGGAATAAAGAGACGTGACATTCATGTAATTCCAAGGCACTTTCCCGGCATTCAGAGTCTGCAGGGTCCATGCAAACTGCATAATAGAACGCAATTGATATTGACCATGGTACAAAACCGACACATCATCCTGTACAATTTCAACAACAGATGACACAATATTATCCAATGTGTAGATGCGGGAGTAAAGTGTGTTAATGCTGTTATCCACTACTGCAAGCACTTTCTCTAAATTAGCTTGATCAATAGCCCTAAGGCGGGTAGCCGCTTCAATCTGTGATGTTTTCCAGAGTTCATTATAAATGGCATATATCCATCTTCTAGATCTACCTCTTGCCGGGCCTTTTATGAAATCATTCAAATCGACCCGTCAGTCAGTTTAGACAAATGCAGTTTGACTGACGCCAATGTAGAGTGTTTGAGCCAATTCTGACACAATTTCCCTACTGAATAAGTGGTTACAGAATGGTCACTCTCAAAGCGGGGATCTACCCCTGACCTGTGTAAAGCCATCAGTCAGACCCAAAAAACGATGCTGGCACGAATCTGCACTTCTGTGCCACATCAACCATCCCTTGGGATCCAAACTGGATATGTTAAAGGACAAATTTTGCAATGGAGTTTGCAACTCTCGTATTGAAAATTTAGTTGAATTTTCCCAACCTGAATTTTCTTCCAAATCAGGGAAGGAAGGAGTATTTAATTTTTTAGAAGTAGCCAATCCAAAGCATGTTGTCTGTGAGATGGTAGAATTTAAAAACAACATATGATTCGGGATGAGACATGCACGGTGCAAAGCATCTGTGCCTTGTACCTGCCAACTTTTAGAACCCCAAACTGATTTAAGGTCAATGGTTTCCTTCCACAACTCGTAGCCTCCAACATGCTAGCTGGTCTAGAAAGGACTTCGAGTACAATAACTTAGTATCGGTAAGTCTAACTTTGGACATGGATTTTTCTGCCATTCTAAAATAAAATGAAGCGGGATTGGACTGATTAAAATCAGTAAAATAAGTGTACTTTTTCAAAAATGTACTTGAGCTGCCTCTTAAAGGAGCTGGGCAACGCTCCCACTGTGTATAATTTACAGTACTCCTCCTGGAATTAGTTTTATGTAGGTAGTGATTGCCAAAATGTTGGAAGCAAAACAAATCACCATAATTAGCAGATTCTAAATATAAATCTTCAGCATCAAAGGGAGCATAATATTTCAAATCAGCAAACAAAGCCTCTACGGCCTGCACATCCCAAGAACGTATGTTCTGTTTAACCACATCCCCCTTGTTAACTCTAAGCACATTAGGGACATTTATAACTTCAGTGGGGCCATGGATTTGAAATTTAACCGTATCCCATCTAGAACAGGCCAAGCAGTGATGTTAACAAAAGCCAAGTCTCTCTTCAATCTGTGGGCAGAATGTGACGAGGAATGGGGCGCCAAAGTTCCATTCAAATGTCGAATGCATGTTCTCTCCTCGACATAGTGTCCATTGATGAATCGGAAAAAAAAACACAAAACCAATTGACATAAAAAGGTAAAGTGAAAAAAGCCCCAACCAAATGTGAATCAAAAAATGTTTTTTAAACAATTTTGCATAGGCCCTAATCCTTGTGGGCTTTCCTGAAGTGCGTGAAACAGTGTCAAATGAAAATCTGGATTCTGTGGCTAAAAGAGTTTGCAAATCAGGCATCGATAAGTCAGTTGGGTAGGTGTAGTCAGTTTCTTCAAGTTGAGTACCAGGCAATGCACTCAATAAAGGACTAGAAACTACAGGCCTCTCAAGGGCCACCTCCGGCGCATGATCCGAAGCAGTGGCCAATACAGAATTTCTCACCATCGAATGACATGAGACTGCCGGTGTCATGCTAAGAAGAATCGGCCACTCTGTGTATCTTGACATTGTCAATGGAGATATACCTGTTTTCCTTACGACCTGGAAGTGGTGGTAAAATGACTTTTCTTGTGCCCTTCACACCAAGCACGGGAACTGGAGCACGGTATGAGTGAACAAATTCCTTCTTGTTATCGATCTTCTCCCGAACCAGTTCTCCAACTTGGGGTAGCCAGCCTACTACCGGGATCTGCAACGCGTCATCCGAAGTGGAGGGCAAATGTTCATTTGCAAGACTGTCTCTCGTCTTTTGTAGAGTCTGTAAAACATTGCAATGTTCATCTACGTCAAAGGAGGCAGCAGCAGCCACCGAGTCTAGACCGTCAAGGTCCGGTACATACATCTTGATACCAAAGAGCATTTCGTATGGGGTCCGCCCACCCAGAGACCTTCTAGGGAGATTATTAAGAGCACGCTGCACGCCATTAAGATGGGCTAGCCAGTTTCTGCCAGTGCCTATAACTCGAGCTGTCAGTGATTGCTTTAAGTCACGGTTCATTCGTTCCACAACACTATTACCCTCAGGTCGGTATGGAGACAAAAACTAGAATTGGACCCCCATCAAAGCCATGGCATCCCTATACGCCTTAGATGCGAAAGCAGGACCCTGATCCGAATGGAAGGTACCACAGGCAAAAATCCCTACAAAGACAAGCAAATCCCTTATGACAGTCCGTAAATCAGCGCTGCGATGAGGCCACACCCAAACAAAGCGTGTGCATGAAACAACTGCTACTAAGATTTAATTATACGTAGTATCAGAAGACCAGCATTTACAATGCAACGGTCTCGCCTTTGCAAAAGTTAGAGCTATTGGCATTGTAAATGACAAAAGTTTTATTTATGTGTTGGTTTTGAAAACAGATAAATAAATAGCATTGTCATTTACATTGCCAATAGCTTAATCTCTCGCAAATGTGAGACCTATTGCATTTGCGCACACACACACACAGCGCCACACACACACCCAGAACCACACACAGAGCCACACACACAGAGCCCCACACACACACACAGAGCCCCACACACAGAGCTCACACACCCAGAGCCCCCCCACACACACACACAGAGCCCCCCCCTCACACACACACAGAGAGCCCCCCCCCACACACACAGAGCCCCACACAGTTTTTGTTTTTAAAACATATAAATAAATGGCATTGTCATTTACAATGCCAATAGCTTAATCTCTCGCAAATGCGAGACCATTTGCATGTGCACCCACACACAGAGCCACCCACACACACATACAGAGCCACCCACCGTCATTCACATAGAGCCCCACACACACACACACACAGAGCCTCCCCACACACACAGAGCCTCCCCCACACACACACACGCACACACACACGCAACGATGCGTCCTTTTAAATAGCTTTACAACTAACTTTTTGCTGCTCAGAAATCAAATTATTTTCATAATCAATTCAAAGGTGTCCTAAGAACATCATTATCGCAGCAACATGCCCAGCCCATTTTCGCATCATTGGATATGACATCAGGAAAGAGTGCCGCAACTAGTTAGTAGCCTTTTAAGTCTCTCTCAAAACCTGTGGAACGAATACGATAAAGCATTTCCAGAAAATGTACGCTGCTATTTATTAAACAAAAACTCAAAGAGAAATGGTCAAATTCTTTTTAAAGATGTGACGGGAGTGGGTCATACAACGATGGTTTTGATAATCACATAACTGACCTTTCCTGTTAGATATCCCAATGCAATTACAAACAAAAATACACTGGCTAAGACGGAGTCATTAGTTAGCGCTGCCAAACTTCTAGTCGGTACAAACATTTAGCAATGCAGACACGTATGCACGGAGTGTATACAAAGCGTTACCGTGCCTTTCTTAGACCCAATTACATAGTCTAACATACAAATCAGTGATAACAGGCCTATTACAATTTACTTTAGTTTACAAAGGGGGGGGGGGGTGCAATCCTCGAGTCATCCCGGCAGAGAAGGAATAGAAAGGCATTTGCTATCCGTGTCCAGGTGATCCATTAAAATGGCCAGACGGCGTAAAACGGACGGTATACATACCGGGAGGGACACACGCTGCTGTTCTATTTGTGCTCAGCGCCTCATTACACAGTAGAGCCACACTGAGGCCATTTCAACGCGGACAGCCATAGATAGCCCAGTTATACTTCAAACTCTTGCAAAACGAAAACACAACAGGGCTAATAACATGGAGGGTTCTGTCTGGGAGAACGATCCTGCTCTCCAAGCACTAAACCGAAGGGTTTCAAGACAGGATGGCGAAGATTCCCCCCGGATTCAACTTAGTCTCCTTCTCTCAGCTCTGGATACCATGTCTCACTCACCTCAGTCAGGCCGCGCAGGAAGAGAAAGCGGAGCACGCCGGGAGCGGCATGACGACTTCAAAATATGAGGGGCGTGGCTACGGAGCCGAGGGGAATGGCGGCGTGAGCTTGGAGCTCCGCACCTAATCCCCGCAGTAATCCTGTTTAAAGGAGCGGTGGCGTCCGCGAGAGCCTCACCGAGCAGACCGGAGGCACTAAGTACGGTGCCTGCACCCTCAGACGAGTGTAGGAGCCGAATATCGCTTTGCCGGAGAGGA
The DNA here is from genome assembly GCF_964263255.1 of Lissotriton vulgaris. NCBI lineage: Eukaryota > Metazoa > Chordata > Amphibia > Caudata > Salamandridae > Lissotriton > Lissotriton vulgaris. Next base: position 517,943,909 of record NC_141697.1, on the reverse strand, counting down.
ACGGGACCAGCGCCGGGCCGCGAGGAGGCACAAAACGGCGGTGGTTACTGCAGGCGGATGAGGCGGAGATACACAAAGGGATTGGAGTGGCCTCACACTCGGTTGAATGCCTGAGGGTGATCTGCTGGCAGCGCGTTAGATCTGGCGAGGCGGACGCACGCCCTCAGCGGGTGAAATGAGCTGCTGAGGTCAGACTGCGACCGGGCTGTGCCTCCGGCGCCGAGGGGACAGTGTAAGGCCCAGCGGGGTGCAGAGGAGTGGAATCGGCGGCAGCCCCCTTCGTTCCCTGGCCGACTGGGGCGCACCGAAGACTAGACCCTCCTCCACACAGAGGAAAGGGGGGTGAGGAACCTCTGGAAGTCGGTGGGACTGCCAGCACGCCCGGAGTGATGAGGCGAATTCCTGGAGGCGGATCTCCCAGGGTAAACACTGTGTGACTCTGCCCGCACGGACCATGGAGTAGGAGGCTGACCGGGAGCGGCGGACGGCAGGGCGGAAAGAGAGGAGCCCCCTGCCCGCGCGGAGGTAGTAGGAGCCCGAAGGGACACAGGTGAGGCTTCCCCAGAAGTGCGCCGGCGACCCAGCAGGCACGGGTGTGCCGAGACAGTCAGAACTGACAGCGGGGGCCCGAGTCCAGGCCATATACATACAGCCGGAGACTAGATCTCGTACCCCGGGGGGCCTGCTGAGCTGATACACGAGGCTCGGGGAGGGTGAAACCTGCGGCCTTGGCTCCCGGAGGCAGCTCGTGACCCCTGGCCGGCGCCTTAGAAGTAAGGGAGGGCACGAAGCCATGAAGGACTAGGACAGCCTCCTGGAGAGTGGTAGATCCCCTGGACACGCAGAGTGACGCCGGGGACGGGAGCCTGGTTGGCCGAATTGCGCGGGGGTCGGTGGCAGCGCAACCGCTATCCTGTGTCGCAGCCCTGAGAGTGAGCTGGTGCTGGAGGTACGGGAAGCAACCTTGTTGCGAGGGCACGAAGAGCGCACAACCTGGACCCGGAGGGCCTTGGAACTAGAAACAGGTGCACTGGAACTGACGTGCTGGCGGGCGCAGCGGCTGGGGGCTAGGGGAGCTGCGACTACTACGACATCGTCTGTGAGTGAGCGAGTAAAGAAGAACGACCCCCTCCGTGGATAAGTGGCCATTGGCGAGCTGAGGTGGAACGGGAGAGACATATTGGGCCTTGTCTGATACTAGTACAACCCAGGACGCCGGAGCACATACTGCCATGGGGAAAACCAAGGGGAAAATCGAAGGGGCTGCGGCTTTGGAATCTTTGGAGGGGGGTCCGGCGGGACCCTCGACTTACAGCAGCTCCAAGACCGCATCCTTGAGGCTATTGCAGCAACCAGAGAGGCCTTACAAGAAGACATTGCGCAGGTGGTAACGGGACTGGGGCTCCTGCGTGCCGACCACGATAAACTCAAGGATAGAGTTAAAGGAACGGAAGACACTCTAGAGGTCTTGGCCCCGGCCCACAAAACAATGGGAGCACAGCTAGCGGACGCTTTGGAGAGGATTCAAATGCTGGAAAAGAGGGCCGAGGATGCCGAAAATAGAAGCCGCCGCAGTAATGTCCGGATAGTGGGCCTTCCGGAAAAAACGGAGGGGGAAGACATGATGGGATACCTAGATAATTGGCTAAAAACTCAGGTGGCACCGGAACGCCTCTCACCATTCTTCACCCTGGAGCGTGCTCACCGGGTCCCGGCTAGGCCCCCTAAGCCGGGCTTGCCTCCGAGGCCGGTAGTGGCCAAACTGCTACACTACAGGGACAGGGACCTCTTGCTCCAGCGGGCCCGAGAGGTGGGGCCATTCCAAGTGGCAAACAGTAAAGTGACCTTGTTTCCGGACTATACCTTCGAGACACAAAAGTTGCGGGCCTCCTTTTTTGTCCATAAAACGTGAACTGAGGAATGAGGGAATCCGTTACTCCCTGCTCTTCCCGGCTAAATTGAGAGTGGTGCTGTACGACAGAACACACTTCTTTCCTACGTCAGCGGAGGCATGGGACTGGTGGGAGACATATAAGGCGGGCACGGATGGCGCCAGAGTTCGGGAAGAGCGGGAGCGAGCGAAGACACAAATGCGGAAATCTCAGAGACTGCGATGGCGGCAACAAGGATCGCAAAAACCCTCGATATCTCAAACGGAGACGAAGAGACAGGCCGCGTTGCAAGCAGTCGGAGCGATGTCCAAGGCAAACGCCTCCCCATCACAGAGGGGGTCACAATCGGAAACTAAGGACACAGGATCAGAGTCGGAGGCCTCAGAGACGTGCAGTACCAAGGGCCCGCTGGTGACTCCGCAAACCTCGGAGGAGATCCTGAACATTTGACGTGAGGAGAACATTTGAGGACCACTCCTACGATGGGCAGCAGTTGTCAAATGTAAGGTATTGCTAAGGGGTGGGCTCAAGCTGGGCGAAAGGACCGCAGCTACTTACTGGGGGCGGGAGGACGTCTGTTACCACACTCTGACCTAGCCACAACCCGATTACCCTTAAGGCGTCCACGGTTGCGACCGTGAATTAGTCTGGCAGTTGCGGGGATTGACCTAGTTTGGATGGGTACTGATAGTTTGACATTGGGGCCTATTCTGGGGGGGGGTGGGAGAGGGTATTGTTGGGGTTGACATGGCTGTTGAGCACAGGAGAACACGGACTCAGGGGGGACACACTAAGCCAGACGTTTCAAGGGTTTGTTGGGGGGGCTCCACCACTCACGGAATTACAGCACGCACTCAGGAACTGAATTTCGAACTATGGGACAATGGCTAACGCAAACGAAGTGAGATGTATAACCTGGAATGTGCGGGGGCTACACACAATGGCACGGAGACATAAAGTACACGCTTATCTGGTCCGTCGAGGGGTACACATAGCATTGCTGCAGGAGACTCATATCATGAAGCCGGAAGGGATAGCGCTACAAAAGAGATGGCGGGTCCAGGTATTCAACACCACTTACTCGGCATTTGCCAGGGGGGCATTAATATGGGTCAGAGCGGGAGTCCCATTTCAGGCATCCAGGCATGAGGTGGACCCCTGAGGGGCGCTACGTGGTAGTGGAGGGCAGATTGAGAGGGAGGGACATTACACTGTGTAGCATCTATGCACCAAACACTGACCAGATGTCCTTTTTCACTAGACTATCGGGATCACTGGCGTACTTCCTACGGGGCCCAATTCTGGTTGGGGACTTCAACTCAATGGCAGACACAACACTAGATAGATCCCACCCGCCATTAGTGGATTCTCCTGTTCACCGCCTTACAAAAGGCAGACTAGATTGGCAGGAAAGATGGGGTCTGATAGACGTTTGGCGCATACAACACCCTGCGGAGAGACATTATTCTTTCTTCTCGGGTCTCCATGACCTACATGTCCGGATAGATGTGGTATTGTGTTCCCAGGAGGTCGTGCAGATGGTGATAAGAACCGAATATCTGACCAGGACAATCTCGGACCACAATCCATTGTTGATTGGGCTGGGCTGGGTCATGGAGATATCGCTGGTCCCGACCTCGAGACTGCGCCCCGAGACATTGGAAGATCCGCCTTTTCGAGAGGAACTAGAAGAGGGAATTAGCCAGTACTTTATGGAAAACGAGGGGTCCAGGGCTATGGAGTGGAACGCTTTTAAGGTGGTGGTTAGGGGCCAGTGCATAGGAAAATATGCGGGTGCGCGGAGGGTACTGCTGGAGGATTTGAGCAAGGCAGATTCTACGCTGAGGGAAGCCGAACGGGCTAGACCGGGGCGACCCGACTTGCAGGAAGAGGTTAACTCAGCCAGGGAGGCAGTGGCAGTAGAGGTGGAATGCCTCCATAGCTTCGACTATAAGGCATATCTGCTTCGGGCCCACGTTGAGGGGGGACAAGGCGGGGGCGCTACTCGCGTGGCTTGCCAACCCCACCAGGCGTAGTTCTCCGATATTGGCGATCAGAGGAGAGGGGGAACAAAAGCACTATTCGCAAGGGAAGATACTGGTCTGTTTTCAAAGTTATTACACGATTCTGTACAGCAGTGCACTGGCAGGGCAAGAAGCCGACATACACTCCTTTCTGGGGGATCTTCAATGCCACATTTGGAGGAGGAACAAGCGACAGCACTGGGACGGGACATAGAGCTAGGTGAGATTCGAGGGGCAAAAAAACGAATGGCTCGTAACAAAACGGCGGGACTAGATGGCCTACCCATTGAATTTTATGGTACATACATGGACTTATTAGCGCCTAGACTACAGACGGTGTACAACGAGGCTAGGAAAACCGGTCGACTGCCACAATCTATGCGCGAGGCCTTAGTGATCCCATTGTTGAAACCAGGGAGAGCAGGAGAATACCCGGCCTCTTACAGACCATTGTCCATGTTAACCACGGACTACAAAATACTAAGTTCCATACTGGCGGAGAGACTCCTACAACACATGCCCGACTTGGTCCACGCGGACCAGTCGGGATTTATCCCCGCTCGAAGCACAACAATAAATATACGGAGGCTTTCACGTTTGGTGGACAGCCCTCACATGGAAACCCGGACGCCCCTAGCCCTCTCCATAGATATAGAGAAGGCTTTTGACAGCCTAGAGTGGATTTACTTGTATAGAGCCATGGAGCACTTTGGTCTGGGGGAAGGGTACATCAAATGGACGCAGGTATTGTATACAGCAGCGGTAGCTAGAGTGAGGTTAAGCTCCCTGGTCTCACACCAGTATCCAGTGGAAAGAGGCACTAGGCAGGCTGCTCCCTGTCCCCCCTTTTGTTCGCCCTGGCGACCGAACCACTTGCGGCGGAGGCCCGCTCGGGCAAGTATTTTCAGGGAATAGATTACAGGGGAGGGCAGCAGTTCATCTCCTTATACGCGGATGACCTGCTGTTATTCCTGGAGAATGGGATGGAAGCATTGAAGGGAGCGGAAAGCTTACTGGACCGCTTCGGAGAACTTTCAGGATTGAAGATCAACTGGTCGAAAACTTGCTTGTTCCCCCTGCGGCGTAACACGACACGCCCTGACCTCCGTCCGGAGCTTCGGTGGGAGCCGGTTTGCTTGCAATATTTAGGGGTATACATATACCACATAGCGACAGATGTACTAGAGGGCAATATAGGCAGGTGTATATGGGCACTGATGGGCTGCATGGCCTTTTGGACCACGCTACCGCTGACAGTCACGGGACGCATTTCTTTATTGAAAATGATTGCCCTGCCGCGCCTACTCTACTTCTTTCGTACCCTCCCTGTTTGGATCCCTCGATCTCTGTTCTCCCACCTGAAATCCCTGATGACTTCCTTCATATGGGGGGCGGGTGGACGTAGGATTGCGCTGGCGACCCTCACTCGCCCGAAGGATGAAGGCGGTCTAGCGGCGCCCGATTTTGAACTCTACTACTTAGCTGCACAACTGCAGATCTTCACCCAGGAGGTGGCAAGAGTATTTCGGGGACCGAAGGTGAGAGGGATAGGGGCACCCCACGCCACATCCTAGCTTATATAACTCTACAGCATAAAATAGCACGGGGAGATCTAACGCCCGAAGAACGAACGTTCAAGCTTTGTTGGGATCGCGCCAGGCGCCGAGCGGGAGTACAACACCCATATGCCCCGGAGATACCCTTGGGTATGTTAACGGCGCTCCCCCATGGAGGGGACTGGTCCCAACTGCAAAGCTGGGAAGAAGCGGGAGTGCAAGTGGTGGGAGACCTCTATGAGGACGGGGCACTACTGCCGTATCAGGAGCTACAAGAAAGATATGAGTTGCCGAGGGGGGCTACTTGCTACACACTGCGGTAACCAGGGCCATTCAAGCGCATTGGAGGGAAGGGCTTATAGAGCCAGTTACAACTATGGCCTGCCAATATACCATGATGGCAGCCGGAACCTATAAAGCAGTCACTTGTTTGTATTCGAGAATGCTCCGGGAAAATTTGCCACCGCTATCGGCGCTGAAGGCCAAATGGGAAGCAGACTTGGGTCGAGAGATCCCGTAAACGACTTGGGCGGGCCTAGTGAGACGTGCCCGGAACAGCACGAGGAATGCGCCCTTTCAGCAGATTCATTTCTATGTGCTGCATAGGGCGTACCTAACACCGGGGAAAATGAAGAAATACTTTGGGGCGGAGAACGCGAGTTGCCCGAGGTGTGCTTCTGAGGGAGCGGAGCTGGCACACATGTTGTGGACCTGCCCTGTTCTCCGGGAATACTGGCAGAGGGTGGGCGGCACTTTGTCGGCGGTGACGGAGAGAACAATCCAGTTTGACATGGCAGTTTGTTTGCTGCACTGGTTCCCCCACACGCCTAAAAATAAAACTACGAGCAGGTTCATTGACATGGGCTTACTGGTAGCCAAAAGGGAAATCACAAGAAATTGGAAGGCGAGGACAGGTCCCACACACAAGAAATGGGCCACTGAACTCTTGAAATGGGCCGCTTGTGATAGCACAGACAGATACCAAATGGCCCGCCGCAAACCAACTGAGAGGGCGCTGGACACGGCGACGGCTTGGGAGACAATGGTCCAAGCCCTCAGAGACGGGGTGCAGCAGGGGGAGGAGGCGGATTTGGAAGACGTGGATTAAGGCCCTAGCGCAGGACAGGGAACATCACAAACCTAGGTTACATTTGATTATCGACTCCTGATTGTACCCATAGGAAAGGGAGAGATGTATAAACCTATGTGGGTGGTGGACGCACGGGGAGGGGGAGGGGAGGGGTTGGGGACATGTTCAGTGGTTGGATAGTTTATAGAGTAGACTCACAGAAAAGCAGACAAGTTCATGCTCTAGAGGGAGGGTTACACCGACCACATAATACTAACCAAGGGGAGGTTTCCTATTTATCGCCGCCCGGCCTCCGGGTTGTGGGCCAAAAGGCTGTGTAAGGATGTGGACGGAAACGGACAAAAGCGAGAAATGAGCGATGTGCTTACCCTTATGTGCTTAAAATGATACTGTAACTCTGCAATAAAAATTATGTTTAAAAAAAAAAGACGACTTCAAAATATCGCGAGATCTTGATCAGCCACAAACAAAACTAATATTTACACCTTATGTAAAAGAACCATCTGAAAAGCATTCGCGTTTTGAAAGCAATCTATCTAAGTCGAATAAGTACATTGAATATGATTTCGTGATTGTTACCTCGGATGTAATTTACTGTAGTGTTTTTATCTAGGAACCTGAATCAATATTACCATTTTATGCCCTTACACGGCTATAATCAATAAATACCCCTATAATGGCATAAGAAACAGATCCCTATTTCAGTAAATCGCCCTTGCAGCCCAAGGCATTGCAAAAGCTACTTCCTTAGATTCCTAGAAAGCACAACAAGTTCGTTCAACACACCAAACCTCCAGCAACCTGGGAAATCCCCGCTTGCTTTGTTTTGATTTGTAATAGAACTCCTGCGAGCACTATAAGAACGGCCAGTTCTTAGTGACATCTTTATTGACGTCTTATGTCCAAACCTTACCTCAAACTCTGCACCTTTCAGGTATAAATATACCAACGTTGCCTTAAGCAAACACACTGTGGTGGTTCTGGAGCAGAGCAGCTAATCTACTTGCCGAGAGCCCAGCAGACGGTGAGAGCCCACGGACGCTGCCCCTCCTCTTTGACGCGCTGAGAAAGACGCTGTCTTTTCTCCTGCCGAGAAAACCCAGCTCCGGCGTTTCCAGCCTACCCTTGCGGATGACTGGGATATCGAGTCCTGAGAGAGAGATACCAGACCTCCTACATTCTATTCCCAAGGTACAGTGCTGACTAAACCCTTAGAGAGAATTCTTGAGTCAGATTCTTGGCAAAAAACCTACTTAACTTAAACTGCTACTCACTTACTCCTTCCCATGTATTAGGCTTAGGTCAGGTACACCGGGGTAGGCGTAGTTTAGAAGCACCAGTTGAGCACGTTAGCCTATGTATATATGTATATATATTTTATCCATTTTAACGTGTCTTATGGCTAAGAAACCATATCAATACTTCTACAGTATTATTTCATAATACTCCTTTTACTGTACGTACTTTACTTTACATTAAGTATTGCAATTGTGGCAATTCATTTCTCTTGCATGAGAAGGAAGACTGCTCAATAAATAATATCTTTTATTGAAAACGCCCGTCTCTCTATTCTCTGCTCTCTGGTGAAACTAAGAATGCACATCTGACTGAGTGAAATAGCTGTCTATTGTTTCACACGACTCTAGAGATTGACTCTTATTCCGAGGGAGCAAAGTTGTCATGTTTATGCGGTTGTCGGAAGCTGAATCCCTTCTTGTCTGAGCCAGGGAAGCTGATCCCTTCCTATTCAGTCAAGAAAGTTTCCAGTGACCTCTGAGCTAGCTGGCGCAACCCTAAATTAAGTCTAACATAGTATGTAGAGACCTAGAAGACCTCAGTCCTACGTCTACACTGCTGTTTATGTTATTCCAATGCGCAGGGCCTATAGGGAAAATAGGAACTACACTACATGGCGCCCAACGTTTGGTAAGGCGATAAAACTAACGCAAGACGTCAGAGTAACTCAGTCGTGCTTTTTCACGCAGACCCTTTCTTCCGTAAATACTCCAATAGACGTCTGGAGTGGGTGAAAGGTTAAAATCTGCCGGAACTTAGTAGGAAGAGATTCCTATGTAGAGTTTCTGGATTAGTCAACGTTGAAGGATACAGTGTTCCAAAATATTGTGCACCTAATCTTTTGTCTCCTTGAAACTTGATCTGCAACAAAAACCTTTCTGACAGAAAAATGCCAGGGAGTGAAGACGAAAGGGAAGCAGCTAGATTAGCAGCCCGACTAATAGAGGATGACACGAGTCTCCTACAGAATGACCAGAATGCTATCCTCATTCCGGTCAACATAAGAAAAACTATAACTTTAAAACTTATAGAAAACGGACTGTCATCACGAGGTGGTACAGTCATTTTCGTGATAGAGGCACACGAATATCGGCAGACAGAGGTATTCTATTCATGGATAAACTTTCCAGCGGCAAACGCTACAACACACAAATTCCACTATTACAAAATAGAGGAACCTCCGGAAGAATATACTCCTTTCGAGGATATTGAAATCCCACTAAATTACCAAGAGCACCTGCTCTGGTTTAAAGGCGCCCTAAAACATAATGATCACATCACCAGGCTCGGTCCACTAGGTAGACCAGGAGCAACGTGGCCGGTTCTAGCCAGCTACACACCACATCCTGACATTGATAAAATGTCAGACAAGGAACTTTTAGCCCAGCTAAAATTACTAATTTAAATTCACAGACAATTAGTCCAATGTGTAATGCAGACTGCAATAGTCCAACCAGCTGTTAATATTCCACAGCTGACCCCTCATCAGGGGAACACAAATAAAATTACACCACAGAACATACAATCATGTCTGGGAAAAACACCCACAAAACGGGAACAAATTCCATTCTGGCTAGCACAGAAAATAACTCAAATAGAGGCACTATTCCCGAATACTACCCCTATTGAGAAACACAGAATTCTGACCATCTGCCTTCCAATGGGGGTCGCACCACATGTGGAGGACTGTAACACTTGGGGCACAGTCTTTGCTTCCATTTACACAAAAACACATGGTGTTCCGTCTCTGGCGGTAATACCAGATGTGCTAAAACAAATTCAGAATGAATACGGTCCAGAACCCGCTTTAACTCTTGGTATGAAATTACTGACAGACTTCAAGCAGGTCTCAGCTATATTATTAGCCAACATAAAAGGAGAAGCAGCATCTGTGGCGATCCGCCAAAAATTGAAAGAAACAGATATAACAGATCAACCAATTGAGCTTGCCAGAATCATAGAAAAATCCTATGAAGAACTAGGTAGAGATAGTTTGGGTGGGAAACCGGTAAAACCCCAACTACTTGAAAATCCTGAAAAGATATTTATTAAAAATAATCTAAACACTCCAAAAAAGAGCTGGGATGGAAATAAACAATCCACTCCCAAAGAAAAAGGTTTCCAGTCCAGAGGAAGGTCTCCTCAGCGGAGAGAAAGAGCTCCGAGTTGAGAACACCAGTCTCCCCAAAGGGAGCCCTCTGAAAAAAGCTACAACCTTAGAAATAGGGAAAATTTGAAAAAGCCTGATAGATATCAAGATATTGATACACGTCCCTCTCGATCTTTTTCGCAGAAATCGGAAAGAAGAGGACGGTCAGAACACAGGAAAGAGCACGTCAAATCCAAAGACAAGGAACCTCCTCAAAGTAAAAAATTACAATTTCCAAGAAAGAAGGTAGCCTGTATTAAAATAATCAAACATGCCGAAAATACTGAGGACACAGCTGAAAAACGGAGAGTGGGCCCAGACAATGCTAGACAGCGTAGCAGAAGTGACAATAGCTCGCAAGATCCTGATGAATCATCTGGAGACAGTGGACACGAATTAATACATTCAGGTGGAAACTGCAGATACCAGAGTTAGCGAACCTCATAAAATATACGAAATAACATTGCGTATAGAGGGAGATAAGACTAGGAAGGTAAGGGGTCTGTTTTAGGATAACCTCTCAAAAGGCTATGACATCCTGTTAGCCGAGAAAGATTGGCCCCCAGAGTTTGTCAGGAAGTGCCCTCATGGCGATGAAATGATTATGCCTGCCTTCTCAAATCATATTCCAATACATAGAAAATATATATATATGCCAGAAAATGGGCAGTAGCTCAAGTACCTGCATTATATAAGAATCATGTAGGATGGGATGAGGTCTCTCCTCCTCACAAAATCCAATTAAAAAGTCAACCAACTGCTCAAAGGCAGTACCCAATTAAGCAAGAAGCTAAAAAATAGGTCCGGGAGATCTTAGATCAACTTGAATACCAAGGGGTGATTGAAACATGCACCTCTCAAATGAACAATCCTTTGTTTCCTGTCTCCAAACCAGACGATTCATATCGTCTAGTCTTGGACTACAGACACCTTAACTCATGTTGCAAAACATTTGCGGTACAAAATTCGCACAGTGCAGCACTAATGAATAACATAGTTCGCAAAAAATACAAAATAACATTAGACATCTCTAATGGATTCTTTTGTCAAAATATCGCACCAGAAAGCAGGTATTTAACCGCTTTCTCAATAATGGGGTCACAGAAAAATTTCTGTTGACTCCCACAGGGATTCAAGAATAGCCCAGGATTATTCTCAGCAAGAGTAACAGAGTTACTACAAATGTATGATGATGAGGCATTATCTTATGTCGATGACATCTATCTCACAGACGACGACTTGGATACTCACTTGAAAAGAGTGAACACCATAATACTTGGGTTTGCAGCAGAGGGTTACAAATTCAACTTTAAAAAGTCACGAATTCCCCATCTAACAGTCCTATTTTTAGGATCCGAATTATCAAGTGAAGGCAAAAGCCTAGCAGACAACTTCTTAGAGAAGTGCGCTGTACTCCAAGCACCAAAAACGCTGAAGAACTTACAATCGATTCTAGGCTTCCTGAATTTCGGAAGAACTTACATTCTAAATTATGCAGAGAGGGTTAAACCTCTCTACAAATTAATAAAACCTGATTTCAAACCAATAAATTGGACTCAAAAACACACAAATTGGGGCGTGGCTACGCAAGCGGAGATGGCGGTCGCAGCTTGCTAGAGCTCCCGCCGGCCCGCCATTAATCCGGCTATTTATCCTGGTCCCTGAGCCCACAAACCCGCAACCAATACGGGGCTAATGTTGCCAGAGGCGCCAGGGACCTTCCGGTGTGCTCGGTGGTGATCCCGCGCTCCTGAACCGGGCTGGGCTGCGAGGTGAGAGGTGCGGCCTGGAGGACTGAGGAGCAGCCGGGGCCTCGATTTTGGGGGAGCCGTGGAGTGAGTTGAATGGCCCAGTGACGGCCGCGGCGTCCACTTATCCTGAGGCCGAGGGACTGCTGGCGATTCTTCTCCCGGATCCCGGCTGGGCCTGGAGGAGGTGCAGGCGCAACGAACGGACTGGAGCAGCTGCGGCGGCCTCGGAGGGGGGCAGACGTCCTGGCGATCCTGACCAGCGGTGGACGGACAGGGGCACAGCTGATCTGCGGGACGACTGGCAGCAACAGTGAGTAGTGGCCCTTCCCCCCCCCCCCCCGGGCCCGCGGACCGGAGGAGACACCAGCGCGGAGGCGCGGGACGCAGTGGGTCCACACACCTTCAGGGAGAGCGACACTGGTCGCGGGAGGCCCTGGCCATCGGCGGCTGGGGGGGCAGCTCTTGGGGGCAGTAGCTGAAGTCCGCCCTGCTCTGAATCTGACACTGGGCCATATCGGAGTGACTCTTCCGGGACTCCCCTCCCAGGGGCCAGTGACTGTCTATTGGTCCCTTTGGCTAAACTTTAGCGCACGCAGTTGAGGTCCCATATATCTCTTCGCTTCTACGTGGCCCCTGTAACCGCGGCAGCTATGACCAGAGGAGGTGGAGGCCTCACCAAGCAAGCGACGATCGATAAATTTACGGGGCCCAGTGGGGGCCCTGGACCATCGGGGGGTGGTCCACCTGGAGGGGGGCCGGACAATGCAGCCCTTATGGCGGCTATCACCCAATCGAGGGACATGCTTGACGCCAAAATAGGGGCAGTTGGCGCAGACGTGACCCTTTTGCGCCAAGACTTGAGGAATGCCGTGGCACGAATTACGGAGGCCGAATCCAGGGTGTCGGTTGTGGAGGAAGACGTGAGTACCCTAAAAGAGAAGATGGCTGCAATGGAGGCTGTGCAGCGCAACACAGCGCTCCGTGTGGAAGATGCAGAGGGGCGGGCACGCCATAACAACCTCCGTTTCCTTGGCTTTCCGGAACGATGTGAGAAGGGCAGCATGGAACAATTTCTCACGCAGTGGCTGGAGACATGGATGCCCCCAGGGACACTTTCTGCCTGCTTCGTCATTGAAAGGGCACACCGCGCCTTGACGCAAAGGCCACCCGAGGGTGAACGGCCTAGGGCGGTAATCGCTAAGCTGCTGAATTATCATGACAGAGACGCCATACTGCGGGAAGCTAGAGCCAGGGAAGCCATCCTCTATGAAAACTGAAAGATAATGATTTTCCCTGACTACACCAAACTTGTACAGCAGCAGCGCCACTCTTTCATGGCCGCAAAGGCGAAGTTGCGAGGTCTTAAGCTCCAGTATTCCCTGCTGTACCCAGCGCGTCTGAGGGTGATCTTCCAATCACAGACACTATTCTTTGATACTCCGGAGGACCTCTTCAAATGGACGGATGAAACGGTGCGACTCAGGCCGAATTCCCAACCAGGGCTTAATCCGGGCTCACCCGAGGGGTCGCCGCAGGCACAGAGAGACCGGACGGCAAAGAACAGACGAAACAAGCGCTCCAAATCACGCAAGCGCTCGGCCTCAGTCAATGGCACGCAGGACAGTGGTAGAACCGAGGATTCAGAGCAGTCTGGAACAGATCACTGAGGACTCTGGAGCTCCGGCTCCCTCTTCTGCCTTTAATGCCGCAAATCCTGGCTGGATGCGCCAGGTCGCCTGGGGCTCATTGACCTGATAGCCTTATCGCTGCCTTGGGGCTGCACTGCTCCTGTCTACTGCTTGTGGATGGAGTTGTGGGGTGGGGGGTTCGGGGACTACATGATAGGGGCTACCACTATCCCATCAGTGAGAGGGACACGAAGGGAGGGGGGGTGAGTTCACTGTTTTCCTTTTTTGGGGATGTTGGGATCCATTGGTATGGGTGGGCCCGGGCCCTCTGTTTCGGTCCCGGGACTACCCATGTCGCGACAGGTACTTCATGGTTCTTTGAGGTATAGGGTGGGGGGAGGCGGGGCGCGGGTGGCCGGGACAGTGGCTGCTGAGTTGGGGATGGGGACTGTTTGGGACTGAGGGGTTGGTGGGTGTTTTGGGGGTAGAATGTAGAGAGGGAGGGGTGGGGGGTCCAGTCGGGTTGGGATGTTGGGGCAGGGGGAGGAGACTGCATGTGTGTTTCGCAATGATGTGCTGTACGATGTGCGATGGGTGGCGTTGGCGCAAGGGGCCCGCATGGTGGATCCCAATGGACTATGGCTGACACGACTCATAGACTCCCCGAAGACTCTCTGCGGGTGATTACATGGAATGTCAGGGGTCTACTGGACAAAATTAAACATGGGGCAGTGCTGCGCTGGGGGGAAAAAGGAAGTTGCAGATGTGCTTTTGCTTCAGGAAACTCACATGATGGGCACGAAGGTCCTGGGCCTGCAAAGGTTTGGTTATCAGCAGGTTTTCCATGCGGGGTTTTCGAGGGGGTCTAGGGGAGTGGCCATTTTGATACACCGCAGGGTGGCATACATCCACGAGAAGCAGTGGGTAGATCCTCAGGGTCGTTACCTCTTTGTTAAGGGCATGGTGGGCACGGAGTCTGTGGTGTTTGGGAGTGTCTATGCCCCCCACCCCCTGCAGTGGGCCCTGGCTGAGAGGCTGTTTGCTGTGTGGGAGGACATATCTGGGTCGCTGGCGGTGGTTGGAGGGGATTGGAATGATGTGATGGACGTGTGTGTGGATCGCCGGAGGCGCCAGGTGGTGACTGAAACCCCCCCCCCCCCCCCCTTCCCCCCACCTACCAAGCTGCATGCTATGATTGAGGGGCTGGGCTGGGTGGATGCTTGGCGGCATATGCACCCTGCAGTACGCGAGTATACCTATGTCTCAGCAGTGCATGGCTCCTTCTCGCGGCTGGACTGTGTGTTTGTTCCTAGAGAGTGCTTGTGCAGGGTGAAGAGCGCTGACATCTTGCCGAGGGGCCTGTCCGACCACTCCCCAGTCTCAGTTGGAGTAGACCTCCTTCGGAAAAGACAGCCGTTTCGATGGAGAATGTCCTCGTGCCATCTCCTGCAACCCGCCTATGCTAAACACTTGCGTGAAACCATAGACTCCTACTGGCGCGAAAACCTAGTGGAGGGGGTTGATGTGGGAGTGGTGTGGGAGGCTATGAAGCCTACCATACGGGGAGTCGATATCGCATGGTGCTCCGCGGCCCGTCGGAGGCGTCGAGAACTGATTACGGAGGCGGCTGCGCGAGTGGCGACCCTGGAACAGGAGAACTGTGAGGGGAGCGACGACGTCGGGCTACGGCTGCTTCTGCAGGCACAGCAATCGTACGCATCCATGTTGATGGATGAAGCCAAGCAGGCGTGGCTGGCCACAAGAAGTAGAGTGTACCAATGGGGGGGACAAGTCATGCTCAATGCTCCATAGACTGTGCCAGCACAACTTCCAGCCCCCCACGCTGCCGGGTCTCACGGATGACAGTGGGGAGGTCCTGACCGACCCACGCGAGTTGGCGGCGAGCTTCGCCACATACTTTACAGCCCAGTACGCCCCGCGTGACAAATTGTCAGGGGACGAGATGGCCCAGTTTATCGCAGAGTTGCCGCCTGTACAGGTATCGGATGAGACCAGGAAGGCCCTAGATGCACCTCTCACAGCGGAGGAGCTGGGCGACGCCCTAGGACAACTCAATGCTGGGAAGGCCCCTGGCCCGAATGGATACCCATGTGAGTTTTTCAAAAAATTTCATGTACAACTGGGGCCACACTATCGCCGGGCGCTTGAGGTGGCACGTGAGCGGGGCGTAATGCCCCCGGACTGGCGCCATGCTGAAATAGTGGTTTTTCAGAAGCCTGGTAGACCCCCCGATAGCCATGATTCGTATAGGCCCATCTCCTTAATTAATATTGAGGCTAAGATCTTGGCCAAGGCCCTGGCGAACCGACTGTCTCCGCATATCACAGATCTAGTCCACTCGGACCAGGCCGGATTCATGCCCCACAGGGCAACGCGACATAACATCCGTCGTGCCCAGGCGGCGATTTGCGCCGTTGGGGCCTCGGGGGACCAAGCGGCATTATTGCTGGCCGACATTAACAAGGCCTTTGACTCTGTTAGCTGGTCGTATTTATTCGCACTCTTGCCTTGTCTCAACCTGGGCCCAGTTTTCTTGTCGTATATCAAGCTCCTCTACACAGACATCACGGCCTCGGTGCGGGTCGCAGGGGCGGTGTCAGAGACATTTCGCGTTGGCCGCGGGACCAGACAGGGGTGCCCTCTTTCCCCCTACTTGTTTGCTCTGGCCAGGGTGCGCCTTGATGCGCTGATACGAGGCTTTGTGTGGAATGCCACCCTTTCGGATAGAATTGCGTTATACGCAGACGATGTCCTTTTCTTTCTTACCGACTTGCAGCGCTCGGGCCCGCGTGTACTAGAAGTTATGCAACTGTTCGGGGAGGCCTCAGGCTTATATCTGAACCTGCATAAATCCACTCTATGGGTGCTGGGAGGAGGCGCAGTGTCAGATCCCTGGGCCTCAGGACTGCGGATGGCTACAGATGGTCTGAAGTACCTGGGAGTGTTTTTCTCCGACTCGGCGGACATTGCCTGGGATCGCAACCTACTGCCCTTCTGGGAGCGGGTCCAGACAGATGTAAAGACTTGGTCTCGAATGCCCCTGTCAATTTTTGGCAGATCTGCGATTTTCAAGATGGTTGCACTCCCGCGCCTACTCTACCAGCTACAGAACCATCCCTATCCGA
Source organism: Lissotriton vulgaris (assembly GCF_964263255.1). Taxonomy (NCBI): domain Eukaryota; kingdom Metazoa; phylum Chordata; class Amphibia; order Caudata; family Salamandridae; genus Lissotriton; species Lissotriton vulgaris. Next base: position 517,927,377 of record NC_141697.1, on the reverse strand, counting down.
TCTCACCCCAGTGGTTTAGGCAGGTCAACTGCTCTTGGGCCGCTTTCTCTGGACTGGAGGAGCAGCCAGGGTGGCACTGCGTACATGCTTTTTGTCCACCTACTGTGGGGGCTTGGCCACCACGGACCTGCAGTCCTACTATCAAGCCGCTCATCTCCTAATTCTGAACGAATGGTGGTATGGTGACGGTGGGGATCCGGCCTATGCCCTGGAACGCACATTGATGGGAGATAATTCGCTTCTCACCATCCTCTACTCACCGCGGCTGCGCCGCTCGTTGCCGAGGGTCACTAGACTCGTCTTTGCTGTCTGGCGGCAGGCCTTGCGCCGCATGGGCTGGTGGGGCAGGCTGACCGCAGAAACGCCACTGTGGCGTAATGGCATACTACCGGAACTGTCTAAGCTATCAGGTTTCGATGGCTGGGACGCAATAGGTATCTCGCAGCTAGGTCAGGTGATGTCCGGGACGACGCTCAAGTCCTTCCAAGCGCTTAGCACCGAGTTTGATATGACCCAATCGCAATTTTTTCGATACCTACAATTCCGGCACGCGCTGACGCCCAGTATTACCAACCTTGACTCACTCCCTGAATTCAGCCCGATTGAGGCGAAGGTTTTCATGGTCGACCTTGGGGATAAAAAAGTGTCGCGTATCTACCAGACAATGGTCACCCACTGCTCCTCCACTCTTCTTCCGCTAAAGACAACCTGGGAGGCGGATATCGGTCCGTTAGATGAGGATGATTGGCGGGAGGCCCTAGAGTCCCCGAGGGGAGCGGCTATTGCAATACGGTTTCGACTCATACAATTCAAAATTCTCCATAGGGCCTACTACACCCTTGAGCGTTTGTGGAAAGCAGGCCTGATTGAGTCCCCGGAGTGTCTGCGATGTGGGGTGGAGGTGGGCACGTTACTTCACACAGTATGGTCGTGCCCCAGACTGGTTGGCTTCTGGAGAGGTGTATGGAGCTGCCTGTCGGAGGTGCTGAGATGGACCCTCCCCCGCACTCATCGCCTGGGTCTGCTGCACATTCTGGAGGGGGGGGGGTGGCAACATCTACAAGCGACACTTACTCCTCCTGGGGCTAGTGGTAGCCAAAAGAGACCTGGCCCGAGCATGGAAAGATGTGAGCCCCCCCCCCCCTGAGTGCATGGAAGGCTGGCATAGACTTCTGTATGGGTCTGGAGCGACCGATCTTTGAAGCACGGGGATGCCCCCGCAAGCACTTTAAGGTATGGAAGAGGTGGGCGGACTACAGGGGCTTGACGCTGGACCCCCCGGCGGAACAAGAGGAGGACCTATAGTCCCATAATGTCAAGTGAGCCCGTATCTTGCGCCTAAAATTGCCACATCAGGAACTTACAACGACACAGTTCGTACACACATGCATGGGGTTAGGGCGGGTTCCAGGAAGGGTTCTGGGAGTTGGGTGGGTGGAAAACTAAAGGGATAAAGGTGGGGTGAATGTTTCCTTGTATCCTTGATTTACATTGGTTCCTCGATTGGACACTCGGTCCTATGTTGCAATTGTATCAAAATGTCTGGTGGTATCATCCTGATTGTGGGGTGCCACCCTATTTCATGTGCCCGTCTTTATCAATAAACTTGTTGTGAAAAAAAAAAACACACAGAAATTTTGAGATCACTGCAAACAGACATGTTAGCTAAAACAAAATTAGAAACCTGCGACAATACACGCAATCTTGTAATCACCGTCATCCCAGGAAGATGCGGATTCACGTACCTGACCTCTAATGAGGGAGAAACGGTACCCATAGCTTAGAAATCACACTTGTACACAAAAGCGGAAAAAAACATTCAGTCTTACAGAAAATACTGTGAAGGCGGTTCAAACGGCTATAGCAAAAGAAAGAGCCCTAGCCGAAGGCAAAAGAATAACTGTTTTTACAGCAGATTCAGCCTTTGAGGCATTATTCAGCCCAGTTAATTTAAAAACGGTGGCACTGGATCCAAAATGGATACAGTGGGAAAATTCTCTTGCTGCAGAAGACGTGACATACTATTTTGTCCCGAACATGAAAAAACTGAAGGATTTGAAATATGAAGAAGAATATCCTCTGCCAATCGAAATTCTGCCTCTCCAACAGTACTCTTGTATAATCTATACAGACAGATTTGTACAGCATTACAATGTAGATGATAAATCCTACAATGCAGCCTGCGCGATTGTTAAAGGTCGCTGGCTCTGCGGTAAATTCAGACCGAAAATAACAAAAACTGAATCACTAAGAAACTGTTCGGCTCAGCGAGCTGAAATCAGATCTTTAAAGATGGCGCTTGAAAATGCCGAACGTGAATTCCCAACACTAATAGTGTGTGATTCGCATTTCTGCGTCAAATCTTACAATAATGATTTGCAGAACTGGGTTCAAAACGATTACAAAGATGACACAGGTGCCACAATCAAGCATAAAATGCTTTGGAAACCGGTAGTTCTTTTACAAAAAGAATTACAAAAGACTCATGTGATACACACTCTGAATCATCAACGTGATGGCGTTCACGTTGCAGGGAATTCATAGGCTAATACAGCCACAGCGGAAGCAACTCAGCCGGCTTCCGTAGCCACAAAAAAGCGTTCAGAAAAATACATAGACGGGGCAACCATGTTGGCGGTAAAAACGTCTTCAAAAGGCAACTGTGCAGCACTACCCGTGAACTATCCACTCAATTATACATACGTAATAGACGTAAACTCCGTTCCTTTTACTCGAATCTCTGGAGTGGGGGATAGGGTAATTCCAAACATGAACAGGAGAGTCTTATTAATAGCAGACACACACATGGGTGAAGGTCCAAGGCACAAACAGATGAAGGAATCTCTGACAGAATTACAATCAGAATACTGGTGGCCGGGGATGAGCCTGCAACATTATAAATTTGCAAAAAAACTGTCCAGACTGCAACAGAGATTGCAGTAACGAGCCAACCGGAGTATTGCCATGGCCATTTCTGTAGTTAGCATAAGGCTATCTATACTTAAAATCCAGCGTCCTATTAATTTCTTTTGGACTAAATTCACTTTTAAAATGTGGCCCCAGCACTCGGCTGACGCCAGAACTGTTATAAAAGATTTGCGAGTCTTTATCGGCACACACGCAATTGCCATGCTTCATTCTGACCAGGGTCCTGCTTTTAGCTCTCGAGCTTATAAGGAGGCCATGACCAGCATGGGCATTGGGTTGCGGTACTCTTGTCCCTTCCATCCTAAGGGAAACGGGATTGTGGAAAGAAAAAACCGAGACATAAAGCAATCTATAACGGCAAAGGTACTAGGTTCGGGTGATGGGTGGGTCCAGCATTTAACAAGTGTCCAACATAGTCTTAATAATCTGCCAAGAAATTCTCTCAAAAGTTTCAGCCCGTACGAACTATTGTTGGGAACTAGAATGTATATTCAGGATTTAGATAATCTAACTTCAGTGGTAGAAGATAAGAAAAAATGCTTTGACATCACAGATCGTTTGGCTGTTTTACAGGACTTAAATGAAACAAGAAAAGCCCTGAGCAACATAAAGTTAAAACAGCAGCCAACAACCACTGAAGACACACCACCTGTCCCAGCAAGACCTGTCTGGATTCCAAAGATTGGGGATCTGGTCAGAGAGAAAATAGCGGTGAAGAAGGAATTTGGGCCTTCTTACAGAAAAGCAGTACCTGTCTTAGCAGTCAACCGAACGAGATCAGTTGTACTACCGCCCCTTGCTGGTAAAAAGGAGAACCGAGTTGTATCCATCGACCTGGTAAAACCACAATCATGTGGCCAATAATAAATAGTAGGCCAAGTGGACTCCCAAGAAATAGCAGAATACCAAAATTTGCTACTATCCAAGAGGTTCAAACTGAGAGACTAATCACATTTGATAAACCTGCAGTAAATACAAAAGGACTATGCAACAATGCCATGGAACTTGTGCCTCTTGAAACCCAAATTGATACAGTTTGTCAAGAAACACCAGTCTATAACGATGTAGCCTCAGACTGTGCTAATGAAAGACAAATTGAAAAAGCAATCCCAACAATTGATAGAACTGCATCTGTCTACTTCATCAATTTCGATAACTTTTCTGAAGATCAAAGTGACCCTGAAGTAACGCCAGCAACAAAAACTTTTAAAGACAAAGTAAGAGAACTCTTTCATCAACTCAAAGAAACTTATCTTGTTTCTCCATGGTTAGAATTTTGGATTGTGCTTGATGTACTTTTCCTCCTGCTTTGGCTCATCATGGTACTTTGTTTGGGAAAATTCATTGAGGGAAAATCCAGTACAATGGACACAGCAAGTCAGAACATCAACTTGGTCCTAAAGCCACACAAGTCATCTCACATCGAGAAAAGAGAACTGTCATCAGTGAATGTAACAGCCATTCCAATACCCGGCGGGGTAGTTTGGGACAAAACAGATCACGAAATATATGGACCGGTCGAACTCTTGAAATATCCTCATCAGTTTAAGGTTTCATTAAGTGACTTTGTAAAACCAAGTACATTCTCTGACGATTGGGACTTTGAAAGCATAAATAATATGATGTCAGATTTAGTAATGTCAGCAAAATTTACAGAACATGATTATTTACAAGGTTCATCGAATTATGAACAGATGTATTGCTATAACCACTATTTGCATAAATCTGCTCAACCTAGAAATGTTTTTAAATATAATCAATGGGAACATTGTGCAACTCCACCTAAAAGCAGTTCAAAAACATTCTATGAGAAATTCCCATACTTCTCAGGGTTTAGCACAAGTGATGCAGAAACATTTTTATTACAAACTGTTAAATAAAACAGGGACAAAACCATGCTGACAAATACTAAATTGATCTATTCGGAAACATTTTATGAAAAAATGATTACATTTGGTTTTGATTTTTGGAAAAACAACATTGAAACAAAAACCATCTGGGGTACAAAATAATGGCAGGTACAAGGCCTAGGAGCATTATTTTGAGCCTGTATGATCCCAGAACAAATAATGTTCTTGAATGACACCATTCAACAGACTACCTGTCTTGGCCTAGCCAAGATTAAAGACTTAAACAAACCGTCTATTCCAAAGCCAATACCTGATAATACAACCACAGATATTGAGATAGACGTATCCCAAATTTTACATCAAAACAGAACACATCCTGATTGGAAAAAGTGGTTAATTTGGCCAACAAACAGAAGGAGATCGGTGGTGCACTGCACGGGTTAACTTGAGGTTCAAAACTGTTTTTCACTAGTTTTAGGGTGCTCTCAGGGGTGGTGTTTTCCGTCAAAACACCGAAAGAATCATGGAGTGGGTAGTGTATGCAGCAACTGCAGATACATCCCCCAATGAGGCACTCCTCGGGTGTGCAATAATCTGATTCACGCAGTCAATAAAGTTTCATTATTTATTCAGTGTTTTTCTTCATACGTTTTTCTAGAAACCTGATATTGGCAGCATATCAGTCAGAATAGCATTATTCCATTAATTAGATACATGAACTCTTCTCCAATGCATTTCGGGCGTAGATGCCCTTTGTCACGGAGTGCTGTAGAGGAAGACAAAGGGGGTAGGGTGAGGGGCGGGTAGACGACTAGCGTATTATGGGAATTATTGGTGTCTATCGGTGAGGAGATAGGCGTACATGGGCCGGAAAGGTATGAAAGGTGCACGAAAATCAACGTGAAGGAAGGGGGTGTGAAGGAGGTTTACCGCGTAGAAAAAAAGGGGTGAAAAGTCTAAGCGCGAGATGCGCTGCGGAACAAGACTTACTTCATGCTCAAGCGTAGCGGAGTTCGCTGTACAACGGTTGCGGAGTCGGAGTGGGTGTGGTTGTGGGAGGGAAATATACGTGTCTAAAGTTGAACCGAGTGAAAAGGGTGGGTAGAAAGAAGACTGAGGGAAGGAAGGTAGAGCGGCCATATTGAAACAGTGTGTACATGCAAAGGGTTGTCAAGTACAAGCGGCTAAAACTGGAGAAATCCAACATCGCCATGCACTTTGCTGAATCACGCCACACAATCGCAAAACTCAAATTCATTGTTCTGGAAATTCTTACCAAAAGAGAAGGAACTGACAACCATACACTACTGTTAAAGAGAGAACTAGAATGGATTTATCGATTACAGACTTTAAAACCATTTGGTCTTAACAATCGCATTGAATATAGTTGTTATCTGTAACATGCACATATGTTGATGTTAATTTTTCTGCATTGCTCCTTATTCCTTTTCCTTTCACTTCGCCGCTTGTACTTGACAACCCTTTGCATGTACACACTGTTTCAATATGGCCGCTCTACCTTCCTTCCCTAAGTCCTCTTTCTACCCACCCTTTTCACTCGGTTCAACTTTAGACACGTATATTTCCCTCCCACAACCACACCCACTCCGACTCCGCAACCGTTGTACAGCGAACTCCGCTACGCTTGAGCATGAAGTAAGTCTTGTTCCGCAGCGCATCTCGCGCTTAGACTTTTCACCCCTTTTTTCTACGCGTTAAACCTCCTTCACACCCCCTTCCTTCACGTTGATTTTCGTGCACCTTTCATACCTTTCCGGCCCATCTACGCCTATCTCCTCACCGATAGACACCAATAATTCCCATAATACGCTAGTCGTCTACCCGCCCCTCACCCTACCCCCTTTGTCTTCCTCTACAGCACTCCGTGACAAAGGGCATCTCCGCCCGAAATGCATTGGAGAAGAGTTCATGTATCTAATTAATGGAATAATGCTATTCTGACTGATATGCTGCCAATATCAGGTTTCTAGAAAAACGTATGAAGAAAAACATTGAATAAATAATGAAACTTTATTGACTGCGTGAATCAGATTACTGAACACCCGAGGAGTGCCTCATTGGGGGATGTATCTGCAGTTGCTGCATACACTACCCACTCCATAATTTGGCCAACAGACACAAATAAATGTCAAGATAGATTCCTGAACAAAATACAGGGGTTAAAAATGACCAGACCCTAGATACTCCTAGAGACAACATCCAGGGATAGTAACAACATACAGTGTAGGGAAACTATGCCTTGAATGGCTACAAACATCCACACTGGAAGAAATTAAGCGACACCTGACTTTACTTAAAGACGGTGCTGACTTGCGTGATTTCATAATGGGACCACGCAAACAGCGTCAAAAACGTTTCATAGCAGCCAGTATATACGCTGCATACAACGAAGCATGGAAAGTGACTCAAATTGAGACAGCAGAGAAAATACGAGAAATTGATCGTATTAATTTAGAAAAATCACTTTCTGTTGTGGACAATGGGTTAATGACTCTGTCCTCCAGAATATATTCACTGGACAGTATTGTATCATCTGCTATAGATATAATAGATCAGGACTTACTAATGTTACAACATGGTCAGTCCCAATTACGTTCTATTGTACAGCTAGGCTGGACGTTGCAAAATCTGCGTTCAGGCTATGTGCCTTGGCGTTTAATCAACACAACGTCATTGTTCTCTATCTTTAACCTTACTGATAAACAAATCAGTTTGGCACAAAAAGGAGCAGACTATACGATTCTGAGCATTGAAAAACTTGAGAGATTACCATTGACAATGTCAGAAAGACCTGTCATTGAATGGATAATACACAGAATTATCACAATTCCGATAACAACTTTCCAATTTAAAAAATGCCAAGAGTATATACCGATTCAGAAAAGTGGGTGGTGATGGACAGAGTATCTGAATTAAACAGAACACTCCTACCCAGTCAACAGATCAGGGCTTGATCCATCACCGTTTTTTAGCTCACTGCACCATCCCAGCTCAGAACCTGGCTACATGCAAATTAGGCTGTCCCTGGCCCAGTGCATCATGGGAACAGGGCAGACCAAACTGCCAAGCCAATTCTTTTACTGGAAAGGAAACAAGCTTCCGGGGACCGGTTTCGGGCATTACAGCCATCTTCGGCCCGGCTTGCTTGAATCCTGATGGTGAAGTGAGCAAGGGACTCACATCTGAGCATACCCTTCCACGCTTATGGTGGACAAAACGTTTCAGAAAAGGGGGTGGTGATGGACAGAGTATCTGAATTAAACAGAACACTCCTACCCCGTCAACAGATCAGGGCTTGATCCATCACTGTTTTTTAGCTCACTGCACCATCCCAGCTCAGAACCTGGCTACATGCAAATTAGTCTGTCCCTGGCCCAGTGCATCATGGGAACAGGGCAGACCCGGAAGCTTGTTTCCTTTCCAGTAAAAGAATTGGCTTGGTAGTTTGGTCTGCAGCAAGCCAGTATGAAAGGTTGGGTAAAGGGTACATTAAGTCATCATGGAAATTACCTTATACACACACATGTTATAGTGACAAAAACCAGAATGTATTTCTTAGTGGTAATAATTGTAAACAATCACTAAGCGGTATACTTCTGTGCCAAGGTATTAATTTACATGGGGCCTGTGAGGGGACTTCAAATAACCTTTCATGCCACCAGCACGGCACACCTGCAACACAAATAGAGCCATTCTTTTGACTACTTTCTAACGGGAGTTACGTTCTAATAACGGACCACAGCTGTTGTGGCATGGTGCCAGGGAAAGCATATCTCGTAAGCGTTAGTTCCATGGTCACTTGCTGTATGCAAGCATTGTATCCAACCGTCCCTACTGATACCGAGGCGACGATTTGGCCTCCGTTGAATATCTCTTCTATACGAATTGATGCTTTAAGCAGAATGAAGTCTGTGCTTTTACAGACAACAGTGCCTATTTCGTCATCAAAAGAAACGTATGATCTTCAAGTTGCAAGGACAACGGCAGAGATACATACACTTTTATCAACTAATTGCCCCGTGCATTTCATAGAAATGCTAAGCCAAATCCTAAATATGTCAGATGCCAGTGGTATCGCACATGTATTTAAGACAATTTTTTCGGGACTGTTAACACCCTTCGAAGCAGTCCAGGGCATCTTTCCCAATTTTGTCCATTCGGTCTTTGGCGGCCTACCACTACTTTTGGGACTCGTGGCACGAATCTTATTTTTGACCCTTCTGCTCTGATATGGCAAGCCAAAACGTAGACATGACTCCAGCAAGAATGGAAGAAACAATCCTAGCAATACGCTACCGGGACCGCATAACTAAAGTCCTTGGATTAGCCCGGCCAAGAGATCTAAATATGACCTGGTTTCTTTCGTGCAGACCGATATGGCAGAACTGCATCTTACCTGTGCTTCGATGTATGCTATGCGGAGAAGAATGCGTGTTGGACACCTGTCTTACACTACAATCAGCAGTACCAATGGATATCAATACTTTGCTAAGTCCTGTAACGGCTCATGCATCGTGTTGTCCCCAGCGGTTACCAATCCTGATGACGGCATTCGTTAAGACTTCTCCACTACGGTTAGGTGGTGGCAGTGAAGCAAGAAATAAGAGCAACATCACCCTGGTACGACCTTCTGTGAGCATTGCTGATCCAGACACCGGTGATGGCAATCATTCTCACGACTGCCCAGTTACAGCATTATCATCCTTGGTCGAACTTTCACCTGAAGCTGTGGACTGTTTTTTTGCACATCTATCTGAAGTAATGTTCTCCCCTGAACCGAAAGAATAACTTTTAAGCAAACCGGCACACAGGGTTCCCATGAACTCTGAATTCGGCCTTCAGCTTTGAAAAACAAAAGCTACTGAAAACATTTGGAACTATTTTTTCCCCTGAAAACGAAATTATTTTTTCTAAATTACAAAATATTTACCCTTTTTTTGGCACATGTACTCTGCTTACAGTATAACTATTCATAAAGAACAGAGCTTCTATTTTTAACAAATCTAGAGACAATATGTTACCGCAGCCTCTAGCACACTCACAAGCAATTTCATTTATATGTGATGAAATAGTCTCGACCTTCTTTTCTGTAATTAAGAGACATCTCATGTGTAATTTTCGCAAATCGTTCAGCTAAAGATAAATGCAATTTTTTTGAATGATTACACTGCTTAAAAACGTACAGTACCTATAACGTTCCGTGTATTTCTCATACACCATTTCGAATGCAAAATGTATTTTGGGGTGGGTTGGAATACACATGCATCTTTATTGCTTAGTTTTTAGTAATTGATGGACATAAAATCGTGGAGTGGGTGGAGTGTTTTTATCTATGAACCTGAATCAATATTACCATTTTATGCCCTTACATGGCTATAATCAATAAATACCCCTATAATGGCATAAGAAACAGATCCATATTTCAGTAAATCGCCCTTGCAGCCCAAGGCATGGCAAAAGCTACTTCCTTAGATTCCTAGAAAGCACAACTAGTTCTTTCAACACACCAAACCTCCAGCAACCTGGGAAATCCCCGCTTGCTTTGTTTTGATTTGTAATAGAACTCCTACGAGCACTGTAAGAACGGCCAGTTCTTAGTGACATCTTTATTGACGTCTTATGTCCAAACCTTACGTCAAACTCGGCACCTTTCAGGTATAAATATACCAACGTTGCCTTAAGCAAACACACGGTGGTGGTTCTGGAGCAGAGCAGCTAATCTACTTGTCGAGAGACCAGCAGACGCAGAGAGCCCACGGACGCTGCCCCTCCTCTTTGACGCGCTGAGAAAGCTGCTGTCTTTTCTCCTGCTGAGAAAATCCAGCTCCGGCATTTCTAGCCTACCCTTGCAGGTGACTGGGATATCGAGTCCTGAGAGAGAGATACCAGACCTCCTACATTCTATTCCCAAGGTACAGTGCTAACTAAACCCGTAGAGAGAATTCTTGAGTCAGATTCTTGGCAAAAAACCTACTTAACTTAAACTGCTACTCACTTACTCCTTCCCACGTATTAGGCTTAGGTCAGGAGGCATAGTAGGCGTAGTTTAGAAGCACCAGTTGAGCACGTTAGCCTATGTATATATGTATATATATTTTATCCATTTTAAAGTGTCTTATGGCTAAGAAACCATATCAATGCTTTTACAGTTTTTATTTCATAATACTTCTTTTACTGTACGTACTTTACTTTACATTAAGTATTTCAATTGTGGCAATTCATTTCTCTTGCATGAGAAGGAAGACTGCTCAATAAATAATATCTTTTTATTGAAAACGCCCGTCTCTCTATTCTCTGCTCTCTGGTGAAACTAAGAATGCACATATGACTGAGTGAAATAGCTGTCTATTGTTTCACACGACTCTAGAGATTGACTCTTATTCCGAGGGAGCAAAGTTGTCATGTTTATGCGGTTGTCGGAAGCTGAATCCCTTCTTGTCTGAGCCAGGGAAGCTGATCCATTCCTATTCAGTCAAGAAAGTTTCCAGTGACCTCTGAGCTAGCTGGCGCAAACCTAAATTAAGTCTAACATAGTAAGTAGAGACCTAGAAGACCTCAGTCCTATGTCTACACTGCTGTTTATGTTATTCCAATGCGCAGGGCCTATAGGGAAAATAGGAACTACACTACATTACGTTATTACTGCCAAAATAATACGTTTATATTACAAAATATAAAAATGCAATAGTATTTTTGTTCAATTGTAAATGTTAAGAAACTGTCCAAAACGTAGCGGCCACGTCCGCTGGTTCAAGACGGCACTGCAGAGCTTCGCAAGTAAGCTACTGCCCGGGCGCCATCTTCGGCGGAATGACAAAAACAAACCTTGGAAAGTGAACGCAAGGCGAAACCTAAAAAAGGACCGCAGTGATCTAAATAAACACAACCTAATGGTTTATTAGAAATTGATTGATTGATTGATAGGCTTTATTTCGATATAAAAATATCATAAAAGCATGTACAATAAATATAAGACACAGTATTTAAAACAGTCAATTTCCAGATATACAAAAGGAAAAAACAGTAGGAAAAGATGATAAAAACAGTTTAAAACAAGATTAAATTCATAATGAAAGCCTTCTTGCACGAATCAACCAACACCGCTTTAAAAATTTTGACACAGTACAGACAATCAGGGTTGATGTGTCGGACATTAAAATACGTAGCGGCACTTTAGGTTGACGGGTGCCTAGAAGTCTGCATAAGGGTTTGAGCCATCGCCTCCTAGGCGCACAATAATCCGGACATTTGAAAAGAATGTGGGCTACCGACTCCACACGAGTGGGACAGCGCGCTCAAAAAGGAGATATCTGGTTAGGGGATTTCCAACGGGCAACTAATTCACCTACTGGTAATGTTCCCACTCTGAACTTGAAGTACAAGGTACGATCAAAGGGGATGGAAATCAAGTCTAGGTAGGGTTCATAAGCCACCACGTCTTTGATCCCCCAAAAAGGCTACAGTGGAATTGCAATGACTTGGATCTGATAGTAGTTTGGTAGAGACCCAATCCCAATACAATTTCTTGATCATAGCTTTAGGAGGGGCAGATCTTGATGCCCAAGCCTCGCCTAGCCCTATCTCCAGTAACGATTCAGAAAAGGGGGTGGTGATGAACAGAGTGTCTGAATTAAGCAGACCACTCTTACCCAGTCCAAAGATCAGGGCTTGATCCATCACCGTTATTTATCTCACTGCACCATCCCAGCTCAGAACCTGGCTGTATGCAAATCAGTCTGTCCCTGGCCCAGTGCATCATGGGAATAGGGCAGACTAAACTACCAAGCCAATTCTTCACCAGAAAGGAGACAAGCTACCGGGGACCGGTTTCTGGCATTTCAGCCTTCTTCGGCCCGGCTTGTTTGAATCCTGATGGTGCAGTGAGAAAGGGACTCATGTCTGAGTATACCCTGCCACACCTATAGTGGCCAAAAACGATTCAGTAAAGGGGGTGGTGATGAACAGAGTGTCTGAATTAAGCAGACCACTCTTACCCAGTCCAAAGATCAGGGCTTGATCCATCACCGTTATTTATCTCACTGCACTATCCCAGCTCAGAACCTGGCTATATGCAAATCAGTCTGTCCCTGGCCCAGTGCATCATGGGAACAGGGCAGACTAAACTACCAAGCCAATTCTTCACCAGAAAGGAGACAAGCTACCGGGGACCGGTTTCTGGCATTTCAGCCTTCTTCAGCCTGGCTTGCTTGAATCCTGATGGTGCAGTGAGAAAGGGACTCATGTCTGAGTATACCCTGCCACACCTATAGTGGCCAAAAACGATTCAGAAAAGGGGGTGGTGATGATCAGAGTGTCTGAATTAAGCAGACCACTCTTACCCAGTCCAAAGATCAGGGCCTGATCCATCACCGTTATTTATCTCACTGCACCATCCCAGCTCAGAACCTGGCTATATGCAAATCAGTCTGTCCCTGGCCCAGTGCATCATGGTATCTCCAGTAACAGCCGTTTTACGTCCCTCAGCCATTTAATCCTAGACCAGCATACCATTGCCAATATCTCTGATAGCGCTTCTGCATAGGAGGCTAATTCTGGGACCCGCCACAACCGAGCCCAGAGAAGCAAGGGGCGAAGTTGCGCATGATCCTTGATCGATTTACAGCCTAGGTCAAGAGACACTGGGACGGTTGGAGTACTCGACGGGAGAGCCATCAGGTCTTTCAAATATTTACTCTCTGATTTCACTAGTACATCCAAATTACAGGTACCCCACAACTCGGCCCCGTAAAGGGCAGCGCTAACCCCTCTGGCTTTGTAAATCTCCACCACTGGGGCTATAGGTTTACTTGTGGAGGAGCGTTGTTCCTTGAGTAATGTTCCGCCCACTCTTTTGTGACCAAGGAGCATTTTATTAATATGTGGAATCCAACTTAGAGAATCATTAAGGCGGATACCCAGGTAATCAAACTCGGGTACCCTCTCCAGTGGAACAGAATTTAAAGTTGGCGGGCGCCCCGGATTTTTGGGGGGATTCATAATCAAATACTTGGTTTTGTCAGTGTTGATTACCAACCCCCTCAATGAACAAAATTCCTGGAAGTTATCCAAGAGGCTCTGGAGACCCATTGGGGACTTTGAAATAAGGAGAGTGTCATCTGCAAAAAGCAGAGTAGACATCCTTTTGCCCGTCAGGGAAGGAGCATCGGAGGAACGTCTTAGCAAATGCTCAACCACTCCGTTCACATACAGAGAGAACAGAGTGGGAGCTAGCACACATCCCTGACGGACACTCCTTCTTACAGGAATCCTGTTGGTTTTTTCACCATTTTTACCCCATCGCACCTGAGCAAAATTACCATCGTGTAGTCTCACAAGGAGGGAAAGAATATACGAAGGGAGCCCCAGTTCTGATGAGACCTTCCACAGCTCCTCTCTAGGTACCAGGTCAAAGGCAGTCTTAACGTCTATAAAGGCCAAATATAGACTGCCTTTGCCCAGCACCACCAACTTCCAATACAAGAGAGCCAGTCTAAAGGCCTGTTCAATAGTACCGGTTCCAGAACGGAAACCGTCTTGGAGGTCCGACAGAATATTGTTGTCGTCCACCCACTCGAGCACCCTTCTCAAAATCACTTTCCCTGCCACTTTTTGGGAGGAATCAATGAGACTTATTGGCCTATAATTAGCAGGGTTGTCCCGCCTCCCCTTTTTGAAAATTGGGACATCCTCTGCCCCCTTCCAGGGATACGGAACAGGCGCACCTCCATTAATGGCATTTAGTAAAGAAGAAACCAACTTCCCCCACTCCTTAGGGGTAGCCCGTAACAAATCACCAGGTATGCCATCCGGCCCTGCTGCTTTAAGAGGAGCCAGTGATTTAATTACATCTTCCACCTCTCTGGCGGTAAAAGAAACATCCTCACTACCCCCTGGAGAGTTGGCTATAGAGAAAATGGTATTAGGAGCCACCCCGGTAGGGGTATAAAGAGTTGAGAAATGGTCGAACCAGTTTCGGGCAGGGATATTGCACGTCAACAGAGTGCTATCTGGCCTATTCCTCGATCTTATAAGATTCCAGAAGCTTCTAGCGTCCCTGCCCTTGCTTGCGTCCATAAGCTCAGCCCAGAACCTTTCCTCCCATTCTCTCTTGGCAGCCACGATAGTCCGGCAATACTCCTTCCTAGCCAGTCTAATTGCAGCCTGTGATTTGCTTTTAACAGCAGTAATCAGGGCGTTTTTCATTCCCCTACATTTTTGAGTATACCAACCAGGCGGGTTCGACAAATTTTTACTATGTCAGTTCGTGAAGCCTTGTATGGGAGATTGAAAAGGTTGCTTTGGCTAAGGTTGTGTCACAAAATATCACTATGGCTTCCCCTGACAGAGGAGTCAACAAATCCATTTTGGACTGAGCTGAGTTTAAGAGAGCCCCTATTGCTTTCACTTTCTCTTCGTCCATGATAAGCTTGCTCCATTTCAAGCATCTGCCACAGTTAGAAGGATGTACTTCCTGTAGGGAAGGCACTGAGGGAAACACAAGCGCCACCTGGTTCCTAGTCCACAGCAGACAGAGAGTAAGAGAGAGGAGATATAATCTATCCTGGACGTATGGTTTGCCCTATTGTAGGTATGAGCTCCAGAAGGGTCTGACAATGACCTTCTGTTAACCGCCCTCCGCCCGAATTCCATGTTTAAGGAGTTAATTTAGATCACCACCTTTGACCACCTCCTAATGGGGGGTATCATCAAAGGGGGTATCCCTCTCCGTGTGTCATCCTCTGTAATTCCCAGGGTGTCCTCCAGGCCAAGGGGCTCAAACGTACAGTTTAGGTCTCCTGCGACCAAGACATGAGAACAAGCGGGGCGCTGCCTAAGCAGGGACTCCAGCCCTGATACTATAGGTGAGTGTGAGCTTCCCTTCGTGCCCCTAGCATAAATATTGTAAATATCCAAAATCATCCCCCCCCGTGGACCTTTGATTGATACGCCCAATAGATCAGGGGAATTAGACGCATGCTGAGTAACTTGGCACCCGAGGGAGATAGCTACCATATAAGGAGGCCTTCTGAGGGGCGGACCCTCCCTGGGGGGGGAACTCTGCGGGTACAAAAAAAGATGAATAACCCACCTTGTGGCAGGGCTCCCTACTCCAAGTTTCTTGGAAAATACAAATAGAGTAGCCCTCCACAAGGGTGTTCCAGTCAGGAAGAGCCAGCTTCCTCAAAATACCCGCAACATTCCAGCTGAGAATCCTTATGTTTGGATCCGCCACAGCTGACTCGTCGCGGGATTCGAGGCTAGATAACTCATTCCTCTCATCTAGTGCCCCGGATGCTCTTCCTCCATGTCGGCTCCCTACATCTGGGGTAGGATCATTAGTTGGAGGGCTGCGTAGAGCAGGTGTAGGTGGCGGATTTTCATCAGCAAAGCCAAGAGCATGTGGTTCTGGCACAAAACCCAGACTTAATCGAGATGGAACCACCCCAGGGAAAATATCATTTCAATATCCTGGCAACCTCCCATATGGCCCTGGCCATGCTACTGGCTGAGGGGGTAAGGGGATAAAGTGATTCTCGGGGAAGATAAAGTTGTGCATCCTCCTGTTTGGATGCCACATGGATTGCCTACAGATCTCGGGTAGAAATAGGTCAAATCGACTAACCCGATGCCCGCACCACCGGTCCCCAAATTTTGGTTACAGATTGTTTGCGCAACCCTGACATCCTTAAAATTAACCACCACACAGTCACCCTCAAACTGCTTGTGCCCATAGCCTACCCATCCTACCCTTCTAACACCTAGGATCAAACCATCAAGTTCCCTTGGGAAGGGTCTATTTATCCTTAACCAATGCATGGTTTTGTTTTTTAGCATTTGGTAGGATTCTAGTTGGTCAGCCTTCAGGGGTGGAACATTCGTCAAAATGGCAACATAGGGCTGACAGTCTGGTGGTAGATCCATAGGAGGTCTTCTGCGAACCTCTTTGGATGGGGGCACATTAGGCTGGGTACTAGGTAAAGGAATAGAGCTAGTTCTTCTAAGGTTTACTTGCTCAGGTCCTTTACTAGTATCAGAGATTCGGGGATTGACAGGGCCGTGGTTTCTAGGAGCCTCAGATCGCATGTGCTTCGTAGCAGGGGCACTACTGGACTTTGTCTTGTTTGGATGTTCTGTTGCCTCCTTAGTAGGCGGCCCTGGGAACCGTGCACCCTCATTAGTGGTTACATCAAGTGCTGCGTGGGCTTTTACAGTTGACACCCCTTTGACTGGTCCAGATACAGTAGATAAATCCTGTGTAGAAATGGAAGTCGCCCGACCGGTTGAATCCCCCCCTGAATCATCCTCTCTAGTTCTAGAGTGAAGCTTGATAAGGGATTTTATGGAGTAAAAGTTATCCAGGGTTACCTGTTCAAACCTGTCCATACGCTCAGCCAACCCTTTAACTCTTTCTAAAACCGGGAGCAACAAGGATTTCAGCATTTTTTCTAATATGACGATTGTAGGGATCTCATTGGGAGAGGGCTCAACAGGTATTATAATCTGGTCGACAGGCGGCTCTACGACTATGTTGTCTGGTGATTCACCCTCCATAACCTCTTGAGGACAGCTTGCACCCTCCCCTACTCCCTTTTGGGGCTCACCCACCCTGGTACCAAGTCTTCTGATTTTCTTACAGACTTTGGGGTGACAGCCTCTACGAGGGCTAGTGGTTCTCTTCCTTTTACTGTGCATTGATCGTTTTACTGCTAGCGGAACCAGTACTGGTAGGTGTGATGTATCCCCATGGCTAGGTGTAGTGTTGGATGGAAGCATGGGATTAGGGGCATTGCCTGGTGGAACATCCGATGCATCAACCTCAATAAATGGGGCTGAGACTACCACACTCTCCTGCCTGGCAGGACTGACCCTTGGATCTACATCCCTTGTGTGGTCTAGGGAAGGTGAGGCAATCTCCGCAGGGTCGGTTACACCTGCAGGAGTAAGGGTTTGCGCCAAAGAGCCCAGTGACAGAAGCTTCTCGGGGAGATTTTTAAGAAGTTCGATAGATAAGCGCCGCTCGGCACGTCTCTCTGCCAGGGCAATTTCTCTGTCAATCTCCCGAGTAGCCCTAGTGAAGTATTTATGTAAAGGACCTAGTATTGAGGGCCCTACAGAAGGGGGTAAGGGATTAGGAGAGCACAAAGTCATGCTATGAGCAACAATCAATCCTAAGCAGACTAAACAATGTGGACCGCTAAGTAGAGGAACCAAAAAAGTTTGATAAACCTTTAACACCAATAGTTAATGAGCCGTTAAGCGACTCACTGTATCGCAGTCACAGAGACGGGAAAGGTCCAAAGCCAGATGTTAGAGAGGGGCCCCAGCCCTTCCTCCTGCAGCCGCTGACGGCCACAGACGGTCCCGCCCTTGTCCCGGGCTTCTCCCGGGACGCTCCCGCGCAGCGGAAGTAGGTGCTGTTAATAAGGAGTGGGTGGTGCACAGGGGTTGGGCAAGTAGGGAGAGCAGGCCAGGTGGTACGAATTGGCCAGGCAGGGACTCCTGGGAGATAGAGTCCCTGTGGTACCGCTCGCAGCCCTGCTGCAATGCCCCAAGACTCCCCAGCAGTCACAAGCCGCCACACAAAGTACAAGACCCCCGCTGTCTTCCTCGGCGATGCGGGAGCCGCGAAGCGGGTCCGGCGAGCAGCTAGCAGGTGAAGGAGAAAAACAGCCCAGCACACAAATCCAAAGGGAGAGGTCCACTCAGGTCTGAGTCAATGCGCTTACAATCCCCATTATTAGAAATGAACAACTGTGTTTGGGGCGGAAGCGTAGCAGTTGAAGGCTTAATCTGCTGGCAAATGTCACATTGAAGGACACGCGTCTGTTTGTACAGTCCCCGCCACCAAAAACGTTGTTGTAACTGAGACACAGTGGCTGAAACGCCCGCATGCGTAGACGCAACACTTTAATGGGCCGCTGTGATCAGTGTATGTCTGCGATCCGAGTTGGGAAGCAATCTCTCCCAACTTCAGCAATTTTCACATAAGGAACCTTATCGGGACTTAAGTGGTATGTGTACTTCGAAGGGAACCCCGTAGGATATTTACCTCCCTTCTCAGTGGCAGCAACTGCTGCCAAGATATCATCATCAATCTTACTTTTGGACGGTGTAACTGCTGCAACTAAATATGTCGATACTGCTGATTTCGCTGCTTCATCAGCAAGCGAGTTGCCAACAGCGTGGACTCCCACGCGCTGGTGATCGAGAGTATGAATCACAAACACGAGTGGCAATTGCTCTTTAAGCTCAGCCACTCGGACCCAGATCATTTTATGTTTTATTGTGCAACCCTTGGAATAACGAAAATCAGTCTGAATCCAAAAGAACAAGTTTTCATTGTAAGACTGGACACAGTAATAAGAATCACTTACGATTAATGTCGTCACACTAGGATCTGCGTACTCCAATGCAAGCTTCAGAGCACGAAGTTCTGCCAATTGTGCGGTGCAGTCCCCTAGAGTCTGCGTGTGCACGACTCTGGACTTGAACTCATCGATCACCATGGCACCTACCACAATGGCGCACGCGGAAAATTAGGCGTGTTTAGAACCATGCGCAACCTGCACCGAACCATCAGTGTATATGATGCAATGGAAATCCTCCAAAGGCCGCATAGCCAAAGGTGCAGGATGAACAAATTCATATTGCAAAAACTCCTGCGACCGTAAGGAGGCATCAAAAATAAACGTGACATCCGGAGACGTCAATGATGCTGCCCATTGTATCCACCGAGGGTGCAAAGCTTTAGAATTAGGTACACTGGCTTTCATAACTGCTTCCAAAGCAGGACACGGGGTAACAACCAACATACGTTTTCCCTGTGACAGAGCGCGTTCTTTCAGAATCGCCATCAGTACAGCCGTCAAAACTTTCTCCACAGTGGAAAATCGCATTTCAGCCGAAGTGTAAAAGTGTGACTAAGCAATAGGTACTGTGTCTCCTTCGTTAAAAATAAGGTATGTGAAACCCCCCGTCCCAGGGAGGATTCTTATCACCAGGTTAGTGTGGTTATCACGAGTCAATAAGTATTTAGAAGCGAGCAGATCAGCCTGCAAAGATCGCATTATAGCCGAGTGCTCTGGCAGCCAGTTTGATTTGGTAAAAGTTGGTTGTATCAAAGCATATAAAGGCTTGATACGCTGGGCATATCCAGTTATGTATGTCCTCCCGAAATTAAAAAATCCCAGCAAAGACTGCAATTTTTTCAGAGTTGTCGGAGCGCACAATTGTGCGCATTTCTCCAAGAAGTGAGGACCCAATCCTCGACCTTCATTGTTGAGCTCGTAGCCCAGAAACACCACTGTGTACTCCGCAATGTGCGATTTTGCAAAATTGAATTTGTAACCAAAGTCCGCAAAGCTACAAATGAAGCGGTCAACTCGACACAGATGCTCCCAAAGTTCGTCATCTGTGAGATAAATGTCATCCACATACGAACAAGCATCTGGGTCAACTCTCTCCAAGAGAGAGACTATGCGGGCAGCAACCACTCCAGGACTATTTTATAGCCCATCAGTAAACATTTGAAATGTTTTTTGACACCGCCGCAAGTAAAGGAGGTCCATTGGGAACTCAGACCATCCAAATGGTGGGCATAAAAACCGTTGGAAATGTCAAGCGTGGTTTTAAACCGCTTACGCACAAGACTATCCAATAAAGCAGAGCCGTGAGTATTCTGTACTGCACAGGTACGGCAATGCGAGTTTAAATGCCGGTAATCCAATACCAAACGATATGAACCGTCAGGCTTGGTTACAATAAAAAGAGGGTTATTCATTGGTGACACACAAGTTTCAATCACTCCTTGATATTCCAATTGTTCAAGGATTTCCGCAACGGAAGCCTTAGCTTCGCGCTTTATGGGATATTGAGGTTGAGGCTGTGGCTGTGGCATAGACCGCAAAGGAATCTCGTGGTGTAGGGAAAATGTATCCCATCCACAGTGTGTACGGTAAAGAGCCGGCGTGAGGGCTTTAGCCCACTCTTTTGCAAAATTCAGCGCATGCTCCTTTGAGACAGTGTGCGCAAAACTAGGGAGGATTACCTCCTCCCCTCTTGGAGCCGCGAGCACAAAAGGTGGGGGCCAGTGAGCCTCCGCTAACAAAATGTCATAGGTAGTTGTAAGATTCTCCCAAAATACCCCTTTTATGGTACGTTGAATGTCACCTTCAATGACTATTTCATAAAGTTTGTCAGGGGGAGCTACTCTAGTGTCAGCTGTCTCCACGACAACATAACGGTCAGTCGCTGTCACCTTCAGTAGTGGACGCAGGGCCTCTCGCACTATGGTAATCTCCGCTGCGCTGTCCAGCAAGGTCCGAGCCCATGTCTGATTCCGAAGCTGCGTTCTCACTATCTGTGGCATATCTCGCTGTTAAAGCGGAGACTTTCTTTTTCTGAAACTGGGGTCTCTTCGGTGTAGAATCGTCCTGCTTGCCTTTACCGTCTTTCGGGCGGGGCTGGTCGCGTCCTTGCTGGCCACCCCGACCCATGCCGCCTCCTCCACCACCGGTCGAAAAGGCCGATGACTCCTGAAAAGAACGAGGAGAGCGTTGATCAGAAACCTGTAAACTATCAGGTGATTTTATCATCGCGCAAGTCATAAACACATTCTGTGGGCCCAGGCAATGGAGACGCAGGACGAGACTCCTGTTTCTGTTGTTGTTGCTGCTTTCCCTGTTTTTATTTTTTCGGCCAATTTTGTTTTTTGGTCTTGGGCTGTTCGTCAGTTTCTGACTTCTGCCCTTGGAGTTGTTTTTTCTCTTTTGTAGAAAAAGGCTTAAGACCCCTACTATTGCGGCCCACGGTTTTATAAGCCGCCACAATAATACTCGCCAACTGTCGGGGTTTGTCGGCATCGGGAATTGCCTGCAAAGCATTGGCAACCTGAAAGTTCACCGCATCCCCCTTGACATTAGCAAGTATGAGATCGGAGACCACATCAAAGGTGCCACAGAGGCGCATACCCAATTCAAACTCAGCCTCAGGTCCGTGCTCATCCTGAACACGTTTAAGGACCGTCGGCAGGACAGTCCTAGACGGAATGCCGTAACACCTCGTGTAGACCGCCGCAAATGTCTTACCCCAGGTCTCACAGTCACCGATTTCAGGGGTCAAGTCTTTCGGTAACTTAATTGTCAGAATCCTGTGTTTTTCGCCAGGAGTCGTGTTAGGAAATACCGCTTCCAGCTGGTCAAACTTCTCGGCAAGCCAGAAAGGAAAATCATCCTTTTCTTGGGGGCGCTTGCCCATCACAGCGTTGACCATAACGGGACTGAGTTTCATTCCGCCCTGTCCGGCAGGAAGCGCCGCACCACCCGGGGCCCCGTCCGGGAGATTACGGGTAATGTATTGCACTAACGACCTAATCACGCTAATTGCGACTACATGTAGTCGTCTTAACTCAATCACGGTACATGCCCCGGTGTTGAGGATGAAGCGTAAATCCAGCCAAAACAGGCCAATTTGCGCCCGGAATGGACAAAGGACCTAACCTCGGAGCTGCTAAAGTATGGCGTAGGGCGCCATCAAACCAAACGCGATGCTGCCAAGTATCTATAGGAATCTCCTGGGCCCTATATGGTGCATATTCCTGTGGCACAGCCTTGGGAGTATACGTGTCAAACACACAAGTATTTGCGTTCATAGCTGGGAAGGTCACCCATGAGTAGAAAATCTCATACGGGTAAGCCACCTCTGCACTCACTACCATTATCACGGCCATGCCATCTTCGGGGACATTATAAGTCTGCAAATTATTGCGCACCGCAATGCGGCTATGTTGCGCAATGTCCACCGCGGCCATATTGACACAGAAAGAAAGAGGTACAAAGCAAACTTTGTAGCACAACTGGATAGTAATTCAAGGAAACCGTTTAGAAAGATTCAAGCTTGAAAAGACCTATGTAAATATAGGTACGTTTGTCCGACACTACCGTTAACCGGAAACAATAGTGAAGGGGTTAAGGACTGAAAGTTGTACTACTCAAGTATCATGTAATAAGACCACCAACGGTTGGGCGCCATGTCGCAGGGATTCCGTTCTCATACAGAACTGTGCATAGAGACTTGGAACCTCAGTGTATTAGGGAGTGCCAAAACTCACCTTAGTACCCAAAATCCCCTACCAGACTAGCTACAGTGTCTCATTGGTGATCACAAACCCCCAATGCTTAGATAAACCAGAACATGGACTTAGTACACCTCAGGTAACGTGGAACACATGAACACTCTTTTGTTATACAATCATTTCAATCCAGAACAAGGAGTAAAAGAGGACACATGCATATTTGAAATGTTTATTTACTAATGCAGTGTTCTCAAACACAGTATCTTAGCTAATACAAGCAAACAAATTATAAGAAACAAAGTAATCAGCATAGTCACTAGTCCATAGAACACAAAAGGTGAAAGCATGGCAAAATGCTAAAACGAATAGGGTTCAGTAACACCTAATTCTCACCCTCCCTAGCTAGTATATTATATTATATCTAAGAAGGTCTCTTTGGGTTTTTAGCAGGGCGGCCCCATACCTCAAGATCCTAGTGGTAAGAGATCACATCATCTTCCACCAGCTCTCTGCATGCGAAGCACCATCAAGTGTGTTTGTATGCTCTTGTGCAAAGCAATATAAAACGCGCCTAAAGCCAGAATTTGGCCGCAGCTGCATGTATGTTATGTCTAAGAACGTGCGAAGATCAGACCTCATAACAACCACGGTGCTGAGATATCCTTGAAGGTTTCTGCACTCACTGTACAGACACAGCTCACCAAGCAAGGCTGATATCAGAGTAACAACATATTATTCTCGCATGAATCAAAACATTCTACTAGGCTCAAAGCTAAAGCAACAGACTTGTGTCGTGTGCAGAAGCAGCAGAAAGGTAAAATGGCGTTTAAACTTCTAATAAGCTCATGCTAACTTAACACAGCATATAGGCAAAGTATATCTATATGACACTTCCTTCCAAAACACTCCTGTGTATAATGCAGTAGTATTGTTCTAAATCAGTCAGTGGGTGTGTGAATGTGTGCAACAGTAAGAAAACACAAAATTACTTATCTTGTTTGTTGAGTCTGCAGGGTCACCAAAGGCACAAAAAAAATTAAAAGCAAAGACAACAGTATTACTTCACCTTCCTACATACTCAATACCACAGCATACTTTTGTCATGGTTTATGCAAAACTTTGTTGGGGGAGTTGCAGTGCCTTTCGCTGTATAAAGCAAATTTCCTGAAGCTAAAACTCTACTGTTGATCTCAAGAAGCTCACATTCACATATTAGCCCCTGCAACTTTGTACGCAGGCATGCTTCTTGTAAAAACACACAGTGCTATCACCAGAGTCACTAGAATTATGCAGCGGGAGAGCACCCAATTATGCAACAGGGTTGACTAAATTATGCAGCACTTTTTTTTTGTATTACGTCATTTTGTGATTTTAAAACATAATAATAAGGCCTTG
Organism: Lissotriton vulgaris; assembly: GCF_964263255.1. Taxonomy (NCBI): domain Eukaryota; kingdom Metazoa; phylum Chordata; class Amphibia; order Caudata; family Salamandridae; genus Lissotriton; species Lissotriton vulgaris. The sequence continues at coordinate 517,903,110 of NC_141697.1, read as the reverse complement.
GCTAAGATGTCACCTCATTTTACTATCAGTATAGCAACCAAATACAATAATAAGCAACCTCAAATGTGACCAGTCAACTATGTTCAGGATCTGCCACTGCAGGCCAATAAAATAACCACATATGTACAGTGTGGCTTTTAAAAAAAAATCATTATTTATGAATGTGTGTTTTTCCATGAAGATGCAATTGCTTACCGGGGGAAACACACATTTATAAAAATTAATTTAAAAATGAGCCCCAAAAGGGGCCGACCCATGTCTTCAGAGCAGACCCCTCCTACATTTTTTCAATATTTTTTGGTTTTCCCCTGAGGGACCACAATAGAGAATTTATAATGTTCTTTCCTCCCGGAGAACCAGATGTCACCCTATTTTCTCATAGAAAGTGCACAGGGACCTGGTGTTAATCATGGGCTGAACCATAGGGGAACTTGCATCCGAAACCCAGGGGATTCTAATTTTCCTGGACTATACTTGGTGATACTTGGTGCAAAAGTAAAGGAGGTTATTTGAACACATGAAGTAGAAAATGAGAGCTATGGTCATCCGGTGTATATACTGCTTTACCCGGCCAAACTTTGAGTCATCTTCCAAGGAAAACCCCCTTTCTTTAATTATCCAGACCAGGAATGGGAATGGGTTGAGGAGAGACCCCCATGGAACAAACAGTGGATCCCATCCTCCAAGCTCCCAACCAATGAGGAAAGGAAAGTTGAGACTGGCAGGCAGAGGCAGCACACTCCCCGAAGATGCTGATATGGCTCCAGGTGGAGATGGGGAACGTCGACCAGGAAATCAGCTTGTGACTTTGTCAGGGAACGTGCCTCTGAAACAGACACCAGGGACAATGACTCGGATGGGTAGAGGGACGTTCTCCCAGAAAGGATCCTGGATTCCAATGATTAACCATGCATAATGAAACACTGTAGTAATGAGTGTTACGCATATTGTTGTTAAGCGGTAGGGAAGTTCAGAGGCAATATTTGTGTCTCACATAGAGTTGAACTATTCTGCATGAGGGCTGGGGGGAACGACAGATCTTTCCGAAGTTGGGTAGTTTTGAGCTCACGGTAAAGAAATGTTGGGTGGGGGGACGAACATCAGTTGTTTAAGTTACAGGTGAAAGAGTTATAGGCACCGCATAAACATCCAACATGATAGGGATGCGAAACCAGAGACATCTGGAAGACCTGCTTATGATTTTATCTTGTGACATGAATGGATCGGGTGTAAGATCAAAATGGGGGTAATCGCGCAATACCTCCGTCGCCTATCCCCGGACATGGTGCTACTGCAGGAAACCCATCTCCTGGGGAACAATTGCTAATGTCTTGAGAGAGGCAGATGTATCTTGCTGGCACATGCGGGATACACAGGATGGTCCAAAGGTGTGACAATTTTAGCTAAGCAACAGCCTTCTTTCCAGGTGGAGATATGGTGGATTGACCCAGAAAGTCAATGTGTGGTAGTACAAGGTGGATGGAACAGGAAGGCACTTCTGCTGTTTAATATTTATGCACCACCCAGGATTCACCAAAGGGTCCTAGATGAGATAGGACCATTTAGCTGGCTCTGGCAGCGGACCACCATATGATGGGAGGAGATTATAACGAGGTGAATTGCGGGCCATGGATCGAAATGCAATCCTGGACCTGCCACAGAGAACGCCTACAGATTTGGTGGTTTTGATAAAAGCCATGGGACTGGTGGACGCGTGGCACGTCAAACACTCCTCAATGAAAATACTCATCTCTGGCATGGGTCCCTGTCGCAGTTGGACTACGTGTTTCTCCCAATAGAACAACTTCTCTGGGTGAGGGAGGCGACATATCTGGAAAGAGGCATATCTGACCACTTGCCACTTAAGGTTCCACTGGGTGCACAAAGTGAGGGCGGGACTAGTGGGTAGAGATTAGCTGCGTGGGCTCTAAGAGACAGGGACACCATTTGAGTCCTGTGAGGAGCAGCCCAGCAATATTCCACTAACAATGAGGGGATTGTGGACTCCTCGGTAAAGCTTTGGGAGGGTTACAAGGCTCAGAGATAAAGTTCAGAATATGATGGCCCAAAAAAGTAGGAGCAAGGAAAGGGAGGTGCTGCTCGCTCCCTAGAGTTGGAAAAAATTGGACACACACAGGGGACTCCAAGAGATACCTACAGTTAATGGTGATCAGAGAACAGTACCGTAATCTCCTACATAACGCAGCATGCAACTTTTACCTCTCTACATAGAGGAAATTATATGAAACCAGTGATAGAACGGATTCTCTGTTGACGTGGCTTGGTAAAAGAGGGGAGGAGGCAAGATGGGTGGTGGAGGAGCGGACGGAGGTGGGGTAGATAGTCTGGACTCTATAGCAGAGCATTCACACATTATTATACGCAATTATACACAGCCAGGCATACAAGAACTGCCTCCAATACAGATGCCTTCCTGCAAGTACCATTACCGGTGCTAGGGGTGTCAGACCGGGAGGCATTGGAGACTGTTCTCTTTGGGGGAAGAGATTGGAAAGGCCCTGGTGGCCATGAATTCTGGGAAGGCAATTGCTTCCTGATGGAATTATTTAAACTCCTGGCTCCGCTTCCAAAGCCGCAACTCAAGAACTAGTTCTACGCGGCTAAAGAGGGACAACGCTTGCAAGATTTGCACCATGCACTTATCGGCGAGATTCCCAAATCAGGGAAACCTAGGGATCAATGTCCCTCTTACAGGCCAATCTCTCTACCTGAACATAGAGTAAAATATTAGCTAAGATAATGGCTACTAGACTGGCCATGGTAATCACCACAAGGATCAGATGGAATTCATGCCAAGACGGGCCAACTGTTTTAACATTAGACAGCTGCAGGTCTGACTAGATAGAATGAAGGGGTAATGGAGCCCAGAGCCATTCTTTCTCTGGATGCCGAAAAGACTTTTGATTCTATAGACTACCTCCATATGACCCTGAGATGATTCTGGTTTGGGCCCAAGTTCTGCAAGTGTGTGGCCCTGTTCTACGGGAACCCCACGGCAGCAGTGAGGGTAAATAGGGCAAAGTCTCCTACATTTACATTTAAATTGGGAAGAGGGACGAGGCAGGGGTGTCCGCTCTCCCCGTTACCATTTGGGCTGTGCCTGGAGCTGCTGGTGAGCTGGGTGCGCTGCAGGGTCAACATCTCCGGATTCCTGAAGGTGCTGGGCATACCGGAAAAATGTCACTATACTCAGATGATGACCTGCTCTACCATAAAAGTCCAGTACGGCAATCCCAGCAGTCCTCTCGACCGGTCGAATTTTCGAGGGGTACTCTGGATATTGTATTTGTGGGACAAATCAACCCTGTCCAGGTGGGAGACTGGGAAGGTTCTGAAGGGTGTAACTAGGGGGTTACAAGCCCCAAGCGTAAGATTCAAATACCATGGATAAAGTTAGATTCCTGGAAGGGATTTTAGGCAGAGTTCTCGAGTTCAGGGTAGATTTGAATAGATAGGGTACGTTGCTCTTAAGACTCATGGACATGGCCTCCCTGTCCCAATATATGGTGGCCACTGTGCGGCCGCGTCGAAGGCACACCTAAGGCAAGCCCGTCTGCACCCATCCGCGCCTGGACCGCGCCCGACCCCCTGGCCCCCGAGAATGCCACTACATCCAACACCGCTACGATGCCAGCACCCTCCACGCACTCAACATCGGACGATCACACGCACCCAAGGACCCTTCTCCTCATGGAACTGCAGCTTCACCAGCATCTGCTCCACCAATCCACCAACCAGGAAAGAGCACAACCTCCTCAGATGCATTCTTCTCAACACCCGCTCCGCCCGCAAACACGCCGTTGAACTCTGGGACCTACTTGACTCAACCTCCCCAGACGTCGCCTTCCTGACAGAGACCTGGATGAACCCCTCCCCGGCACCCGACATAGTCATAGCCATCCCGGACAGCTACAAGATCACCCGCAGGGACCGCACCAACAGAGTAGGAGGAGGAATCACCATCATCCACAGGAACACTCTCAGAGTCTCAACCAGCACCAACGACACCCTCAGCACCGCCGAACACCTGCACTTCCAGATCCACACCGATCCCAACACCACCCTCAGAGGAACCCTCGTCTACAGAGCCCCAGGATCCCGGCCACAGTTCAGCGACTCCATCACCGACTTCGTCAGTACACACACCCTCGCCTCTACAGACTACATCCTCCTCGGGAACTTGAGCTTCCACCTCGAGAACAACACCACCAACTCCACCACCTTGATTGACAACCTCGGGCTCAGATAGCTCGTCACAACACCCACCCACTCTGCCGGCCACACGCTTGACCCCATCTTCTCAGCAAGCTCCCACGTCTCCTTCAGCCACACCACCGAACTCCTTTGGAACAACCATCGCTGCATCCACTTCAACTTCCGGAAACCCACCATGCACCACCGCACCCAACAGATCCCTCACCGCTGCTGGAGAAAAGTGACCTAAGACCAGCTAACCACAACCCTCGCCCGGAGTCTTTAATGTAGTAAACAGCCAGCCGACACGTGTTTCATCGCACTCGCGATTCCTCAGGGCTGAAATGAACAGAAAGTTGACAATGGAGCATGTATCTCACAAAATTGAATATTACAATAAGACCTGGTTACATGGTCTTGCATGCTCAGATTTTTGCTTCTACTCCAGTGAGTGTACGTAAATACATATTTGATTACTGAGTGCCACCCCAACACGTTCGTGTCGTAAGTGTGAAAATTACCACTATTATCACTAAACGTGCAGTCTAATAGTGATTTTGTGCACTAGTACGTGGGTGTAGTCAAATTATTATTCTTAGGAGACAGAGTCTCTGGCTAAAAAGTGATCTATCTGTGTACGACTCAGTCATACTGCATGCTCCGTGAATCCGTGACTAGTGTAGAAACTCTGGACCTAATGGTGTGTACGTCACATACCTAGATGGCTGTGTTCAGATCAGAAAGGTCTATTTATTATATATGGAGAAAAGAAAAACACAAAAACAGGAAAAATCTCATCACTAATCATCCTATTTCAATTGTTCAGGCAAGAAAAAACACAGTAGTGAGAATGTAAGGAAAAGTAGATCGAAGCTCACCGCTCAGCTGGTGATAATTCCAACCCAGCCGGGCCCTTAACCGCAGATACTCCGTATGAGTATATGATGAGAAGTCAATTCTGTAATCAGATTAAGTAATCTGAGTTACTTCGAACAGATTGGCATTTAATTCTTTAATAAATGCAGCCAATTCACAGGTCTGTTATATCTAAAACCAAGTCATAAGACTTCAAAGCTATAAATAGCGCACTTGGACCTGTCACATAACCAACATAGTACAAGTCCGAATGTAATCCGCACCCCCCTTTTATTTTCTATTACACCTGTAAAGCGATTTACGCATTCCCCCTCAATTCGAATATTAAAACAGTATGTAAGTATAGTATAAACTTACATCTACTGTCTTGTTTTGATAGACTCAGGCTTGAAGATCACGATGTATACTTGTTTCCAAATGTTGCCCCCGGCGAACAGGGTACTATTCTGTAAAAATTAAGCAAGAAAGCCAGCTGGTTCACCGAGGACCTCCACGCCTCTAAGCAAACCTGCCGGAAACTAGAGAAAAAATGGCACAGTGAACAGACACCAGACAGTTACGCAGCCCACAAGAACGCCACCCGCAGACACCATCACCTCATCAGATCCCCCAAAAGGGCCTCCTTCAAAGACCGCCTAGACAACAATGCACACAACAGCAAAGAGCTCTTCAACATTGTGAATGAACTCTCGAGCTCTAACACCAACGGCATCACACCTTCGCAAGACTCCCTTGCTACCTTCTTCTATCACAAGATCACAGACATCCACGACAGCTTAAACGTCATGACCACCCCGAAAGCCACTGAGACCACCGTCCCCTCGGCCACCATCCGCACCTATCCCCTGCTCTCCTGGACCAACGTAAACGACGACGACACCATCAAAATAATTGAACGCCATCCAGTCCAGCTTGCCGTCAGACCCATGCCCACAGCACATCTGAAACAAAGCCGGCACCACCATTGCACCCCACCTCCAGAAAGCCATCAACATCTCCTTCGAGACAGCAACCTTCCCGGAGAGCTGGAACCACACTGAGATCAACGCCTTGCTCAAATAACCCAAGGCTGACCCTAAGGACCTCAAGAACTTCTGACCCATCTCCCTGATCCCGTTCCCGGTGAAGGACCTGCAACCTCGAGGAGAACAGCATCCTGGATCCGTCCCAGTCCGGGTTCCGCAGCAACCACAGCACCGAAACTGCCCTCATCGCCGCCACTGCTGACATCAGGGCCCTGCTGGACAACGGCGAAACCGCGGCCCTCATCCTCCTGAACCTGTCAGCCGCCTTCGACACTGTCTGCCACCGCACCCTACGCACACGACTCCATGACGCTGGACTCCGAGACAAGGGTCTGGAGTGGACCACCTCCTTCCTCTCTGGTAGAACCCAGAGCGTCTGCCTCCCCCCTTTCCGGTCCGAAGCCACCGAGATCATCTGCGGCGTACCCAAGGGTTCATCCCTCAGACCGACACTGTTCAACATCTACATGGCACCGCTCGCCCACGTCGCCCGACTGCACGACCCCAACATCATCTCCTACGCCGACGACACCCAGCTGATCCTCTCCCTTACCAAGGACCCCCTCACCGCCAAAACCAACCTCCACGAAGGAATGAAAGCCATCGCCGAGTGGATCAGGAACAGCCGTCTGAAGCTAAACTCGGACCTCGGACTCATCCCCGGCTCCACCCCCTTCCGGGACGACTCCTAGTGGCCTACCACACTGGGAACAGCACCAACACCCACCGACCACACACGCAACCTGGGGTTCATCCTCGACTCACACTCTCCATGACAAATCATGTCAACGCCGTCTCGTCCTCTTGCTTCAACACCCTTCACATGCTCCGCAAGATATACAGGTGGATCCCTACCGAAACAAGATCGTCATCCAGGCCCTCGTCAGCAACAGGCTGGACTACCGAAACGCCCTCTAGGCAGGAGCCTTGGCCATACTCCTGAAACAACTACAATGCATTCAGAACGCCTCTGCACGCCTGATCCTCGACATCCCTTGCTGCAACCAAATCACACCCTACCTGAGAAACCTGCACTGGCTTCTCATCAACAAGAGGATCACCTTCAAGCTCCTCACCCACGCACACAAGGCACTGCACAACACCGGACCAGCATACCTCAACATACGACTCACCTTCTACACCCCCAACCTCCAGCTCCGCTCCGCCGACCACGCCCTCGCCACCTGCTAACCTTCAGAAGAATCCTGCTATTCCAGCAGTATCAGCACCCCCCAGCTCCTTGAGACCCTCTTGGGTGAGTAGCGCGCTTTACAAATGCTCCAATTGATTGATTGGTGCAGGCCACACACATTCACCACTTATATGGTAAATTGTAATGAAAACACCTGCCAACTCTGACCAAAGAGACTCTAAAAGTGTGGGATGAGGCCCACAGATCAATCAGATGGCACAGGACACTTATGTTAGCCACTCCATTGTGGAAGGGGATGGCTCTAAAGGAAATCAGTAACCCATCAAGTTTAAAAAAAATGGGAATTGGTAGGTATAGAGACTGGGAGATGTGCTACCGGTGAACTCCATTAAAGACCTACAAAAGAGATTCCAGGTAGCCACTCCCAAAGATACGACTGCATACTGCTGACTCATGCACTCTGAAAGGAGGTGGTAACCTGGACCAATGTCCCAGAACATACCCCTCTGGGAGCCTGGGTGCTACAGTGAATGATAGACCAGAGACAAGTATTGTAAATTTGTCGTATTTTAATAAACCACACCTCAGATCGCCTCCAAAACCTGTGGGCCACATGAGTTGCGGAGATTGGTGTGCTGGAGGATATTGATTGGGAGCCGGCCTTGATGCATCCTAGGTTGTTGGGCATTAAGACTAAGCTGCGATTAGTACAACTTAAAATACTGCATCGAGTTTACTACAATCGTAGCAAATTATTAAGTATGGGAAGGGCAAGCAGTCCCAATTGTCTGATATGGGTTACCGAAGAGGGCACATTCTTACATACAACATGGGGATTCCCAAAACTCTGTGACTATTGGAGGGGGTGATAAGGGAGCTGGAGTTAGTTCTGGACCTCCCGGGAGCACCCCAATTTTTAGGTCGAGGACTCCGTCGCACTGCGTAAGCAGTGGGCAGAGCTCCGTAGATTTAATGTTTCTTAGAGGGGGCTTGGAACCCGCCCCTCTTCTCCATTGGCTGGCTTACTAAACGGAGGCCAGCCATTGGAGGAGAGGGGCGTCACTCTGTTCTAGCCCCATCTTTTTCGGATTTGGGGGCGTTTTTTTAAGCTTCTTTCTATTTACTTTCTCTCCTCTTCACATTGGCTGGAATTTTACCTTCCAGCCAATGGGAAGAGGAGAGAAAGAAAACCACTCCCCCGAATCTGAAAATGTCGGGGCTTTTTGGAAGCCATTTCTGTTTACAGAACACGGTGAGCGTTTGTTTTCTATTTTTGACGCTAGACTGTTTAAAGCTACTTCCCGTGTTTCTTGTTAAATGTCTGTGTGCAGGTTTTTTCATATTCGTCTCGTTCACTGTGCCCCTCTGGTGGAGTTTTACTTAAGCAGAAAAATAATTGTGTGTGGCTCTGTGTAGATAGCTTTTTTTGTGGGTGGCTCTATGCGTGGGTGGCTGTGTGAGGGTGGCTCTGTGTAGGTGGCTCTATGTGAATGACTGGGTGGGTGGCTCTGTGTGTGTGGGTGGGTGGCTTTGTGTGTGTGGCTCTGTGTGGGTGTAAATGCAATAGGTCATGCATTTGCAAGCGATTAAGCTATTGGCATTGTAAATGACAATGCCATTTATTTATGATTTAATACAATTTAAAAAAAAAAAAAAAGTCATGAGCAATGCCAATAGTTCTACCTTTAATAATGCCGAGACCATTGCATTGTAGGCACATCCCTCATGGAGCGACAGCGTAACCCATTACCACAGGTTACCCGACTGTTCCTTAGAAGCCACTATTTCTCATTTGCATCTTGTACGCTGACTACCCAGTCTACAACGTTTACTCTACCTTACCCGCATAAGACTCACCACGCCATTCACAGCCCTGATGATTCACAGGCTTCGTCCTGCTTGATGAAACACGTGTCGGCTGGCGTCTGTATATTCCCCAAAAAGAATCACATAAAGCTTTCATCAAACCAACAGCTTCATCTCTGTTTGTCCTGTAATACATGTATACCGAATTATTTATCTGACGTGTGCACAGTAACTGTTTGTATGTTTTATAATGTTTAGGCACCCCATGCCTTATTATTAGTTAGAGGTTATAGGGTTTTCCTCTATACTGCCTGCACCGTTTTATCTCGCCACCTTCCATCACCAAACTCCACCCGCACTGTTTGAGCGCCTTTCACCTGTACATACCAAACCCACAGCAGATCATACATTGTAAATGCTTGTTGATACTTGGGATTCCAAACGATGTGGACATACCGTGTAGATCCTCGCGGTTCTGCATGCTGAGGTTCCTGTAGGCTAAGAGAGATGTGGCTAGATTTTGGGGAGAGGTACATGTCCCAACAGTATCTGTCAAAAAAGATGGACAGGGCTGTTCCTGGTGAAGGTTAGTGTTCTTGTGCTGGTCGCCAGGAGGTGGGGACGTGGTGATTAACGTATGTAAGCCTACCACTGGGTATCCATTATGTTGGATATAGTTGCCTCACACACCTTTGCAGGTGTCATGCTTCATCATAGGCGTTGCTCCTCGTCGGGTAGGCGGTGCAATCCCCGACGGGCACACCTCAGTGAGGGGCTCTTTAGCGGAGATCTTTTTATCCAACTGCCTATGGGTGAGATGCAGGTGTGGGGCCAAGAGGTTGTAGACTTCCCCATATAGGTCCTGAAGAATCGCGAGTCAATGTACCTAAGCGAGAAACATGTTGACCAATTTTTACACTTCTTAGTAAAGTCTAGAGCCAGGAAACATTATTTTCCAGCAAGCCCAGACTATTTTCCGTTTTTAATTGAAGCAAGGGACCACCCGAATAAAGTTGTTTCCGGTACCCTTTGCTTCATTTTAATTCACCTTTTTGTCTATAACCTCTTGGCCCCACACCTGCATCTCACCCATAGGCAGTTGGATAAAGAGCCCCTCTCTGAGGTGTGCCAGTCGGGGATTGCACCGCCTACCCGACGAGGAGCAATGCCTATGATGAAGCATGACACCTGCAAAGGTGTGTGAGGCAACTATATCCAACATAATGGATACCCAGTGGTAGGCTTACATACGTTAACCACTACGTCCCCACCTCCTGGCGACCAGCACACATACACTAACCTTCACCAGGAACAGCCCTGTCCATCTTTTTTGACACATACTCTCTTAGGGCACGGACTGCGGCTGGACCTTCCACTCTCCTGAGTGGTACTTCTGCCCTTCTGATCAAATTGGATCACCCTCCCTCTCTTTGTATACACATGTCCCAACAGTAACAGGGTGGAAAGAGGAAATTAACATGTGCATGGAAGCAGAAAGAGTGGTCTTGGGGGAGTGGGGGTGCCCTGTAGAGTGTGATTAAGTGTGAGGACCATGGCGAGAGTATTATTGTCTTGATGAGTCGCGGGAGCTCCCAGGAGATGGCGAAGTATCAAACTGAGGGCACAAACCCCAATCAAGGGAGTCAGTGAGGGGAGGTTCTTCTGTACAATTAGAGTTTTATCTGACTTTACGGTATGCATTGCACTGCGCCTTTAAAATCAATAAGAGTTTACAAAAATAATCAATTTCTTTTAAAACCTTTCGTTTTCCATCAGTAAGACTTTAATTTGTCTCGAACACTTTGATCACAACTCTTTCAGCCCCTACATCCTTGACCTCTTGAAAGATTTGTCTGAAAACGCTGTTTTTAGTTGTCTTTTGTGCTGCAATAATCCTTGTTCAAATTTCTTTGTTGAGGCTTCACGTTCTTTGTTTATACGACACAAAGCATGTTCTAGTGGAATTTAGACACTGCTGGGTTTACAATAAGTCGGATTGTTTGATTGCTAAAACCATATTGGGCGTGAGTCTGCAAAGTACACCATTTGAATTTTAAGCAAAGCCGTAGAAATATCAAGGTATGAGATGATGAGGAAAATAATGTGTTCTCTGGTTCTATTACCATTAAAGGCTTGCTTTCCGAGACATGTTAACCCCTTTCACGCTGATGACGAGCTGGGCTCGTCATGGCGTAGCCTCCTCGCACGCTGACGAGCCCAGCTCGTCACGTAACATGCGTTTTAGAAAATCTCAGCGTGCGAGCGGAATTCCGCTAGCGCGCATGAGGTTAATAACTAAAAGTAAATGAGAATAATGTTCCCTAGATTTTCTAAAATGAAACCCAGATCTCCAAAGTACCAACTCTTGATTATCCCCACCTTGTAAATATGGAGTACGGCAAGGCCTTAATCTGCATGGAAGGTGTGTTACTTAAGTGTTGTTGTGGGTGTTTCCAAGCAAAACCCATAGTTCTTGACACTGCCTCAGATTTACAACATAGCATAAATCTGGGGCAGCACCAAAACTAATGCCTTCCTCAAGCAGGCAAAACAAGGAGAAATGCTTACAGTTCCCCTCGTTTTTTCCTCTTTTTGGCGCCTCCTTTGATTAATTTTGTGCAGGAAGGTGTCCATTCCTGCACAAAAACAATCATGCCTACAACACAGACACCATGGTTGGCGCTCAGCTGCAGTTTGTGCACCGGCGTTGGCAGAAACAGGAGTGCACCATATCTTGTAGATACAGCGCATTTCTGCCCTTTTCTTTTGAAGTAGGGCAGCGCAGTTAGAAGTCTTGCGACGCTGCCCTATGTCAAAATATCGTAAATATGCCCCACTGTTTCCAAAGCTGCTAAATTTCTCACCCCTCGTGTCACGCTACTTTCCGGTTTGTGTTTTGTGGGGACGTAAAGTAGACCTACCCTTTAATCTGCATTAAGACCAATGGTGCGCCAATAAAAAGGACAATGTTAAAAGGGTAAGTAATTTGCTCTTTCGACATTCCCAACTGCGTCACAGAATGCTCTTCCTCTAGCTAGGACTCAAACTAGATCCCAGAAGGTCAGAAGCCTGATGAAGGTGCCTGTACCATGTTTGTTGTACATTCAAGGCACACAGTCTGAGGTTTCCTTTGCCATCCATTATGGAGCACTCAGGAATAAATAATAAACAAGTCTATTAACCGAAGTGCAAAGGCACCGGAAAAGAGTGCTCCACAGACCTGTAAGTTACTAATGATCTTAGAACATATCTTGTGTCTCCAGATATGCAACTAAGAATAAACAAACGATCATTGGAGTATTATCAAGTTAAACTAATACTGCCACCACTGGATTACACAACAAAACATATAGCCTATCTTTGATGTATATATGAAGTATTTGTAGTGTTTGTAGGGTGCAAACCTATCCAAAAGGCTGCGCTTCACAGTGACTCGTTGGAGGGGAAGCTGGGTTCTGAGAGTGGAGGTGGGCTATTATTTACTTCGTCATCTGAAGTGTTCTTCAAAGCAACGGGTCATCAACTTTTCCTTAAATTGGAGCAAAGTTGGGGTGTTCCTGATTCATTCAAGACCCTGGCTGCATAGATGGAGAAGGCTTTGTGACCTGCTTTTTTCCCCATTTTTGCTTGAGTCAGATCTGATGGTGTCCAGGCTGTGGGTTTGCAGAGAGCCATGGTAGATGGTGAGCTTCTCAGCCAATTAACCAGGTATGCCAGTGATGATGAGTTTCTAGACGACAAATCTGGTTTGAAGATATTGAAGGCTGCAATTCAAACAGGAGTGATGTGATCATGTTTCTTCTAGCCCTTGAAGGGCCTGGTAAGGCATGCATAGTGCCTTAAAATGGGTGCCCTATTTTTCCAGATGTCAATCCTTCATTCTCCTGTTTACACCACAATACAAATTAAAGGTCGTCAAGACAATTTAAAACAGAGGAAACATCTTTAGCCTGCTAAGCTAACATTTGCAACTAAAATATATAAAGTCGAGTAGTATTGAGACAGAGTTTCTAAAAGAAGGCTCACACTCGTGAAATGAAACCATGAACGTTACTTGGATTAACTCACTGGTAGATCATCTGATTTAGGGGTGCAAGATATTGTTTGCATCTTGGGGAATCAAACCAGCCTAACCCTATCCGCGGATAGCTAACACCTTTCATCAACACATTGCAAAACCGCAAAAACTGGAGCCCTATCTGTATTAAAAGGAGCCCAACAGAGTTTTACGTTCACACCTCCAAAAAGTTAGCTGCCCATTTATTGGAGCACTCAATCCATCAGAAAGACTGCTTCTTCACCAGAAAGGGAGAAGATCGGAGATGGTTGGCCTATATAGATAAATAATAAGAGCGGAAACAAAGGTGGCTTGGAAATATGGGTCTCCGACTGATTAGATTGCATGCTTATCGCAATTGATCTAGTTACTGAGACTTACTATTCAGGCCCTTGAATGAAAACCTCAAGAGAACTTCAGGGACAATTGATACCCTGCTACTGATTAATGTTTATATCAACCTTTCTTTTAAATGTATCCACAGGAACGTTCCAACACCGATTTCTGTCTTGAATATGTTTTTAGATGGTCAAAAGATTGTGTGAATTCTATTAAGGGGAGACCTTAATTAGGCGCGCAATTTTGCTTATGATGCTGATTTGTATATATGCAGATTGTATCTGGGATAACCCTTTTCAATGCTCTGAGGCTTCACGATTCAAGTTGCTGAGATTTTTTTAATTTGACAATTTACGATCATTCAACAGCAGACTCCTTACTTATAATCTCATGAACCAATTCAAGAGATCGAAATGTAGTACTTGATTACACTTTTGTAACAGCTGAGGCCTTTAAATATTTTGCTTCCTATAAAAGCATCACTAGAACTGAGAATGATCATGCTGCTCAACAGAGCACAGGAAGTTCTTTTGGTAGAACTTCCTGTGACACCATGAACACCGAGAAGCGTGCAAAGCGAACAGCTGCTAACAGTTAAAACATATCACCTGGAGGGATTTTACTTCAGAAAAGATCATACATTGGATGGGTAAAGACAAATGACCCACTCCAATTTTGTGTCATTTGGACACAAATAACAAAATTCATAGCCCAGCTTTGTGCCGTCTATTCAAACACTAGATCGCAAAAATCGGCTTCAAGTGTACAAAAACGGTTGCTTCAACGCTAAGTTGAGAGAAAGAGAGGTTCATGAACAGAAACTTAAGCAAGCAATGGTAAAGCCAATAGATCTGGAGTTGGCCGCCAGGCTTTGGCAATTCTTCTTTTGTTTCATCATGGTTTTGTCAAACCCTTTGCTGTTTGAGAAGCGGCTGGGCCCTAATCTATCTAAACAAAAACATTGGTTAAAGGCAAAAATGTTTTTCTCAAGAAGCACACTTTGCCATAGTGCTGCCTGGCACTGAAGGGAAGTGCTTTGTTCTTAGATGTGCTGCTTGTGATGCTGGAGCTCAGAGGGAAATCAGCGAAATCCTGAAATCGTTTGCCACATTGCCCCTTGATGCATACTGGAGTGGGAGGAGGAAAAATATGATTGACAGAATCACAGACTCATTGACGAATCTGGCTGAAAGCCCCTATATGTACCTATGTTATACACATAATTCTAGTAAAATCAAACGGTCTTGGCCGACATAGGATTAAAAAAGCTAATTGGTCTGTCATTTTCTTGCAAGCTTCTTGCCTTTTGAAAAGAAGAAAGGAGAGGAAAAGATGGAAGGAAAGAAAGAAAAGCAATAAAGAAAAACAAAAGAAAGAAAGAAGGGATCTCTTATATATTATACAGGCCGCCTTCTCTCCGTGGGGTGGGGGGGGCCTCAACCACCCTTCTTGTGGTCATTCTCAGGTACCTTTTTGGACACTAGTGCTGATCCATAGGTCAGCTTTTTCCAAAGCTCTCTGGGCACAGTGAGCTTGGTGCCTAGCTGGCACCCTTCACCCCTCCCGCCCCCACTGTGAGGAGAGGTTCAACCTAAGGGGAAAAGGAAGCCACAGGGACAGGTGGAGCACATCACTATTTAATACCCCAAATGTCTTGGCCAGTCTGGCACTCTTAAGAGAAACTGCACACTCTCTTGATGAATCACTCGTAGACCCTGAGTTATTAGAGGGATGGCGGGAAAAGTGTAGTGGAAGTCGGGTGCAGAACAGCAAGTAGTGCTGGTTCTCGTGAGTGGAAAAAGTCCACTGCTGCACAATTGCCGAAAAGGGTGCAGATGGACCAAACCCCCTCAGGTGAAGATGGCACTTGTGATCAGCAAGATGCTACAGACTGAGATTGCTGGTCTGCACTAGAGTCCACCAAATGGTTCACAACCAGCCAGAAATCATGCACCTGAACCCAAAACCTAATCACTTCCAAGCATAGGGTATGCAAGCCCACACTTCCCGGTTTGTTGGCATACCACATTGAGCTTCTGTTGTTTGTCACGACCTAACTGGACCATCTGCAGATGGAAGGCAGAACACTCAAAGGGCCAGGCAGGCAGCCCGAAGCTCAAACAAGTGGATGTACTAATATTTCTGCTCCCTGGGAGACCACATGCCTATGACCTCCAATGCATCGAGAAGGCTACCCCATCAAAAGGGGGGGAGGGGGCGTGTAGATGCATCAGCTACTACCATGGTCACTGGCAGTGGAGGGGAGTAGGGATCCCAGTATGTAAGGTGGTCTGTCACCAACTACTAATACAGGTCTTAAGCCAGTTCTTGGTAAAATTCAAATACGGTCGGTCTTGGCTCATCAGTGCGGTCCCTGCTGAAAACAGACACTGCAAGAGCAAACCGGTCCAAAAGGCTGAGGATTTTCAAGGCTGAAAGAAGAGCTTCCCATCGAGATAACGCACCAAAAATGGTAAGGAGGCAGGAAGGCCTTGAGAGACAAGTGTCCATCTCTGCCATGACGATAACGAGACACTGGAAGGGCTGGAGGTCCAACTTGGGGAAGATGAAAATCCCAGGTCAAAGAACAGGGAGATCGCAGCCTACAGGTGGTTGTATACCAGCAGTGGTGATCTCTCCTACAGTAGCCTGTCCGGGTACAGGAAAACACAGATCACCGAACTGTGATGGTGTGCCGCAACCAGACATCACGTAAGTGAATATTCTGGTGCCTAAAGTTACACTACATGAAAGACCAGCAAAATTAGAGTAGGGGGAGCCCACTATGAAAAACACAGATACGCAATGTGCGGCTGCAGGACCGCTACCTAAAAATACGTGTTCTACAAGTTTTAGGACACATTGCAGACTTCTCCTTGCTGGAAAAAAAGCATTTAGAATGAAAACATCCAGAATGAGATGATGGCCAGAGTCTTTCTTGAGCCCAAGAAAATAATGGAAATAGTAACCTAGTCCCTAGCCCGATGTCTGGAACCAGTTCCACTTTGCTCAATAGACCAAGAGCCCCCTGCTACAGAACGCAAGCATGCTTGACTGACGTGGCTGAGAACGCAGGATAAGCAGAAGGAGGCACTTGCTTAAAGGGAGGAGCCTACCATGTCTGAAGGGTGCCACAGTCTTTTTGGACTGCCAGCATGGGAAATTAAATGACCGTCCCATCGGACTCTGCCCTCGAGATGCTGCACTTGCCGCTCCGCTCCGCCCCCCCCCCCCCCCCCCCCCCCCCTGGCAAATTAAAGCGGTTTTGCAGAAGGAGCCAGAGAAGAGGAGGACTGTTACTATTGTCATCCACAGTCTTTGGATCCATCATATCCTTTGTTGCAGGAAACAACATGTTGGGTTGCTAAACTAGTGTCACCAAAATGGCAGACCCCAGGAACGTAATCTGAACTTGCGGTTCTGTTGGTGAAACTATCAAGCAGTTAAAGCCAGCCTCAAAGACAGATCCTGTCTGAAGGGCTCCAGTGCAGTCGCCCTTCTCAGCAAAGCTCCATCAAAGGGCATGTCCCTAAGGTTATCCTGGAAAATTCTTGAAAAGCCAGTGGAACGCAACCAGGAATGGCAATGGATAATAGAAGAACCCATGGACTGTGTCACTGAATCCACCATATCTGGCTAGAGCGGAGGGGCTCTGCGGCTGAGTCTTACCCATTATGCATGATCTCTGCAAAACTATCTCAAATTAATGGTTATTGAAGCTATTTCTTTCAAAGAGTGGGAGTTATAGGATACTCATGCCCCAGCTCGGAAGAGGAGTTCAAGCAGGGTTAGTTCCCATAACCGTGCCCATAAGGAAAAGATTGCCCACCTTACTGCTCTCATTGTTATAAACAATGTTGGGCCCGATTTGGGGTCAAGTAGCCCCTCCTTCCTGCTATAACACTCGCCGTGATACAAGGGCCCCTAGAGGAACTCCTCCCGAACAACTACTGTGTTGTTTGTTTGGATCTGAATAGGATGACTTTTGTCTTTAATAAATGTGTTTCTTTAACAAATCTTAAGTTGGCGCATGTGGCATCTGAGATTACACTGGGGCAGCCAGCAAGGACTTATGTGGGAGAAGAGTTCTGGCTGTGGCCAACTCTCAACAGGAGGCAGTTTAGTGGGGTAAACCAGTGCTGGGGTGGAGCTGTCATCTATGCCCAGTTGGGAGTTCCGATGACTTCTTTGGGCCCTCAGCAGCACAAGAGTGGGCCAGGTGGAGCACAAGAGGGAGCATCATAGCCAGGGTGGAAGCTGCAGTTTGCTTATGGTCAGAGACAGGAGATACAAACTACTGGCAATTGAGTTAAAAGCTCAATTGGAGCCACCAAATGGTTTCCCCATAGTCTCCTGATAAAGATGGTACCTCACTTGTGTGTGTGTAGGCCTAGTGCTCACCACAAAAAATGGCACCAAATGGAGCCAGGTGGAATAGAAGAGGACCAGCTTAGCCTGGGTTACAGCTACAGTTTGTGTGGGGTCAGCGTCAGGCGATAGATACTCTTGGAAATAGAGTTAAAAGCTACTGGCCCCAAATCTGGTGCGGACTGCCTCTCCACTAAAACTAGCTCAGAAGAGGACATTGAAGCAAGAGTCGGGGAATGGGCCAGCTGACTGGAAGACCTACCCCATAAGGGGGAGCAATGCTACAAAGCTGGTGAGTAAGTCTTGTGGTAGGTCTTTTGTTTTTCCCCTGGATAACTTGTCCTTGGAAGCAGCCTTACTGGTGGAAGGTGAGCTAGAGAAGGACCCGGATCTGGACTGGCAAAAATCACTGGCCCACGCCACAAAGAGCTTTGCCTCTCATTCTTTGACAACTCTTAAAGTAAATGAGGGCACATTTTTCTCACAACCTGGGATTTGGGCTCTGGTCCCACAGACAGTCATTGTGTGGGTCCTGAGAGTAACAACTTCAAAACAAATGTATAAAATGTTTAGAGGACAGAAACTGCATGTGCATCAAAGTGTGCCGGTGAGGGGAGGAACTGAAATTGGTGATGTCATATCCCGGGTGGAACTGCCGCTTTGGGGTTCCGAGAGGACCTCCTCACACCCATCCCTCAGAATTGCCCTCTGAGTACGGAATCAAGTGATAAGGAGACAGCAGATAGAAGAATTCATCTAAGTATAAGTGTAGGAAGCTGGCTCTCTATATAGTGCATTCAAACAAAGTACACTGTGCAGAGTCCAGTGGGTCCCCAAATGGTGTACAGAGGTGAAGGTATTTAATACCAACTCTCTCTTTTGCGTAGTGTGGTTAGGTCGGCTGAGCAGGGTGCTCGAAGATGCACCGCATGGTCAGGGACAAACAGCTGGAAAGGGCAAAATCAAGACAGCTGGACCACTCTCGAAGTGGGTCTCAGGGATATGGACATTCCTTGACGGCTGCTTGGTCATGGTGCAGTGAGAATCTGGACTGCATTCTCACTGTTGGTGTTTGGTGCAGGGTGTCTGGTACACCATGGATTTGGTGCTGCACGGCTCTGGTTGGTCCTGGTGTCTTCAACCTCGGTGGGAGACAGATTTGACATTCCAGAGCATGAGTACCTTCTCCTGGATGTCTGCGACGTCTGGCAGCGCAAGGGACCTGCAAGGCAGGGGACCGGATTCTACTTGCCGGAGCCTGCGGACATCATGGGAGGAGATCCTCTAATCTAGGAGAGACTGTGATTTTTGAAGTGCTGGCAGTCTACCCAAGGCTTTGGTAGTACTCCAGTTCGCAGGATGTGTCACTGTTATGATTGTCGAGCGGGGGTTGAGGACGGCAGGGTTTCCTCCAAAGTCGTGCTGCAGTTCCCGCCAGGCAACGACTCTTCTTCGTCCTTCTGTTGATTCGTCAAAGTCCAGTTCTTGGATTCAGGAGGCCAACCTAAATACTCAATTTAGGAGTGTTGGCGGGGCGCAACAGGTAGTAGCTAATAGGCTACCTACCTTTAGGGTGTCTACACCCTCCATATGGCCACTTTCTGTGGAAAGGGAGCATAACACTGACCATAAAAGGTTAATCCTGTCCAAACCAACTTGAAGGAATCTGAAAAGTGGGGTCCACATCAGCTAGCCTGCCCTAGGGGTGGTACTTGGTGCAATGTGGGCACACCTCCTAATCTTACTAACTTTCCCAGTCTGTCTTTCTGCCAAAAAGTGGGGGTGGGTACCTCCACTATCTGGAGAGGCCCAAGGTCGCATAACAAAGGCGGCAGGACCTTTGACGCTTCCTGCTATGGAATGCCCGTCCTGCATGGAGAAGATGTGAACAACTATGCCCTCAGAAGGCTTTGTTCCTGAGTTCCGAGAGCGACGGCTCTCACCTAAGGGGGTCAGAAACCGGTCTATGGTGGCTGGCTGGTCAAGACCAGTCAGTCAACACACTGTAGGGTTTCAGGTGGCACCTCTAATGCACGGGGGGTAACGGCCTGAACAACACGTGCCGTTCCCATGTAAGCAAAACCAAGCTTGCCTTAACCATGCATATGCGTGGTTAAGGCATATGTGCGGTCTAGATGCCGAGATGGGGGGTCACAGGAACAGGAAAGACTGGGAGAAGATGCAGTGAGGTAAGTGGGGCTGGGGCGGGCTTTTGAGGCATGTGCTGTCGTTTTTAAGGGTTGGGGTCGTTTTAAGGGCTGGGGGCAGGTTGTTTTTAGGGGTGGGGGGTGAGGTTGTTTTAGGGCTCAGGGGGTCAGAGGAGTTTTAGGGCTCAGGTAGTTTTTAGGGCTCGAGGGGGCCGGGTTAGATTTTAGGGCTCTGGAACGGGTCGGTGTACTTTTAAGGGCTCGAGGGTTCAGGTTGTTGTTAGGGCTGGGGGGGTTTGGGTTAGGTTTTAAGGCTGTGCGGGGTCACTGTACTTTTTAGGGCTCAGGGAGTCAGGGTAGTAGTTAAGGCTTGGGGATTAGAGTACTTTTTAGGGTTCAGGGGGTCGGAGAGGTTTTTAGGGCTCAAGGGGGGTGGGGGGAGTTATTTTTAGGGCGCATGGTGGGGTGTGGTACTTTTTTAGGGCTCGGGATAGGTACTCAGACTAAGGGTAGGTGGCATAGGGTAGGATCTTTACCACACATCCCTATACCAATCATGCTTTTACCACAAAAATGCGTAGTAAAGGCATGCGTTCTTCAGATGGATTCATAGTTCAGGCTGAATGGTTTAGCCTTCCGTGCCTCTGCCATACAACCCTAAGGTACCCTCTGCATGCATTTATTAACAAATCCAGCACTGGAATCACTGAGTGTTTATTAAGACGAGGTGTTTGGTACAGAACGCCTTGGGATGAAGCCATCATTTAGCTGGGGAACTCCTAATGACGAAGGTCCAGCCCATGTACTCGTTATGGCCCTGTGCACTGGCAATATCTAAGGGCAAACTTAGATATCACTGGGAAATATCCACTCCCGCAGAAATGCCCACAAATGGATATTGTGCACTCTGCCACAGGGCTGTAAGGCCTGCAGTAGGGGTGAAGTACCTATGCCACATGTTATGCTGGCAGGCATGGCACACAATTTATGTGCCATGTCGACTCTAGTTTTCTCTGTACCAACACATGCAGGCTGCAATGGCAATTTGCATGAACTTGGTGGTGGGGGGGTCCCTTAGGGTGGCATAAATTGTGCTGCAGCCTTTAGGGACAGCCTTTAGTTCCAAGGCCCTATGTACCAGGAATTACCACTTACTAGGGACCTGCAGGGATCCTAAAGGGGTGCCAATTGTGGAAAAATCACACAGGTCAGGAAAAGAGACTTCTACTGGGGACCAGGTTAGCTGGAACCCAGGACACACTCAGTCAAAGTTGCTCCAAAAGTGGAGGGTAGTCATGTCAAAAGTGGCACTTTCCTACACAATCTCCCCCGCAAGATAAAGGAGGATGAGACCAAACATTTCCCAAGAAAGTCTTCATTATCTAAGTGGAAGAACCTGGAAAGGCCATCTGCATTGGCATGGTCAGTCCCGGAATGGTGTTCTACTGTAAAGTCCATTCCCTGTCGGGAGATAACCCACCTCAAAAACTTTGGGTTTTCACCTTTCATCTGCATAAGCCATCTGAGAGGTCTGTGGTTGGTTTGAACAAGGAAGTGAGTACCAAACAGGTATGGTCTCCGCTTCTTTGGGGACGAAATCACAGCAAAGGCTTCCCTCTCAAGGGCACTCCAACGCTGTTCTCTGGGGAGTAACCTCCTGCTTATAAAACCAACAGGTTGGTCATGGCAATGGCAATCATTATTGTTTTGAGATAGGACCGCTCCTATGCCTTGCTCAGATGTGTCAGTCTGCACAATAAACTGTCTAGAGTAATCCAGAGCTCTGAGAATGGATGCTGAGCACATTACCTTTTTCAGGGTGTCAAAAGCCTTTTGCCAACTAAATTTCCAGTTTACCTTTTCAGGCATTTTCTTGGAGGGGAGTTCTGTGAGGGCTGCCGCAATGGAACCATACCTCCTCACAAACCTCCTGTAATTCCCAGTCAAGCCAAGGAATGCCCTGAATTGAGTCTCTGTGGCTGGAGCTTTCCAATCCAGAATGGTCGGGGATTTGGGTTGGGAGGGTTGAACTTGGCCTCCACCTACCATGTGGTCCAAGTAACAACTGTGCCCTACCCTATCTGGCATTTGGATTCCTTGATGGGGAGGCCTGCAAAACCTTGCCAAGGCGGATAAGGTGATTCTGCCAGGAGGAACTACAGACAGCAATATCATCAAGATATGCTGCACTGAAAGCTGCCAGCCCAGCAAGGACTTGGTTCCCCAAACCTTTGGAAGGTGGCAGGGGGCATTCCTTAAGCCACAGGGCATAACAGTGAACTGAAACCGCCCATCTGGAGTGGAGAATGAAGACTTTTATTTTTCTCCTGGAGCTATGCCAATACCTTGAGTTTGTCAAAGGTGCTGAGAAATTTGGCTACTCCCAATTTGTCTTTCAACTTATCTGGTCTGGGTATGGGGTGAGCATCTGTCTTAGTGACAGCGTGAGACCTCTGTAGTCCACGAAAAACCTCCTTTCTGGTTTCCCATCCTTGGAGTGAAGCTTGGGGACTAAAACCACATGGCTAGCCCAGGGGCTGTCAGAGGGTTCAATAACCCCGAACTCCAACATCTTGCTGATTTAAGCTTTGATGCTCTCCTTAACAATGTCAGACGGTTGATAGATCTTGCTTTAGACAGACAAGCTGTCTCCAGGGTCCACATCATGGGTAGACCAGTGTGTATGTCTAGGGGGTTAGGGGAAAAGCCCAGCATACTGCTCTAGGACTTGCCTGTAGTGGGCTTGCTGTTGGGCAGAGAGGGAGTCCAAACAGATAACTCCATCCACTGACCCATCTTTGGATCTGCTGGAAAATTCAGGCAGATGTTCACTCTCTGGTTCCTGATCTCCATCAGTGACCATCAGCATAGTCACTTCAGCCCTGTTGTGGAAAAGTTTAAGGTGGTGAACATGGATGACCCTTTTGGGGCTTCTGCAAGCGCCATGGTCAACCAAATAGCTGACCTTTCAAGGATCAGGTAGGGACCACTCCATTTGTCCTGGACTGCCCTCAATGCCCCAGGCTCCAACACCTATACCATACCTTCAGCCCTAGTTGGAACTTCACTATGGCAGCCTTTGGTCACCCCTGAGTTTTGAAAGCTCTTGGCTGGCCTCAAGGTTTTTGCTTGCTTTTTCCATGTACTCTTCCATACTGGAACGTAGTTGTAGTGCACAGTCCACAATATCTTCTTTAGTTTCTTTGAGAGGTCTCTGCTAGCCTTCCTTAACCAGACAAAGTGATTACATCACAAGATGACCAAACAGAAGTTCAAAGGGGGAAAATCTACTCCCTTCTGTGGCACTAAACTGTAAGCAAAAAGTAGGCATGGTTGAAGGACCCTGGCTTGGCAGGAGGCGCAGGAGTTGCAAACTCCTTCACCTTCCTTGGAATGTTTAGCACGTAGAAGTGGCTGACGAGCCTTCTCAAAGTCTTGCTTTGGCCAAGATGCCTGGCTAGGGGATGCCATGTGCCAAAGTGAGGAGAAACTACCACTCGCCTGGTGGTACCAGGTTTGGGGTCTCTGGCCTCAGTGTACAGGAGATCTTCCTCCCAATAGGTCCTGTAGGAGCCACTGACATCTCCCTGTTCCTGTGCAGCAGCTTGCCATCTCAGACTTTTAAGAGTAGGACAGGTCCTCTGTCCTTGGCACAGCTCTTACCTAGAGGTTACCCCTGAGCCTAGGAGCTCTTTCGTGTAAGGCCCAAGTTCCTCAGGTTCAGTTCCCTCTGGGGCTGACAGGTCTGCTTCCTGGGGAGAGGGGACCCGAGCTTGTGGCTGCTCAGAAGCTGGTTTCCCAGAGTTCCCAAGTTCAGAAGCCCAAAGAAGGTTAGTCCATCATGTCAGGCTCCAACACCTTTTTGTCACCCTGGCCTTGCTTTGTGCTCTGGTTTTTACACTCACCCATTCAGGAAATCCCAGAATGGCTGCGTTGGACCTACGCTTGACCTCAGCCCAAGCTGAGGACTCCACATCCTTCCCTAGCAGACCTTCAACCAGGATTGCAGAAGGGACAACTACCTGTTTCAGGCCAGTAACCCCTTCCCATTCTAAGGACACCATTACCATGGGATGGATCTTAATGACATTATCAGCATTGGTGACTGGGTAAGTCTGCCCAGTTGGGTACCTCCTGGAGAAACCAGTTTCTCTGTCACCATGGTGACACTGGCACCTTGTATCTCACAAGGCTTCAACTTTAATCGCATCAATCAAGGGCTGCTGTTAGTACTTTTCCATATTAGTAGGCAAAACCGCCAACGTTGCAAGGTCCACCCCACCCCCAGAAACTATTGTAGCTTCTGTGTGCACTCCGATTTGCTCAGGGTACACTAGGGATACCACTTTGGAACTTGCTAAACCAGTGCTAACTGGAGCAGTACTAGGGGGGGATTAATTTTGGGACAGACAGACTCTCCATTTCGGTGTCCAGTCTTTTGACAATTGTGATACCATGCATTTTAGGGATCCCCAATTCTTACCTTGGTACCCAGTTTTTTGTTGTGAAGAGTTCTGGGGCCCACTCCCCTTAACAGGTTGTTGGGGGCCTTTAGAAGACTCTTTACTTTTATCCTTAGAATGTTCACCCTCTTTTCCCTGTGGAGGCTTGGTAAATAAACCCTTTGGTCACCCCACCAGTGGTAGTTTTGGTCACCCTAGTCTTGACCTAGTGGTCAGCCTTCTTTCTTAAATCTTGGGGAGAAATTTAACCTAAGTCTACCAAGTACTGGTGCAACTTTACTTGATAACAATTACTTAACAGACGTTCTTTCATAACTAAATTATAAAGCCCATCATAGTCATGCACATTGTTACCTTTCAACCAGCCACTTAGTGTTTTCATTGAAAAGGCTACAAAATCAACCCAGGTCAGACTCAGGGTTTTTCAAGTCTCCCTGAACTGGATACTGTATTCTGCAGTGGTGAGTCCAAAGCCCTTAATCAGGGTCCCATTCATGTGGTCAAAGGACTCAGCTTCTGTTCCTGTCAGTGTCAGGAGTCTATCCCTGCACTTACCACACAACAGTTCCCAAAGGATAGAGCTTCAATACTTCTGTCTGACCGTCCTTGCTCTACAGGCTCTCTTGAATTCTGTGAACCATTGTGTGTTGTCCTCATCTTTGGAAAATCCCTTTGGGTATTTTAGGTTCAAAGGTTTCCTCTCTGCCCTTATGTATTATATTCTGCCACCATTTATGGGTCCTAAACCCCTATCTGAACTCATCCCTTTCTACAGCCAGTATCCTGTCCTCTAGGGCTATTCTGCGGGCCAATCTCTTTATAAGGATCTCCTCTTCTGAGGGATCTTCTGTGTATCGTGTGAGACCCGAGTCATCCTAACTAGAAGCGGGTGCCCTTGGCACATTCGTTCGGTGTTGGGGTCATGTTTGGGTCATCCTCCTCACTCTTTTTTTTTTTTAATAAACTTTATTCGGTACTTAAAAAGACACCATAAAAGCACAACATTTTTTTTTAAAAAGTACATAAAAATACAATTTAAATACACATGAATTAAAAAATGTTGTCACTCGCTTCATCCTGGTTCGCAGGGTTGGTGGCCTCATCCATTGGATGGGTCAGCTCATACTCTGCCCACAGCTTCTGAAGCATTACAATGGTAGGGTTTGAGACAGTTTTTATTTTGTACCATTTGCAGAGCGTCCTTAACTGCTTGTAAATGTAAATGTACAGGAATTTATATAGCGCAAATCAACAACCGGTTTCTAAGCGCTTGCTTAGGGAACCCGTCCTGGTATTCCCCTGTGAGATAACCCCAGCAGGGTATCCGTAAGGTGAAAGCCAGGCATCCCACTGCGAGGGGCCGTTGTGGAGATTAAGCAAGCTATTGCCCAGAGACGCAGAGTGTGAACCCGTGAATCGAGTAGGCACCGGAGCGAGAATTGTCGAGTCCATGGACATTTTAAGACTCAAGACCCCGCCGAGCCAGGAATTGAACCCTGGTCCCGGGCTGACCTCTGCTTCCAGGTCTGCCTCTTCTAACCAGTGAGCCACACTTCTCCAATGTAATCTGCAGATAAGGGGTAAGGTCGAGCTTCTAAGCTACTTCTCCTGCGGTATTCAGTATTGTACTAATGTTGGGACCTTTTTGGAGCTAGAAAACGCATAAAACAAGTTTTCCTAATCCTAACTAGGGTACTTTATAAATCGTAAACCGTTTTAAACTTGAGGGACTTAACCAAGGCCCCAACAGTTAATTTTAAGAATGCAGGGTTTGGATCAACAAATTCGAATAAAATTCACTTTTAGCTACAAGCAATATTTGGATTCACTTGTGTAGTTACTTATTGATCAAGTGGTATCAGCAAAAGCAAATTTGTAGACCCCACCGCTGATCCAACAATTTAGGAAGCTGGCTCTCTATAAAGTGCACTAAAACGAAATACACTGTTCAGAGAGTCCAGTGGGTCACCAATTGCTTTACAGTGGCACAAGTAGATAATACCAACGTTCTTTTATGGTAGCTTGGGCAAGCAATAAGCTTATCAGAGGGTAGT